>NC_063161.1:116442457-116775582 GCF_023159225.1 Perognathus longimembris pacificus | reverse complement strand
TCAAGAGCCAAGAGGCTTTATGTTTGCTTCTTGTTTTATCACTGTGGAAGCTCAACCATGGACCTAATTTTCTTCATCTGTAAAATGGGTACATCAAAATGAAAAGATAAAGGATAAAAGGCAAACCAATGCAACAGCAATACTTATAAAACTATATGCTGTAAACAAACTGTACAACTGGGGAGGGGATTGGACAAGGGGATAGGTGGGAGAAAATAAGGGAGGAGGCAACAAGTTTGATAAGAAATGTACTCACTGCCCTGCATATGAAACTGTAACGCCTCTGTACAACACTTGGCAATAAATTAATTAATTAATAAAAAAGGGTACAATACACTCAGCTCCTCACATAAAATCCAGAACTTTTATGTAAAAATTATAACATTCATAATAGTAGACATTGTTATAGAACAGCATATAGTAACATCTAAGTTAGTCTAAAATTGAACTCAGGAATAAGATCATGTCGATGTTTTATTGCACTAGTAAATAAACCATTTAAACAAAAACTCTTGTTGTAGTTATTATTGGTTTTTTGGTAGTAATGAGGATTGAAATCAGGACCTCGTGCTTGTTGAGAAAAACACTCTACCATGTGAGCCATGTTCCTTTTGGCTTTTTTTAGTGTATTTTTCATGTAAGGTCTTTGGCTTTTTCCCTGGGGCTGGATTTGGATAGTAATGCCTCTGCCTCCCACATCCTGTAGCTAGCAACACAGCCACACACAGCTTTGTACCAACATATGCAGCCCAATAATGAGATTTACTGATGTGTGTGTGTGTGTGTGTGTCTATGTGTGTGTGCATGTGTATTACTGGGGATGGAACTCAGGGCCTTACACAAGTAGATAAGTTCTGTACTACTAAGCTGCATTCCCAGTTCTAGTACTTTCTTGGGTTGTGTCTATAGCCTCTGTTATATAGTCCAAATTCACTTCCACATGACAATAAAATTTCAAAGCTTCATATAGTGAGCACATTTTCAGTACTTTTACAACCTTTATCGTTTGCCTTATTTATATTTTTATTTGTATTATCTTACTTATATTATTGTTACTTACTTTGTATTACTTTTGCACCTAAGAACCACACTATCAAAAGATAATAATCACTATCCTGACATAATTACTCAAATTTAAGTTTAAGTTACAATGATTTGGTTCAACTTAAAATCCAGTTTCTTGTTACACTAATTACATTTCAAGTTCTTGATAGCCATAAATGGCAAGTGGCCATGGACGAAGCAGTACAAATACAGACTGTTGCCCAGACTGTTGCCATCATTGTAGAAGGCAGCTTCAAAATAATATATACAGTACTCTAAAATAATATATACCCATTATAAATATTTGAACATAATGTAGTCTGGGAAAAATATTTATTTTCCCATTACCCAATGAAATACTGTGTTAGGGCTTTTTTGGGAAGAATCTTCACAGTGTTATTGTTCTTGTAATTTTTTTCTGAACATATTTTTTGTTTAGATATGTAGTTATGAAGTATTACATGCTCAGTGTTGTAGTCTGCCTTCTTAACTTTAAAATATAAGCATTCTTCCACTGTATTTCTAGTCTTCAGAAAAATCATTAGGCCATTTCATTACCTCCCTTTTAGGCATAAAGAAGAGAGATGTTTGAACTTAAAAAGAAAATAGCTGGGCACCAGTGACTCACATAATCCTAGCTACTCAGGAGGCTGAGATTTGCAGATCACAGTTTGAAGCCAGCCGAGGCAGGAAAGTCTGTGAGACTTTCTCCAATTAACCACCAGAAAACCAGAAGTGGTGCTACATCTCAAAGTGGTAGAGGGTTAGCCTTAAGAAAAAGAACTCAGGGGTAGTGCCCAGGCCATGAGTTCAAGGCCCATGACTGACAATAAAATAAAGGTAAGTTTTGAAATATTCTAGCTTTAATTAAAAGAGGTCAGAGAAGTTGCTACATTCTGTAGTAGTTTCGAGTCAATTTTACCAGGAACATACACAAAACCAGGAGCTTGCACCTATTCTCTTGGAACACCCCACTTCAGTGGCAGCTCTCTCCCTTCCTGTGCTCCCGAGCTTGGGGGAGGCGAGGCCACACATGTGTCATCACACGTCGTAACACCCATCTCCCGCCACTTTAGGGCTGTGCTCAGCAGATGCTAAGTAAGGGCAACATGCTGCAAAATGAGGATAATCATCATGAAATTACACGTTTCATTTGCCAAAAGCTAAAGTGGGAGGATTATGCTCTTGCACAGTCTTCATTCTGCAGCATGAGCCTCCCAGGGTTGGTGTGGGCTGATGGGGCAATTTGCTTAAGAGGACCCCACATGGAGCTTGGCACCCTCTCTCCAGAAAGCTTCCAGACGGCCTCTGACGGCTGGTTCTGAGGCACTGAGTGCTCTTCCATCATCTTTGCTGGATCCTCCTCCTCTTCTCCCAGGTGCCAAGGGCCTGGTTTCTGCCTTCATCCTCACCCTGTGCATGCCCCCTCCTCAGGTGGCCTGCCTCTACCAGATTTGTGGCTTTTTCAGCCCATTAGAACCTCAAATTCTGCCCCTTCTGGACTCTCTTTGAACTCTAGATGTACATATCTGCCTGAACATGTCCTCCAGGTATCTCAGAACCAAAATGTAATGCTATCCCATTCTCCCTACCAAGCAAACTAACACCAGTAGCACAAACCTCCACTTCTCTTTAGTCTCCCCCGTCTCTATAAATGCAGTGCCATTTTCCATATGCATGGTCCTCTTGTCTTTTACTTTTTAACACATCTCTCAGTAATCCCCATAAATCCAACCTTCCCCGCCTCCATCACTCCAGCAACACCCTCTTGTTTCCCACTCCCAGCCCTCTCCATATTTGCTGAAGCACTGTTCAGACATCACTACAGGAGGTGAGCAAGGAGATCCTCTGGACAGGTGTTAGCACAATGCTAGGGTGTTTCCTAGGGGCCCACAGAGCTCTGGTCTGGTCCAGGATCAAGTTGGAAGGTGGCTTTGGGCAGCTCCCCCAAAGCTCTCTAGCTTCACATTCTTCCTCTGTCTAGAGCAGAGCTGCTTGCCTCCCTCTCAGAAGCCACCAGCTCAAACATTCTATCTTCTTCAGAATAGGTACCCATCAGGTAGGATTTGTCCAACTACAGCTCTGAAAACAATGATTCCTGCAGATAGAAGACAAAACATGCTAAGATTTTTGCAAAAGTTAATTCCTCCAAAAACAGTATGTGCATAGTATATTCCTGGCTGGAAAAGTAGGAAGTGTCTCTGTCAGCAGTGAGCTCAGTGTGGCTGAGTGAATAGTGGGGGGTGGAGAAAGGAGTCTGGAAAGGCTCACATTCTGTTTGAAAAGAAGGCTTTTAATGGGACATGCTCACTCACTCTGGAGTTTTAACGACTTCTCTAAGTCTCAGGAGGGCAGTGGGTAGGAGGAGGAAGGGAAGAGGATTTGTGGCAGGAACAGAGAGGAAGTAAGAGAAAGTGGCAATGGGAGGACAAAGTTAGCAGGGGGCTGGGGGCTGAGGCGCTGAATGCGTCACACACACTGTAACATCATAGCTCATATGGTCACTGGGCAGAATTGAGTCTTAAAATAGGTTTAGGAGGCAAATTTCACTGTAAAAACTGAAAAGCTCTAATGTAGATAATTCAGGTTAGTCATTTGTTAACCTGACACGTCTCAGTCTCCTCATTTCTATATGAAGAAAAGTTCCTCATAAGGATATGTGAGAATAAAAGGAGACAGGTAAAAAAGCACAGGTGAAATCCAGCTGTGTCTCTAGCCTGAAAGTCCTATCATTCAGTTGGTGACAGCTAAGGAAAAATAGTTCCTGGCAGGAGCAGACAACAAAGGCCAGACAGTGGCTACATGCTCCATCAACAACCCCAGGATGGGAGGCTCAGAGCCTCTGCTCTTTCCTCTTGTTGCACTCAATGCCCTTTGGTGCCTTTGAACTAAGACAAGCAATTCAGAAGGATGAAGAAGCTCCAACAGAAGCTCTCAGAGGGGGGCTAGGAATGTGGCCTAGTGGCAAGAGTGCTTGCCTCCTACACATGAAGCTCTCAGTTCGATTCCCCAGCACCACATATGTGGAAAACGGCCAGAAGGGGCACTGTGGCTCAGGTGGCAGAGTGCTAGCCTTGAGCGGGAAGAAGCCAGGGAAGGTGCTCAGGCCCTGAGTCCAAGGCCCAGGACTGGCAAAAAAAAGAAGAAGAAGAAGAAGAAGAAGAAGAAGAAGAAGAAGAAGAAGAAGAAGAAGAAGAAGAAGAAGAAGAAGAAGAAGAAGAAGAAGAAGAAGAAGAAGAAGAAGAAGCTCTCCGAGCTTCCCACAACCCCCAAACACAGGGATTATCTCAGCCCATTTGCACTGCTATTGCTACAACAAAATAACACAGCCTGAGTCTTTGTGAAGAAGAAAAGAGTGTTCTAGAGAATGGGAAGTCAAGATTCAGACACCAGCAGGTTCAGTTGTCTAGGCAAGGCTACTGTCTCCTTCCTGATGTGTGGCTGATACCCCAAAAGGCAGAAAGCAGGACAAGCAGGCTGAATGCTGGGTAAAGCCACTGTTTATAAGGGCCTTGTTTCTAGTGACACAGTACCAGTCCCTCCTGGCTTAATCACAGCCCCCTTTTCCCAGTCTTCGCACACTGGCCATTAAGTTTTCATATCTGAGTGGTGGAGGGATGTATCCAAACCACAGCATGACTTAAATCAGTTTTAGTTAGAAAATTAAAGCCTTGTAGTGAGGTCTATATCCCCAAGATGAAAAATATAGTGACATGGTTTCCAGATGCTAGGGTTTGAGTACAGCTCCATCAAAGCACACTAAGGCTGAGTGACAAGAAGACTCTAACTACAGTGTGGGCAGTGTTTAGAAGAAAAGGGGGTAGTACCCCAAACTTGCCAGCAGCAGGGAGCTGTTACCACTATAGACCCCTAGAGGTCAAGGAGGGAGCTGGCACATAGACCCTAGAAAAACAATGTTCCACAGATGAAGGATGAGCAAACTCACCCAGGCCTTTGGAGATGGAAGGTAAGGGCAGATGACAGAGAGGAAAGGGTACAGACTACAAATTCAGATCTGGGGTCTGCTTGTTAAGAATGACATTGGCCAAGGGCTATTTACTGATAAGGAAACTGAGGTCAAAGGGGCTAAGTGATATAGACCATCAGAAACACAGACGATAACCCAGCACTTCCGTCTGTCTGTCTATACTTGTAGTCTAAATGCCTCCTTAAAAACTCTGCTGACCCTGCCTACCCACAGCACTGTTCCAACAACTCACCTAAATCCTTACACCTCTATACAGTGTCGTCCCCAATACACAGATGAGGCAACTGAGACCTAGAGAAGTGAAGCCACTTTTACCTAAGCTCACACTAGTATACCGAGGAACTCAGCCTTGTAGCTGGGAGCCTTCCCACCAAATGGGGGCTTAACCAAGGCAACAGAACTAAGGTAACTATTTGCCAATATGTGGCCTTTGCCCTCCTCTCCACTCAGATCTCCAGCTCAGAAGCAGACCCCTCCAAAGGGACCTGCCATGCTCCCTCCTGTAGCCAGAGATAACTCTTCCCTCTGAGAGGGATCTGATGGTCTCCATCTTTTCTGCTCACCCCACTGCCATATGGGATGCCATCTGTATACAATAAAGGCTCCACACACCCTCAGTTGTGCTCTCAGGAAGCATGTCCTGGGAACACTCCACAGTTCCTTAATTATGCTCCTGAGGGGGCTCATGGGACAGAGTGGTGAATTCTTGGACAGGAGGCAGCTCAAAATCAGAAGCAATGTCAAAAATTGATGAGTCAATTGGTGAACTGGCAGACCCCTGGGAGAACATGTCCAGACACAGCATAGACTATGAACTCTACCCCTCCTCTGTGCACCGTCCGCTCTTTCTATTGGGGCCTTGTCTCGTGACCAGCTTGCCTGCTAGTAGGGTGTTCACCCTTTCTGTGTCCCCAATCCCTTCCCAACCCAGAGCCAACTAGTCTATGAGAGACAGAAAACGTGGGTGCAGTGTGAAAAGTCATAGGGTGGGCAGAGCTACTCCATAAGTGCCACCTTACTCACACCTGTGACAATCTTAGAAGCCAGGCAGCAATAATGACAGAGAAGACTTAGTGGTCTCTTATTATAGGCCAGCCTGTTTAGCGTGTTTCTTACAGATTGCTACACAGGACTCTCCCCCATGTGAAAAGGATGTGTCCCAGATTGTGTAATGCCTGTATATAAAATCTTTCAGCTGCCAATCTTTTTTATGTTTTGGTCAGTCCTGGGGCTTGAACTCTGGGCCTGAGCCCTGTCTAGACTCTGTCCCTGAGCTCTTCAGCTCAAGGCTGATATACTACCACTTTGAGCCACAGAGCCACTTGCAGTTTTCTGGTGGTTAATTGGAGATAAGAGTTTCATAGACTTTCCTGCCCAGACTGGCTTTGAACCATCATCCTCAGCTCTCAGCCTCCTCAGTAGCTAGGATTATAGGTGTGAGCCACCAGTGCTTGGCTTCAGCTGCCAATCTTAAATTTAAGCACTAACTACACTAGTGTATGCAATCATCCAGGGTAACTGAGTGATAAACTAAGTCAGACAAGGATACAGCCTTTAGGATGTGTGGTTTAGGGTGAGCTGTGGGAGAACAACCAACAGAGGAGAATAAGAAAGAAAGGTCAAAGCAATGAGAAGAAGGAAGGGAGTAAGATGGCTAGGGAACCAAAGAATATCTCCAAAAGGCGGTGGCTCCTTAGGTCAAATGTCAAGGTCAAGTAGAGGGAGACTGAAGTCCATTGGAATTACTTATTTTGAGAATCTTGGCCAGAACTCTGCCAGGATCCTCAGTGGAGTGATGAAGAAGAAAAACCAACCTACAGAAGGCTCTTGACATCTAAGCTAATCAGAGCTCTGGGCACCATGCTGATTCCGGTCTTAGAGAAGGCAGAAGAGCTGTTGCTGACTGCCCCAACATATCAATCTCCTTTGAAACCCTCAAATTTCCAGAAAGAGGGCCTCTTTCACTTCTCAGATGGTTTCTGTATTTAACCATGTGTTAGTCTCCTAAAGTTTTCCTCTTCCTGAAATATTCTGTCCCAACTCTTAACTCATTGGGAAAATCTAAAATCCACCTCATTAGATACAGAGAACTCAGTTCAAATTGCTTTTCCAAGCATTCTTTCTATTGACAGTGACCCAAGCAGTGTACAAGATAAGGTATGAGGAGTTTTGTTGCTCGGCTGATTTGAGGAATGAGTCATTCCACAG
Organism: Perognathus longimembris pacificus; assembly: GCF_023159225.1. Taxonomy (NCBI): domain Eukaryota; kingdom Metazoa; phylum Chordata; class Mammalia; order Rodentia; family Heteromyidae; genus Perognathus; species Perognathus longimembris. The sequence continues at coordinate 116,768,342 of NC_063161.1, read as the reverse complement.
GGGAAGCTGCCTTGCTCCTAACAGGCTCAGGAAATGCTGTTTTCCTTCAGCTCAGGATCTCTCCCGCACCTGAGAATGTCTCTAGTTTAAGGTAGGAAAGCTGAGAGAGAATTTTATAAAGGCAAAGGACAAGAGGACTCTGGCTTAACCAGAGCTTGCTGAGTCAGGAAGGGGTCCCAAAAACCACTGTCTTGACCTCAGTTCTGCCTCCTGCTGACAGTTGTCTGCAGTTGGTGGACACTGAGTGGCCACTTCACAACCTCCCCAAGCTTCAGAGGATGCCTGGGACACACCCTACATCACAGTCCCCCTGGCTCCTGTGGTTCTAATCCATGGGCAATGTTGTTCCCTGGGATTATTTAGCAGTGTCTGGAGATAATTTTGATCATCACAACCTATGATAGGGTTCTACCAACACCCAGCAGGAAGAGGCCAGGACTGCTGCTAAGCTCTAAGGTGTCTCTAAGGTGTTTCTTAGAACCCTAAAATAAGACAGGATCGGAGCTATTTCTGGTCTTGGTATCTCCTATCCACACTACCAAAAGCATTCCCCACTACATGGATAAATGTTTCTTACATGTTTGTAGGTTTCTTGTCCATCACTCTTTGACACAGGATACATGCTAGCAAATACTGAGAAGAATCTTCACAGTCAACCTTAGCCTGTGCCCTGAGGTGACTGAAGCCAGGGGAAGCAATGAGTGTGGCCATGAGGAACAAGAGCTAGAAAGGGCTTCCTGAGAAGATCCAAGCCCAGATTCCAACCTCAGGGTGCAGTACCTTGGGTTTCTTTGCCTTCCCAAGACAGCACAGGAATTATAAAATCCATCACTCAGCATTGCAGAGCGTGCATATGCCCCAGGATAGCAGGAAGTGCACAGGCCTCCTCCCTGTGTACTTCCTCTTAGTGGGAGGGAACAAAATGGTTGCAAATGGCTCCAGTGTGTGGAGGGAACTCTTTGCTGGTGTCACGGCCAGGGGATTACATCTGCCTGTAGTTACAGGATGTATCACTCATGGAATTCCTTCCACAACATGCTCAGAGAGAGAGAAAAAAAAAAAGAATTAAATAGCTGGCTATATTTGAACCACATTTCTTCAATCGTTCTTTCTTCCTCCTCCTGGGGTTTTTCACCATAGTCCACTTTGACATGTCATTAAAAGAAAACCCTATGTAGATGAGCAATAGATTAAAAAGGGAGAAAAAAAACCATATATATTGAACAACCCAATATATACAGTTTGGAAGATGTAACTAGATCCTCCACTCTGGCAGGCTGTAAACTGGGCTAGGGAGGGACATTGTTTTTCTTTTGGTCATTCTGCCAAGTTAAAAAGGAAGTTGGAGATTAGAACAAAATATTTAAATCAAAAATGAATCCTTCAATGAAAGTTGCTTGATCCTCTCTACCACCACCCCCGGCCTCCCTTCCCCCTATTGGAAGCATATTTCTCTGAGGAAAGAAGTAGTGTATTGTTGCTGAATAGAAGGGGGACAGCCCGCTGGGGAGGCACATCGATCTCATCATTTTAAACGTGAGAGATAAATGACCTGAGGTCTCCTCCCAATCAAATGCTGTTTCTGCACATCCTCAGAATAAATGGCACAGTTTTCCCTAGTGAGCAGCAACCTCCCTCTTCTTGGCTAGGTTTGTCTGTACTATCCACAGCACCCCACAACCTGGAAAAACGTGAGCATGACTAAAATGGACATAACTATAACATGGGGGCACCGTACTGTTCTTAGAAATTCAAGCAAGATCTCAACTAGTCCTAATGTCCCTATGTTAAGATTCAGTGTTTTTATTTCTTGAAATTGACCTGAAATTCTCTATGAGATGGTTATATAGCTTAAGTACTACTATAGAAAAAAGCCCAAGAAAGGAGAAGTCAGGAACAGAGCCACATCTGATATCTACAGATCTTCTCCAGCCCTGCAAGCAACAAGTCTTTCTGCCAAAGGATTCCATTTTAGTCTTTGATGTGGCACAAGGCAATGTGACCCTTTTGGTGTTGAGCCAATGTAATACGTATTTAAAAGAGTAATGTAAGCCAGGAGCCGGTGGCTCATGCCTGTAATCCTAGCTACTCAGGAGGCTGAGATCTGAGGATCACAGTTCAAAGCCAACCCAGGCAGGAAAGTCTGAGATTCTTATCTCCAATTAACCACCAGGATACCAGAAGCAGAGCTGTGGTTCAAAGTGATAGAGTGCCAGCCTTGAGCAAAAGAGCTCAGAGCCAGTGCCCAGGCCCTGAGTTCAAGCTCCATGACCAAAAGGAAAAATAATAATAATAATAATAATAATAAGGCAGTGAGGTGCAGTGGCTCAAGCCTTAAACATAGCTACGTGGGGAAGCAGAGATTGAGGAATCTCAGTGTGAGATCAGCCAGGACAAAGAGTTTGTAAAACTTCGCCTCAACCTATGGGCTGGGTATGGTGGCGTCCACTTGTCACCAGTACCTTGATTTGGGCCTGTCACCCTAGTGATGCTGGGAAGCACAAATGGAAGGGTTGAAGCATAGGCTGGCTCAGCAAAAAAATCAATGTCCTATCTGGAAAGTAGCCAACCCCAAAAGGGGCTGAGGTCATGGTTCAAACAGTAGAGTGCCTGTGAATAAGAATGAAGTCCTAAGTTCAAACCACAGTTACCACCCCCCCCCCACACACACACATGCAATACAAACAATATAATGGAGATCTCTGACATCAGATTCTGTTTATTAGATAATGTAGTTTTTAAACTACAGAGGAAGAAAATCAGCAAGAATGTGATTTTAGAAGCACTCAAGCAAATAGGGCAGAAAAGGGATACTTTTATTAAATCTTCTATCATCTTCATAACTAGCCTAGTGCTACACACTTCAGGACTCATTTATCACTGTGATTATGTGGTTTTGTAAAACCAATATATACACTGCAGCCCCCTAAACAAATGTTGGTAATATAGATCCCCCATATAAATCATATGATCCCCATAAATGAACAACAGAATTATTCAAGACATAAAACCATAAGGACAGAAAGCAGGAGAAAAATGAGGGAGGGGGGTAACAAGTTTGATAAGACATGTACTCACTACCTTCTGTATATAACTATAACCCCTCTGTACATCACCTTGGCAATAAAATTAAATTAAAAAACAGAAGAATACATTGATGGCATTAAAATAAAATGGAAATACATAGTAATGATTTCACTCTTCAGAAACAAAAATGCGTTGTGGTTCACAATTGACTTCATTTTAAACATTTGTAATTAATATGTATTTTAACAGTAAACATAGAACCCACAAATATCTTGAGTTTTCTCCCAACCTCATCTGTTCCAAAACTGCTCTTGTGTCAGGAATGACTCAAACTCTTCACCCTTCCTTGCTTAACACGCACACAAGCCTAGTGCAGGGATTTTCAAAGGGGAAAACAGAAGCATCTGGTGATCACACAGGGACATCTGCCAGTGCCTTTCCTATGGTATATTTTGCTCACCTGTAATGTATCCTTAGCAAGAGGATTTAGTCTATTCAGTCTAACTTGGTTTATGTGTGTGCGAGTGTGCATGCATGTGTGCACATGTGTTCCCCTGGTTTTCTTCCATAAATTATTCAAAATGATAACAGAAAGACATGTTCCCTTGGAACCTCTATTTTGTTCTGAGACATAGAGTCCATCGTCATCCTCGCCTAGAGAAACTGCAGGTTTCATTACTGGTTCACCTGCCTGCCAGCCACCAATAAATAGCACTCATTCAAAAATTCTGTGTTAAACTCAGACATGTCTCAAAGACTGAGCTCAATGTTTCCCCTGGTCTTCTCAATCCCCTTAACACCTCACCTTCTGGGAGCATCATTCACTGTATTTTGTGCAGAAAGAAGCTGAGGCCCTGCATAGCCAAGAACCTTCCACCCTTCAGCATTTTTGATCAGGTGGCTCCTGCCAAGAAGCTCTCCCAGCCAGCAACCCTCTGGGGTCTGTCTTAAGGTTGTGGGAGCTTCTTCTCTGGGCTAGAATCCAAAGGACCCTCTGCATGAAGAGTTTCTCTTCCTTGCCTCATTGCTAGCCATCTTATATGACCATCTCACTGCTACTTGGCTATGACAGATTCTCTGGTCCAACCTGGTCTTGATCTGTGCCTCTAATTCACTGTCCATTGCCAGCTCGCTTTCCCAAAAATAACACCTGGAACCCTCCAGCCTTCTAAGAGCCTGGCTCCACTACAAGCTAGCTGAGAGTGTCTGGGACAATCATTAAAATGTGTTTACAACTTCTTCACAATTAAAGTAAGCACAATAAATCCAGCTCTATCACTAAAGGAAAACAGAACTTCTTGAAATTCAAATTAAATCCAGAAAGTAGGGTTTGAGGACGTGATTTCCATGCCAGAGTTCATCTGCAAAACATCCCTGAAATGCAATTTTTCACCAAAGATTGCTCAAAGTAGAACTTTACTGGATCTGAAATCCAATGACTTTCCCCTGAGAATTTCCTCTTTTGCCCCTCCCCCCCAATAAAAAGTGCTCCATCAAGTTTTCTATGCAAAACCTGAGATCGTCATTTGTGTTCCAGAAAGAGGCAAGAATTGTGCCTTACTAATAACCTCTATTTCTCATTTGTGAAATCACCAATAGGGAAGTTTCATTAGGGAGACTTAGTTTTAATACCCAAACATCATGTTTAATACAAACCCAAGTTTTCTGCCTTAAGCCCTGTATACCAATGGAGTCCAATCCCTTAGCATAATGTGTTCCATTGACTCCTAGCCTCAGTCTACATTTCCATCTTGAAGTTCCTTTCCTTTCACATCAACCATTTGTTCTAAGCCTCTAGGTTATTTGCTATCTTCTAAAAGCCTCTCATTGTCTTCCCTTTGCTTGCTTCCTCAGCCTCTTCCATGTACATAGAATGCCTCCCATTAGCTTAGCTGAACATATATGTAGCTATTGCAAACCTCAACCTCTGTGAAATGTGTCCCGAACCAGAACTCTGAATAGTTCTCCTTCATCTTAGAGCTGGGTTTGCTCAGTTAGCTGCAGCTACTCAAAATGTGCTGCCTTCTAGTGGCATCTTGAATAATCATGAAACATCATTCCTTGTCATATTTTAATGTTGATAGTTCATTCTACCTGTGTGTCCTAAAGCTAACTACACATACAATACTCACTTGTGGAAAACGTGATACTTTGATTTCACCCACATACTTGCAAATAACTCTTCACACACACACACACACACACACACACACACACACACACACACACAAATGTCTCATGTATAAAGCAATGGGTTTGACTATCCCCATCATGTATTTCTGGCTAAAAAGGAAGGAGTATCTTTCTACAATCTCAACAGGAACTGTGCATATGAATGTGTGTTTGGGGCACAAAAGCAGAGAGGCTTGTTAATTTTAAAGCCACATAGCATGTTTGGCTAAGACTGTGACTCCATTTGTGTATTTCAACCACGTAAAATACACTCTGGGATTCTGGACTGAGAAAAATAGCCATATAAGGAGAAAACGAGGCATTCCCTATAGCTGCTCTTGTAAAACACTCTATGATTTAACCCTCTGCTCGGACAGATCCAAGCTCCTGCACTTTACAACTGCAAACAATCAGATTCCTGAAAGGAGCGCACTATGTGACCTGCACCACTGGGCACAAACAACCACAAAGCAGCCCTGACAGGTCACACACAGGGCAACCTGACCAAAGCTTTGCAGCTGCCTGTCTCTCCCTCTGTGCTGGGCCATCCTGACCAAAGCAGGCACTGAGATTGAGATAAGCTCCCACTCAGAGACAACTGTGAGAGCCTCATTAATTCTTCCCCTGGAGAACACAGGGACTTGGGGTCTGGCCTCTACCTTCTAGGTGACAGTCCATCAACTTGCAGAATCCCTCCACTGGGGAGGTTCAGAACGAGGTGGGGGGACACCATGAGAAGAAAAGAGGGGCTCCAGCAACAACAGCCAGAGGTTGAACCAGACCAGCTGTGGGCCCACCTCCAACACAGAGTCCATGGTGCTGCAGTGTGGAGCGTGCCTGGTTGGGGCCTCTGTGCCATGCAGAGGAGGGACTCCAGACAGAGGGGCAGCAGAGAAGGCAGCTGGCCCTCATTTTTACTCTCTTTATCTTGCTTGCTATTAATACTAACTCTGTGAGAAACACTTTTCTAGATGGCAAAACTGAGAAGTTTTAACGTTCCTCCCATGTAATAAGTAGGCAGTGTGTGTTAGAAATCCACTTTTACTGGAAGAGAGAGACAGAGAGAGCCTGGGAAAGGAGGGAGGGAGAGGGGGGAGGAAGGAAGGAAAGTTTATACAATGACTGATACTGCTTATTTTTTTCTTCAGTCACATAGTCTGATCTTCTTTTTGGCAATAGGATAAACACACACACACACACACACACACACACACACACACCACATCACATCATATCACATCACATCACATCACATCACAGGAGCAAGAAAGATGGCTGCCTTCAAGAAGGTGATAGCTCCCAGGCTCTCAAGCTGCTCTGAGTAGTCATGTGACTAATGTCCAAGAAGGTCATTAGTGACAGTAATGTCTGCAAATCCTGGTTACATCTTTTAAAAGTAGCTACTTGCCCTTCCCTAGGCTGGAATACAAGTGTGGAATTGAGTGGCAAGCAACACTGGGGATGGAGAGGGTTAGATAATGGAGCAACAAAATCCAAAGGACTGGTTGGCTTTGTGGAACAGCGCCACCTACCTGTCATCACTATGGACCTGCTCCTGGCTGCTGTTTGGAGAGAACTAAGCAAGCTAGCTCTTCTGAGCCACTGTATCTTCAGTGTCTTCATGACAGCAGTTTAGCCTGTGTCCTAACTAATGCATGTGACTTTCTGCTGTCTCAGCTATGTGCAGAGACTCTGAGGCCATACTAGCTTGCACTAATTTAAAAAGCAGAAGGGGAAAAAAATCATAGCTGAGTTACATAAGAGTCAGCAGTCTTTCCACCACCAAATCACCCTCCTCTCCCTGAGCAGTGCACAGGTGAGAGTGAAGGTCAGAGAATCTGGCTCCCTCCTTCCCATGAAGAGTGACCCACACAAGTTTGCCTTCACAAATGAATTTCAAATCAAGGACCTCAACTTCACTGCTGAAACAAGAAATGCTCTTTGGATAATTATCATTATTATACCTGAAGTGACTAAGTCAAACTCCTCACTAAACTTTAAAATCTGTTTCACCCCTGAGACAAAGGTATTATAACATATCCTATTATGACTATCATTTCACACTGAGAATTCAAATTTTGCCTTTTTACTTGAGGCTATGATATTATATATGTATTTTCATGTTCTTGAAAATAATAATAATCTATTCATAATCAGGAATTGTGCTTTGTATTTGGTACAAACATAGCTATATTTAGCCTTTTTTAATATTATAGGTCTTTCCACTGCTTTTGTTCTTTCCTCTCCCCTTACTTGTTAGTTTAAGTGACTAAATTTTCTTTATTCCATCTTTTCCTGTTCCACTGATTTGGTAATCAATATATCATTTATACACTTGTATATACACACAAACTTTTTAAACATTATTCTTACTTTTTTGTGCCAGACCTGAGGCTTAAACTCAGGGCCTAGACACTGTTCCTGAGTTTTTGTGCTCAAGGCTAACAATCTACCACTTGAGCCACAGCTCCACTTCCAGCTTTTTAGTGGTTCATTGGATATGAGTCTCAATCACCTTTCTTGCCCAGGCTGGCTTCAAACTGCTATCCTTAGATCTCAGTCTCCTGAGTAACTAGTATTAAGGCATGAGCCACCATGCTATCCTTACATTTTTTGTGGTACTGGGATTTAAATTCAGTTTCAGGCTTTATTGGCACATCTTCTTTCTTGAGCCATACCTTCAGCCCCTTCTTGCTTTATTTATTTTTTAGATAAGATCTTGCATTTACACTCTAATTGGTTTTAAACCACAGTCTTCCTACTAATGCCACCATGTAGCTGGAATTATAGACATGTGCTATTCCATCCAGCCTGTTTGTTTAATAGAATCTCATTAACATTTTTTCTTAGGCTGTTTTCAAATAAACCTACATTTTTAACACATAAATTGACTGTGCAAAGTCTGCAATTTCTACTCACCTACTAATCTTCAAAACTTTGCTTCCAACATCTGATTGCTATCCATTTTCATTTTTATAAAAATTACCTTTAAGCAAATGTACAAAATGCTCCCATCTTTTTATACCCTTACCTTTTGTCAACATTATTTTCTGTAGAAAATACTTGTTTAGATTTTATTTCCCTTCTTGTATCTACTACTTCCTTTTTTATTGAATTTTCTTCTATTTGAAGTAAATCTGTCAGTAGCTCCTTCATAAGAAGGAATCTTTTTGTGACATAAAGAAAAAAAGAAGTGGGGCTGGGAATATGGCCTACTGGTAAAGTTTTCGCCTCATATACATGAAGCCCTGGGTTAGATTCCTCAGCACCACATATATAGAAAAAAGCTGAAAGTAGCTCTGTGGCTCAAGGGGTAGAGTGCTAGCCTTGAGCAAAAAGAAGCCAGGGACAATGCTCAGGCCCTGAGTCCACGCCCCAGAACTGGTAACAAAAACAAAACAAATAAAAAAAGAAGGAAAGAAGAAATGAATGAAAAAGAAACAGATAAGGAAAAAGAAAACAGGGAAGGGAATGGAACACTGAGTTTCATCTCCATTGTTGAGCAATAGTTAAGTTTAGCTGGAATTTCAGGTTGATAGTTACTACCGCTTAGATTTTGGGGTACATCATCTTATTAAATTTTGCGTAATTTTTCTATTGGTTTGGTTTTTTCTGCTTTTGAAAAGTCTGATGCCTGTCTAATAGTATTTCTTACAAAGTAAATTTTCTGTGTGATTTTAGTTTTTAGGTTTATGGCTTTCCAATTTCATTTTAGTGAAATTGCAGGTTAAATTCAACTTATTTATCCAGCTCATGGCTTACTGTGTTTTCTGAATCACATATTTATCTTTTCATGGTTCTAAAAAAAAAAAAGGTGTTTTTCTCTTTGAATAGATCTTCTTCATTCTTCATCCCTTCTTCTGAAACTCTCATTCGATCTTCTGTATCTTTAGTTACTCTCACATGTTTGTTTCTGTGATATATTCTAAGTTAGAATTAGACCCCTTCCAGGTGAACACTTTTTTTTAGCCATGTCTAATCCACTGAAAGTGATGGTAGTAATCACTATGCAGTTTTATTTCTTTTTCTGGTGTGCATTCTCATTTTGCTTTTCACATAGGGTCTCACACTTTTGCCTGGGCTGGCCTTGAACCACAGTTCTCCTACCTCTGCTTTTGGAGTAGCTGGGATTATAAGTACATACCACCATTTCTGACCTAGAATCACATTTCATCTCATCTTGGCTAATATATATTTATATATAATAAAAATCAAACCCCAAACACAAGTAATGCAATAGGTACCAGTTGAGTTCAGATAGTTTTTGTACCCAAATCACAAAGAAAAACCAATTCTGTGTGTGTGTGTCTGTCTGTCCGTCTGTCTCTCTGTCTCCCTCTGTCTGTCTGTCTATCTATCTATCTATCTATCTATCTATCTATCTATCTATCCATCTCTGCTGATGGCCTTATTGGTCAGCCTATGGCCCAGCATGAAGGCTAAAAAAATGTAGGTTTCTACATTTATAACCACTTGCCTTTCCAAATAAAGTTCCCAAGACAACTAATATCATTTCTTGGTTTCCAGACTAAATTGGGTCATTGTGGGTCAAATATCTATGTCCAGTGCAGCTATTCCTAGACCAAGTATCACTGTATTTAACAAACTCTTTTTTGTTTTGCAGAGAAAAATAGCAAGAGGATCTAAAGGAAAGGGGAAAAATACAATCACCAGAGGAGACAGAATCTCTGCAACCGGAAACTTCTTTCCTTCACTTCTCTTATATGAAGCTTTGTCCTCAGTCACTGCATATTCCCTACTGTGGGCATAAGATCACTAGAGGCAAAAGTCAGCTCTGTAACTAGGGAGGATGTTGATCGTATCTCACAGAAAAGATCAGGTAAACATGTTTATGTAGAGTGGTAGAATTTATTTTCAACTTTGATAAAATTTGGAAGTTACTCTTCCACATAACACTTAAGCCCAGCGACTGACAAAATAGATATTGGATAAATATTTGTTGAAAAAATATCAAATACTTCCTCTAGCCTGCAATAGGAGGAATGCAGAACACAGGCAGCAAGCAGAAAGCATTCAAAGCAAGATAGAAAGTTGTGTAGCCTTGCCAAAAGAAAGAAACCTTTTCCAGAGAAATAAGAAACCTGAAGCAGGCAGGCAGCAAAGAATGCTAGAGAAAAAGTACCCACTTTTAGTAGTTATCATAAAGGTTCAAAATGTTGAGTGAACTTTGAATTAACACATACATGAGGACTGGGAATGCTCTTGAGTTCCTAAAGAAGAGTCTAGTCTCAGGTGTGACATTTCCTGCAAATACTCTTGAACCACATATATCTGAGGTCCAGGACTGACCAGGGGTCACCTGGGAACTTGAGTATTACATTCAATAAAGCATACCCCATGGGCACATATTAATATCCATTTTAATTTTGTATTAAAATATGTGAAGTTCAAATCACCCTGTAGATTCTCAATATGTTCTTTTGTTTGGTTGTTTTTAATATCCAGGTTCAAGGATCTCTCTCCCAATGTTACAAATTGCTTGGGTTAGTTAAAAGATGGGATCAAAATTTGGGAACTAACAGAGTAGTTTAAATGCTACCTTACCTGACATTTCTTTATTCTAAGAGTCTAATTCATTCGAATTACACTGCCTTCCCATGCAGTCTCCAAATTTTTCTTTAGGAAAGGTCTTAGGAGTCAATTTCTAATTGAATGCTAGAGGCCAGCAGATTCGATTTAGTATTGGGCTTGCATATGAAGCATACTATGCTTACCAAAGTGTGTAGTTATTAAATTTGGTGTGAAGAACAGGGAGGTTACACTCTACTCTCCAAGCTAACTATTGGCTCCATAGAACTTGAACACACAATGAAAGACTCCACATGGAAAAATTCTGAAGAATAAAATGCTCTGCATGATAAAGATAAAATTATACCAGCAACCTGAGATCCAAGGAAGCTTTGTTAGGTACCATTTGGGGCTGTTTGACTCTTTCAAACATTCTGTCCCCAAGGGTTGGGCCAGAGTCATCATCAAAGTGCTGAGTACTCTATCCTCAGCCCACATTCTGATAGGCCTGTCAGACTGGGAGGCCTCCTTAATGCATCCAGTAGAACTCAAAGATCTCACAGTCCCAGAACATCTAATACCCAAAGTGACCTCAACAGTGAACTTCGGGCTGCACTCCCCACAATTGTTCCTGCAGTTGTTCCCAGATGAAATCAAATTACTGTGGAAAAAAATGTGTAAGACCTCTCTTCCCACAATGAAGTTAAAGGCAAGAGGGGTGGAGGCAGGCAGCTTACCACCCTGTGTAAAACATCATTTCCCAGCTCCAGGTGGCGTTATTCAAGCACAAGAATGTGTGGAATGTGTCAAATATGTGTGTGTCAAATGTGTGTCAAATTTGGTAGCCTCCCTCTTCAAATAGTTACATCTTGGAGTCTCATCATAAGAGGAGCTCAGGGACTGGCCTTCGTGGGAACTCAGCAACAGAATAACTGACGCTCCAAGGAAGAGAACAAGGAGACAGACACTCTACAGGGGCCCAAAGTAGGTGACTGAACCAAGCACCTGTTAGTATACATAGTACCTTTCTATCCCTAGGTGATTCTTGCTGGAATCATTGCTGTTGGATGAATGGCATATGTGCCCTCTTCTAGCATTACTGAAAATATTTACCATATGGAAGGGATAAGCACTCCTACTTCCAACTGATATTAAAAAGCTTAATTAGGTGGCGGGAGGGGGGCAGGACTCTATTGTGCAAGTATTCAAACATTCACATTCAAGCTGGAAACTATCCTTCCATTTCGATCTTCCCTTGGGCTCCCTGTGTGGGCACCACAGAAAGCAGGATGCATACTTACTGGGGATGGATGGAGGGATGCAACTGGATCCTAGCCCAGGATATTATGAGAATGCAGACAATGTCCTGAGCTTCTTCATGGGTCTGTGTGAAGTAAATGTAGTAACACGTATAAAGCAACAGTGTCAGACACCTCACCTCTTCCCTCCCATGGCCCCATGGTACCTGAGATAAGGCCTACTGGAAATTTTTGTCCTAATTCTGTACAATGCACTCTGGAGTTCTTGCTAGTGCAGCTCCAGTTCCCTCTTTTCTCTGACAACAGCACCTCAAATTTTATTCTGAGGAACCTCTCTTGCATTGCTCAGGGTTTGGGTGCCCTCCTCTGGTCAACAGCTGGGAACATGACCCACACTAGACCAACTGGAGTTGTCCTTCAAAGAATATGGATTTGGGCCAGGACTAGGATCAGGATAGAAAAATATGAAGACAGTTAAACCTAGCAACCTGGCCCTGACAAGCCTGCCTATTCGTCCCTGTTTTCCCATGTCCCTATAGCTGCCCTGACTCATACCTTTCCTTGGGTTCCAGGAGCTATTCTCTATCTTGACATTAAATTCTATCTGCATCTTGGAGCCTGCATGGACTTCCTATGCCTTGTAACAATGTGTCTCAGTTCCTCCTTCCCTGCACAAAGGAGGAAAACAATTCCCAGGTCTAGAAACTAATGTGGAAGCCAGGACCCTAGACTATCCATTTGTATTCCTCTACTGCACTCCCTCTGGAACCTTCTTGTTGGCCTTAAACCAAGGACACACATCCCTCTTCTTCCTGTTGGTCCTCTACATGGCTCTCTTGTGGCTCACAAGATCCAGGCTTACAAACTGTCGTTGAGTTCAACTCTCAAATCTCTTTTCATTCTTCTGGTACCAGGCTATTTTCATAAATCTTTCATTTTAAAATAAATCTTGGTGTCACATTCACCACAACATTTCCAAAATCCATTCCTCTGCCTCAATCCCCTGCCAACATGATCATTCCAGAGGACAGCCCTTCCCACTTGAATGTTGGCAGCCTCTTGCCTTCTTGGCATCCTCTCCTGCCACCTTCCTCTCTCCCAGAGAGAAAATGAGGTTTGGACTTGGGTGAGTTGAAAGCCCATCCATGCATGCCATGCCTCACATTCCCTTCCACAGCACTGATGCATTCCTAGACAAATAGGCCTTTGAAAATGCTTCTCTTGGGGCCCATTTGGCGCCATTTTGTTGTCTGAATGGCACTGGCCTTGTTTCTCCTGCTGGAGAGTAAGCAATGGTAAATGATGAGGGGAAACTCAGTCCCTGCTCTTCCCTGTGGGTTGTCTGTACAGCTGAGTGCTGTGAGATGCCACATCTTCATCAAATCCAGGATGTGTGATCATAGTCCATACTATCTCCAACTCAACATGTTGCACCCAACTGAGCTTCATCAAAAAATGATCAATAGTCTGAGCTCCTACTAGTCCCTCACCAAGTGGTTACATATTAGAACTTGGGTTATCTTTCTTACAACTGGGAAATACATTCTCTGGGTTGTCCATGTAGGTGCATAAAGAATTCACACCTATGATTACCATATTGGATATCCAATTTCCCTAAAGCCCTGCATAGATCCAGTTGAGAAAGCAGATTTCTGGCAATGAACAACTTGGGTTTTTCAGAGTGAAATCAAGGTGCTATAGCTTCAGGTAATTTAGATATCACACTCAACACTGTGACCATTGTTAGGACAGATTGTTCCTGACATGGAGAATGAAGGCTAGGTCTGTTGGTCAGTCTATAGATAATATAATACCTATAATTAGAGTTGAGTATGTTAAAAAAGCATTTTCCTGGTGTGAAATATTGAATTTACTTTCACTTGAGATTCCGCATGTTACTTAAAATTAGATTAATACTTTTCTTTTACAGTATCCAGAGGTAGCATGTTAGCCAATAGAAGGCCCACACTTGTGGTTACATACCAATTGGGAGGTTATTTTTTAAAATGAAGCCCAGAGAACCTGCTTTTTCAATAAAAGCTCTTAAACACAAACTTTATTTTAAAGTAAAGCCACCCAACATTATCAAGAAAATGTAGGCAAATTTAATTTTAATTTAATGGCCGCATTGCTTTTAAGGTGAGCTCTCTACAGGAGTTGTTAAACTGAAGGCTCTGGCTTCACAAGAACATTTAGTTCTTTGTCTCCAGTGCACTTTTGAGACCTAGAAAGTTGCATCTGAGGCAGAGGTTTAGCATTTTCATTCTCTCCCTGCTTTGAAGCTCATTAATCTTCATGTTGATTTTCTCTCCACCCTCTTGAAAAATATGTATGTGTGCCCCAGATGGAAAGCCAGGAGTGGCACCTTGGGCAGAGATCACATGGAGAGCCGAGGGGAGGAGAGGCCAGCTCTTCACCAGCGTGGTGAGCCACACCACAAACCATGGCCGGCAGCTCAGGAAGGGAAGTGAGTCAGGTCCTCTGAATCCTGTGGTGACAAGCTCATAGCCTCTGTCACCCTCCTCTCGGTCTGTGGGTGCATGCCCAACCAAGCGTGGAGCCTTCCTATGGTGAGGCAGACCATACAGATGTTCTGTTGTTCTCATACACCATGCAAACCACGAATATCCAGTGCTGTTCCTATTCTTCATCTAAACCCACTTAAATCAACACATTTTCCAGTAAAGATAAATTGAATAATACACAGCTACAGTCACATTTACAGTAGACTATATATTGAAATTTTTGCAGTGTTGCAGAAGAAATGAAACTGCTATATCCATTTTTACAGATAATGGACAAACATGTTTATAACTAAATATAAATCTGGGCATTGATCTATTCATCTAAATATTCCATTCACACAAAAATAGTTGTATAAAGATAACGGCCTTAGGAAGTTATGTTGCTGCTGACTGCGGCTGCTGCTAGGTGTATGGGAAGGAACTCAAATTACCTATCTGCTACGGTTTGGATGTTTGTACCCCAGCTCTCCCCCCAACCACAGGCTGAAACCTATTACCACTGATGGGATCACAGATGGGGCCTTTGGGAGGATTAGGTCTGGAGAGCTCTGCCATGGTAAGGGGATGTTAGATAAGAAAGTCACATTTTATTTTAAAAGGAGGCCTCAGAGAGATGTTTTAGTCTGTAGCCACATTGAAATGGCATCTCTCCATGTAGAAGCAGGCCCTCACCAACAATGCCTTGCCTCCACCATTGGTGATCTTGGATTTCCCAGTGTTCAAAACTATAAGAGATAAATTGATGGTGTTTATAAATTATATAGCCTACAGTATTTTGTTAGAGCAACATTTTCTGACTGAGATATACTTCCAGTTGGCAAGGAGTTCATGGTTTGTTTGATTAATGGACCCTCCTTTGAGGGTCATTGAAACATCAGAATTTTATCTGAGTCTTTCCTCTCCTTTGTCCTGTGCACTAATTTGATTCTGAGACTTTTTCCATTCTAACTCTAAAACCTCATAATCCCATCCTTGTCTTTTCCTCTCTGACCCTGATTTCTCTATCTTAAGCCCACCTGCTTCCTCAGAATGTAGCATTAACCTTCGTTTTGCCTTTCAGAGTTCACAAATAGCAGAATTGCTGAGAAACACACAGCACTCACCCTACTGCCCCTCACTCCTCAACAAATCACACCATTCTAATCCATCCTGTGTTCTTTCCTCCTCAATCCAGGCATGGCCACACAGCTCTTCTCAGCACAGCCGCCCAGATCACTCCCAACTTAGAACTTCTCAACACAAAATCTACTTACCACCCCTGCTGCAGATCCTTTCAAACAAAGCTTTTCAACCAGAAGTATCAGAATAAATCACAGATATCTGAAGAATGTCTATGATCTAAATCAGACCTTTTGTGGACATGGAAAATGGGCATTTTAAAATGCATTACAGGGTTGGGGCGGGGGGAGAACTGGGAGAAAATGAGTGAAGGGGTGACACTGTCCAAAAAGAAATGTACTCATTACCTGACCTGTATAACTATAACTCCTCTGTTCATCACCTTTATAATAAAAATAAACCAAAAAATGAAAAAACAAATGCATTATGCATTATTTATAAAGGATTAAGTAAAACTAACAGAAACTAGAACACGTTGCCCCCTGTAAATCATCTCTTTTCTCTCCTTATGCCCCCTGTTGCTCTGTAACTCTCTCTGGTTCCTATTCTACAGCTGAAAACCTTAGACCTGCTTGACCCAACTCCTGACTTCTTCTATTTGGAACCAACTACACTAATTAGGCCACGTTTTCTGAGAAGCAGATGCTAACGTGAGATTTGCCGTATGCAAGGCTTTCTTAGGGCAAATTGGAGACAAAATGTGGCTGGAGCCAAGGGAGGCTGAGAGAGCTGTCAGACTACAATGTGGGTAGAACCCTGTGAAAAGGAGAGAGGGAGGGAAGGAGGATTGGGGGCAGGCAGCCTTAGACTAAGTTCAGCCTAAGACAAGTTCAGCAAGAACATCCAGAAGTCCCTGGAGCCAAAACCACAGCATCAAAATCAACTTAACAGCATCCCATGCCTAGCACCCTGCTGTGCTGAGCCCCTGTCTGGGAGCCACCATGCAAAATATAGCTTGGTTCAAACCAAACAACCTCCAAGAACAGCAACTGAGACCTTGGCCAGTGAGATCTGAGAGGGGCATCTCAGAGGGACAGTAATACAACATCTACTGAATGAAAATTCAGGACAATACTACGTTTGAGTGTCAAACAACTTTTTGCATAACTGTGCCCCAAATACAAATATTATGAATTTTCTATAATAACCCTAATTGTGGGGTTTCTTGGTGTTAGGCTTCATTTGTGATCTTTATACTTTTGAACTGAATCTGCTCTCTTCAGACCCCTTTAGACAGGTCCCTCCACACCCCTATAGTTCCAGCTTCTGGGAAGACTAAGAGGATTACAAATTCATAGCCAGTTGGGCAACTTAGTGAGTCCTTGTCTCATTTGGGTTTGTTTTGTTTTGTTTTGGGGTTTTTGTTTTTGTTTTGTTTTGTCAGTCCTAGGACTTGGACTTAGGGCCTAGATGCTGTCCCTGAGCTTCTTTTGCTCATAGCTATCATTCTACCACTTGAGCCACAGCTCTACTTTTGGCTTTGGTGGGGGGGGGGGGGCGGGTAACTTTATTGGAGATAAGAGTCTCACAGACTTTCCTGCCTGGGCTGACTTGGAACCACAGTCCTCAGATCTCAGCCTCCTTAGTAGCTAAGATTATAGGTGGGAGCCACCAATGCCTAGCCTGTCTCAAAATGTATAAATAAACAGAGAAAGAGAGACACAGAGAAAGTATGGGAAGGAAGAGAGTACTAGAATATAGAGCTCAGCAGTAAAGCAATCCTTCCTAACATGCAGAAGGACTCTGGGTTTTAGCCCCAACACTGGACAGGGCTGGTGAGTTCTTACACCCTCAGGAATCCTACCTTTGCCCATGCCTTGGTCTCGCCCAAGGAATGCCTTCCTAGATTTCTAGAATTGCCTTTCCCTGCTGCCACATTTGACCTGTGCTGCAAGGCTAGCACAAAGGTTTGAAGAGATAAGTTATGCACACCATCGCCTGCACAGAATCTCTGACACCTAGTGACACCAGAAGAAGCTGAAATAATTCATAAGACATAACTTGATATGCCCCGAACACTGAGCTTTCTGTATAGGGTGGATTTTAGGAAACGTCATTTTCCAGTTCCAGGTGTGGCATTAATATCAACAGCTCTTGTACAACCAACAGGGTGAGTCCTGCTTTTAGCCCCAGTGCAGATGTTTAATTAATCAGGGCCGTCGTCCTTGTTTGCCCTTGACTGGGCTTCCCTGATGATTACCCACAGGAAAACTCATCCCTTTAATGCAAACAATGTCCTGATTAATGTTTTTGTGCCACACACTGGGTTTGGGGAGTAGGACCTTCATTAGTGAATCAGCCTGTACTGCCCTGTTCTGTCCTGAAATGCAGACCTGATTTCATAGACAACTGCCTTGCCATTTTTTTGTATGTCAAACCTTTCCTACTCTCTTTCTTTCCTCCCAACTTGGATTTGGGGAGGCGAAGTTTGCATCAAGTGAATATAAAGTAGTCAATCATTCTGACTTGGCACAGTGTTGAGACTGGCTGGCTTGAGAACGCCCTCCACCCGGCCCTCCGCATTGTGAGCCTGGGGTGATGGTCACACGCATTCACTCCGTCAGTATTTTCCTCTCCTTTACTAGGAACGTGGGGAAAAGGGAGAATCAGATGATGAAATGAAAACCTTTAAATAAAATATCATTCACACAAAGGAAAAGAATTTTCCTCTGGGTCATTATCAGTGGAAGCCCAGTGAAAAGATAATAAGCACAAGATTCCTGATTAATTAAACATTTGTGCTCATTGTATGCAATTATTCTGGGGAAAATCAACTCCGGGACATCTGTTTACTCAACCTTGGACTGTGAAACCACCAAACTACCTCTGCCTTGCATCTCCAGGCACAGTGGTAAAGGCGCAGAAGTGCTGGCTCCTAGGACCAAGGAATAGGCCCACTAATTTCCTGCATTGGAAACAGATGACCATGCTACATGAGCAATGAATTATAAAGGCCGTGTAGAACTCGGAGGTTAATTGGGGAAATCTAAAGTGACAATATATTAATATAACACATATTTACTAACATACATAATCATTTTGTGCTACAGAGCAATTAAATATAGATGATAAACATTCTCATGAACATGCTTCTCATGCTTTTTACCCTGTGAAACCACAGTTCTAGTCTTCTGTTCACACAGCTCAGTCTTTTTTCCATGATTCCCTCATATCATGAAGCTCAAATGGGCAACTTCCCCAACAGCTGGGTCTAGGAACCCCTGCTCATTTGTGAGAGCCAAGTATAGACAGAATTTGATGCTTTTTGCCTTTATCTATTGATGACCAAAACACACAGGTGCATATTTCAGTGGACTGAAGTCCAAGAGTAGATTAAACAGAAAGTTAGGCTGAGGCCCAGCCCCACTTCAAACAGAAGTTCAGGGCAGCAAAAAAAAAATCATTGCTGAGGTGACTTGAAAATTCTTAAGTTGCTGTAGCAACTTCCCATGAATTTCCCACACTAAACCTGGAGACACCAGGAAGAGGGGATCTGGACTCTTACCAGGGAAACTTCACTACATGTAATTAAACAAGCATGCTATCTGAGGAACTGATTCTCCTTGTCTGTCTGACATCATGTGCATCTGTTGAGTCCCTGGCTCCCATGGGGCAGGGTTTACTTCCCCCTGATCCACAAAGCCGAGGAATCTAAAATGGAAAGGCCGTGGGGGAGGAGAGATGGGTTGCCACACTCGCCCCCTCTGACTCAGGTCCTCAGAAAACATGGAGCTTGGCCTAGTGTTTCTAGAAATCAACCTTCCTTCTCCACATTGGTGAGCTTGGTTGCCTGAGCTGTAGGTTGGATGCTAAATATCCAAACTTTGCACCATCCTACTTTTTTATTTTTTTAAGTTATAGTAACATTTCTATGATATAAAATTGATAGTTTTAAAATACAGAACTGAGTAGTATTTAGTATATTCACATTCTTGTGTAACAGCACCATCACTGAGTTCCTAAACATTTTCATCATTCCTAAGGCAACTTCATACCATTAGCAGCTATTCTCTCTTTCTGAATCTTTCCTGGGCCCCAGCAATTGTCATCTACTCTCTGTCTCTATGAACAGTTCTGATACTGCACATTTCATACAAATGGACTCATAGAAGAAGTGACTTTTTGCTGCTATCTTCTTTCCCTTAGTATAGTATCTTCAAGGTTCATCTATGTTGTAACATGTTATCAGCACTTCATCCCTTTTTGTATATTTTATTTATCAGGGTTTTTTTTGTAACACTTTTGTGTTTCTTCTACTTTTTAGCCACTGCTAATTAGCTGTGTTATAAACAATTCATTTTGAGTTTTTATGTGGAAATATTTCCAATTTTGCATATATTCCTAGTAGAGTTTATCATCATACATTAACTCTATATCTAACTTACTGAGAAACTGTCCAATTATTTTAAAAAATGACTGCACAATTCACTTTACATTCTCATAGAAATGTACAAAATGACTAAGTTGGATTTAAAACTGAAAGTCTCAGGCTTTAGTCTGAGACATCTGGGATAGATGGTCATTGTAATAGTATATTTTCAATGAGCTTAAAGAAGGAGGAAATGTAAAGTTAGGAAGCACCTGGCATGTGAATGTCATGAGGATGACTCCATCTACAATGTGCATCTCCCTACTGTAGCACAGGGGCTTCTATCTCTCACAGAGGCTTCTTTCCCACAACTAGATGCCAGGCCTTTCTATGCACAGATATGTATGCAGTCCTTTCCCTTCCATCTCACTACTTCCCATCCTTTAACACAGATACCTGTCACTGGGAAATCTTGATAAAAATCTGGATTTTCCTTCAGCAAGTTTGAAAGGGCGCCCAAGAAATAACGTCAAATCCACTGAGGAGAGTAGAACACATACTTGTTCTGGACACCTAATTCTGTCCCAGCTACTCTTTCTTCTGGTGGTCTCACCACGCCTTTAAAATAACCTTCTATGCCTTGAAACAGCCATGACAATAGCTAGCAACTCTTAGCCCATATGGGATAATTGCTCTGATAAGAAACCCAACTGCTGATGGTAGACGGTAGGAAATTTTGGCTACTTCCAGATCATAATAATTTCTGTTTGGGTAGATTCTCAAACTTTGATTACATGGACCTGGGAAGGTTTAAGATAAGGTAGGATTAAAGCATATATTACTTTGTGTTGTTGCTGTAACTATCAGCAATATACTAGCTTAAAATAACACAAATTAATTGTCAAGGAGATATGAATGTCAGAAATCCCAAATGAGTCTTGCAAGGTTAACATCACATTATAGATAGGATTGAATTCCTCCTGGAGAATCTAAGAGGTAGTTGGTCTATTTCTTTACGCTAGCAAGAATCTAAGGGTAACCCGCATGCCTGTCTCAAGGGCCCATCTCCATCTTCAAAGGCAATCACTTCATTCCACCTCTGCTTTCCTCACCACTTTTCCTTTGGCTATGTTTGTGTCTTGTCTTCCTCTTACCAGGACCCCATAATTATCTTAGACTCACCTGAATAATCCATCCTAACCTACCCTTTAACCACTATTTCCTCAATCCAACAACATTAGCAAAGTCCCTTCTGTCATGTGACATAGTATGTTCACAGGTTCCAGGGAGAAAGATGTGGACATCTTTTGGGGGAACCTTTGAAGGGACCATTGTTCTATCACACACACATTTAAACAAAAGAAAATTTTAGCTGTGACAGAGACAAGGTGAATTACTAAATGACTTTTAGCCAATTATTTACTAAAATAATTTGAGAAAACAACACCACAAAATGAGTTGCAAGTTTAATGAGCAACAAATGATGTCCAATGAACCTGATAAATTCATGAATATCTTTGTTTATTTTGGAGGTCCCCAAGTTGAAAACTGAACTTCTTGAAGGTATTCAGACAATAATCTTGAGTGAACAAACATGGTCCGTCTCTAACCTCATAAACTTTTTTGGATGGGACTAACATGGTACCCCTCCAACTCAAAGGAATAAAATATGCTAGCCACTCCTAGTGTGTCAAGGTTTATTATTTCCTAGCTTGTTAATCATTTTGCCACACTAAACACAGCTCATAGCCAAATTCAAGTAAATGCTTAAGAAAAATGGAGTGGAAATCCAAAGTAACTAAATCGATTTGAGTCAGAGACACTTTTTTATTTGAGAATCTGTCAATGTCTTTAATGTGCTACTACTCAGTTCCAATTACCAATTTCTGAAGGGAGAGATATACAATACTATATAGAGTACCCCCCAGTGTTTTTTATCTTTGGACCTCTTAGTGACCCAGATAGCTATTTAAGTTTTCTAAAACTAGCGCTCTATGGAACCAAGCTTGGCAATCACTGAATCCAGCTGAGAGCTGTTTTAATGATAAAGCTCTGTGTGGGCTTGATTAGGGTAATAACAATTCAGTGTATGGACAGTTGCTTCTATTTGCCAGCCTCTTGGATGTAAGTGAAATGTCCCACACTCCACCTTAAAGTTTCCCTCAGCAGAGGCGTAGGATACCAAAGTAGCCACTGACTCAGCTAAGATGACTATGATAGACATCATACTCTATTGGGAGAACACCCTATTTTTGTCTTCTTTTTTTCTTTTTTTCCCTTTATTGTCAAAGTGAAGTACAGAAGGGTTACAGTTTCATATGTAAGGCAGTGAGTACATTTCTTGCCCTATTTTTGTTTTCTTTACAGAAAACATAGTGGCTTGAAAAATGAGATGGGAGTAGATTAAGCTGTCACAAAGGTCGTGCTTTGCTATTTGTAAAAGATCCCAGTTTTCAGGTTCAGTGCTGAGAAAACCCAATTAGAAAGGATACACAGCAGTTCCTTTGTTTGGAGCTCTGAAAACACCTCCTGAAAGCCTACCTGTCCAGGAGCTCAGACATGGGCCTGCAGTCTCTCTCTGTGAGGTCTTTAGCTGAAACTAAAGCTCCTGAGAGCTACTCACCTCCTCATGGCCATGCTGGACGAGGACCATGCATCCCACGTGATGGGCAGAAAGCCCTCAGAGCACTCAGTCACCTAAACTGTGGTCCCCCTCTCCATAGAGATTAGCATGGCATTTCCATCCTCTTGACAGCAAAAGAAGCCAGGAGCTATTTAAAAAGAAAAAATACGTGGGCAGTCTCCAGACCTTTTTACCTTCTCCTGAGACATTTTTGGAGCTGAGCCAGCAAATTCAATACCATACCAAGTGAATATTTGCCTTGTTTTCATGTGGGTTAGGATTCCACACTTACTACTGTTCACTGCTGGAGTGCCCATCATCCCCCTCCAGGTATAGTCACTCTGTCCTTGGCCCCTGTGACTACTTGCCCTGGGCCTGTTCACAGTTCTAATCAGCTATCCTTCGAGCCCTAGATATGCTAGTAGTGGAAGCCTACAGGTTCTGTCCTTCATCAGTCAGGAGGGCTGCTCAGGCTGCAGTAACAAACAAACCCCACATCTCAGTGGCTAAGGAAAGCAAAGTCATTCTATGTGTGTTTATTATTCACCAGCAGGGGGCTCTACTTTGCCCTCTTCAGTGACTCAAGCTAAAAAGACCCCATGTCATCCCAAAAGGTAGCTAGTCATGTAGTAGAGAGAAGAAGGAAAAGGACAAGTCGTGATTCTCCCATTATCTCAATAATAATAATAATAATAATAATAATAATAATAATAATAATAATGTTGCCTCATTATTACTATTTATTTTATAGCAGGTGTCATTATTCAATACCTGCTTTGGGTTACTTCAATTGACTAAATATTAGCCCTCGGTCAAATACTTCACAAACTTCAGTTCATTTCATCTCCATCACAACAAATTTACAAGACATGTATTTCTTCTGTTTTTCAAGTGAGGGACCAGAGCCAGAGAGATTAAATATTTTATTGCAAATCTAGCAAGTAGCAATAGTTGCTTTAGGTTCCTAGTCTATCAGTTGCCAATTCCCTGCTTTTACTAACTTGCCTTCCTCACTTGAGAATGTTTTCTGATGATCTAACATTATTTATGTGAGGAATCTCATGAGAGCATAACAGTTAACTTATATATTTTTTAAATTATCTCTTACTAAAAGGAAAAGTTCATTAAAAATAAAATATGAGAAAGAACCCATGATAGTGTAATACACACATGTATCTTTGTTAGTTATCAGTAAATTATTAGTAAGTTATTGGTAAAATTGCTAGCATGTTTATAAGAACTTCATTTGCTTGGTTATTATTTTCCTTTTCGTTCTGAAAATTAAAAAAAGAATTTTCAGTGCCAAAGCCCATTGATAAGTTTCTGCCCAGTGCTTCCCAGAAGAGACTAATCAATATCATCAAGATTTCCATTTGATATCCTTGAACTCGTGCTCAGAACCATCAGAATGAATTCACATATTTGTAATGTTTAATGACTTGATTTACTCAGTTACTACTTGCTGAAATAGTTGCATTTGCAGAATATTTATGGTGATTATGAAAGCAAACATTGAAAATTCAGACTATTCAGGAAAAATCTGAAATATATGGCAATTGTAGGTTATAGCTATTCCAAAACTATGTTTAGTGCTAAAATAAGAGAAGTGTAGCTCATGGCAGAGCACTTGCCTAGCATGTGTGAAGCCTTCATACTGAAAACTTAAAAGAAAAAGACATTTTCCTCACCTTTTTCTGTTTCTCTGTCTGTTCCCTGTCTTTTTCACCTCACTATCCTTCTCTGAACTCAGAGTTCGCTTGCAGCTCAATTCTCAGCCTTACCTATAGGGAAACCAGAAAGAGTGGTTGTTGAAAGTAATCAAAGTCGGGCAGCTTTCTGTCCTCCTAGCCGCAAAATTTGAAGTCTCTTCCATAGGAAATTGGGCATCACCTGGAATGGCTTTGCATTCATCCACTCACAGGGGTCACCAGACACTCTCTCAGTAATGTCTCTAGATTTGTCTCCAGCTGTCATGAAACAAGAAGAATGTGGGTTCCAGCAGCATCCGAAGGATACCAGCCCCCGTTCTTAGGAGTGGCTGGGAGAAAGCAGCTGAGAATCCTTTCTCTGGGGTTAGAAGGCAGTATAGTTCAATTCTACTTTTAAAAAGCATTTGTCTTTCGTTTTGGAATTAACTGAAGTTGTGCAGCTGATGGGTGCACCTTTAGATGACAATGTTTATAGAATGTTGATTGTTAATAAAAAACAAATTTACACTGGCAAAAGAAAGCCCTATAGAAGTCACGAACTAGCCAGGTGCTGGTAAGCTCATACATATAAACTTAGCTTACTCAGGAGATCCTGAGGATAAAGGTTCAAAGCCAATCTGAGAAGAAAATCTCAGTAGACTCCAACTCAAAATAAGGGACACAAAGCTGAGCTAGAGGTATAGTTCAAGTGGTAGAATGTCTCCCAAGTAGATATAGGCCCTGAATTCAAACCTCAGTAAAATCATGAAAAAGTTAACTCCTGGCCAGGTGCTGGTGGCTCACACCTAATAATAGCTAACTCTTAAATCAAAGGATTTGAAGAGAGACTTTGGAAGGTAATGATCAATGTTTTGCCTTTGCAACAAATCTATGCCATTTTCTTTTTTTTTTTAACTGTATGTTTTTTGTCTTTTCTTTTTTGTTACTGAGGATCGAACCCAGGACATTGCACTTCGTAGGCAAGCACTTTGCCACTGAGCTACCATCCCAGCCCCTATCCCATTTTCTTAAATGAACTCACTACTTCTTTTTTTCTTTTCTTTTTTTTATTTCTTTATTGCCAAAGTGATGTACAGAGGGGTTAGTTTCATACATAAGGCAGTGTGTACATTTCTTATCCAACTTGTTACCTCCTCCCTCATCTTTCCCCCACCTTCCCCTCTCCCCAATTCTTTCCCCCCATGAGTTATACAGTTGGTTTACTTCTTTAGTCAGTCTTCCAAACAGTTATAAACCTTATTATCCATAGGCAAAATCCATTTGATCTTGGATAGCAAGTTTGAACAAGGCATAGCTAGCAATGGAATTCTTTGGAAAGAAATATTGGTGAACCTAGGGAGAGATGATAAACTAAACAGGATTCTAAACATTCACACAGTGAGACCAAAGGAGGCTATTCTTAGGAGAGGATCGCAATGGCTCAATAGCTATGTGCATATAATCATATAAAATGACGTTTATCAAAATGAACTCCAAGAAATGGAAACGAGGGGTTTTTATCTTATTTGGGGTTCTTTCTGTTTTTTTCCCTTTTGTCACTGTTTTTCATTTCTGTACTTTTTGCCTCTATGTACATTTATCTGATTTGGGGAGGGGAAGGGGACACACAGAAATGGTGGGACAAAGAGTTAACTAATTCAACAGTGATACTCACTAGACACTATGTTGAAAATGAAGTATACAACTTGTGGGGGAGGGAGTCAGGAGGGAAAAAACTGGGAGAAAAGGGGAGAGGGTGACACTGTTCAAAAAGAAATGTACTCAATACCTAACTTATGCAACTGTAACCCCTCTGTACATCACCTTTTAAAGAAAAAAGAGAAAAACAGGCATTTTGCTAAAGTTGAAATTAAAAAAGCTTTCTAAGAGCTAGTTCCCTATCAGCCTCTACAATTTCTCAGGTATTCAAATGTTTCTAAGAAGTCTTCAGTGGAGCCAGTCCTCCAGTGAGCTGGCGTAATTGCCAGGTCCGCTGCATTGGAGATCAGCTCCTTAGAGTATAAACAGTGGTCCCTGGCATGATGCAACACAGCAGACCTGGTGAGTAAGATGCGGTGAAGCATGCTTTAGCAGATTACTGATTATACTTAAGAATTCCTACTTCAATCACTTAACAAGTTAAGGAAGAAAATAAGGTCCAGTTATTATAAAAAAAAAAAAGGAACATAATGTTTTAACTACTATATGTATCTGTATTTGCCACCCCAAATTACATCCTTTTAATGCTTAAATGTTAAAAAAAATAATAATAATAATAATAATAGAGGGGCTGGGGATATAGCCTAGTGGCAAGAGTGCCTGCCTCGGATACACGAGGCCCTAGGTTCGATTCCCCAGCACCACATATGCAGAAAACGGCCAGAAGCGGCGCTGTGGCTCAAGTGGCAGAGTGCTAGCCTTGAGCGGGAAGAAGCCAGGGACAGTGCTCAGGCCCTGAGTCCAAGGCCCAGGACTGGCCAAAAAAAAAAAAAAAGAAAGAAAAACACTCCGTCGAAAGGTTTGGAACCCCTTGTAGAATGTGTGTCACTGGAAGCATCTGCCCTTTCTTCAGATAATGCTGCCCATTTCTTCAAAATGGTGACATGTTTCTTAGAAATAGATTCCAGGAGTCTGTTCTCAGAATTTTTTTTTGAGAATTATATGGTTCTTAACTAGTACCTTCTTTTTATAAGTTATCCAAGGAAGGCTTAAAAATTGGTCATCCGGGCTGGGGATGTGGCCTAGTGGCAAGAGAGCTTGCCTCGTATGCATGAGGCCCTGGGTTCGATTCCTCAGCACCACATATACAGAAAACGGCCAGAAGTGGCGCTGTGGCTCAAGTGGCAGAGTGCTAGCCTTGAGCAAAAGGAGGCCAGGGACAGTGCTCAGGCCCTGGGTCCAAGGCCCAGGACTGGCCAAAAAAAAAAAATTGGTCATCCATTTAAGAGGCAATACAACAGGTGAACAATGCAAACTTGCAAATGCTGTTGAGGTGGGAGAATAGCACATAACATCCCTTCTACCCAACTTCTTTGGAGTTTGAGACTCCCTAGAAGCAGGGTTCTCAGTGTTATTTAAATTAGGAAGTAGAAATGAGAGAAGGCCATATTTTGTGCTTCCTCTGCCATTTCCACCAGCAAACACTGTGGTCAGATTTCTGGTTCTTTCCACCTGTGATGGCTTCACAAGTCAGATCAGCCCTTTCTGTGACCCAATTCTCCAGTGCAACTGTCTAGATGGAATTACAAACCTCAACCTAGACCTTCTGCAAAGCTTGCAATGAAATAAGCCTCTGGAAGCTATATCATCTGAATTCCATCTACCTGACTGAACCTGAACCTGACTGATCTCAAGTTCACTCGAACTCAAAGAAATAAATTCTGTCTCATAATCTAGCAAAAAATTTAATAATGCCAAATAATACTGGTGCTATTGCAATGAAACAGGTATTCTCAATGCTGCAGGTTAACAAGTAAGTATAAGCTCTTTGGAAAACAATTCCATTGTAAGGGTCAAGGACCTTGAATTTTTTATTTCCTTTCACCCAACAATTCTTCTTCTTAGAAACCTAATTTTAAAATATAGAAAAATGCAGTATGTGCTATAAAGTCAACTAGAATATTACTTATAGTGGTTACAGAGTAGAAACAAGCTAAAATTATAATCACAGGGAAGGTAAAGAAATTATGTGTTTTTTCTATATGATTTGGTCATAGTAACACTGAAATATGTATATAATTCTATTGTTCTAAAATCAAAATGAAAATTTTTGAGCAGTGTGACAAATTATGGCAAATAAATCGCATAACCATGCCTAGAAAATATCATCAATACATCAAAATGAAAAAAAAACAGCATTTTCTGCATGGAGTCTAGATTGCATTTTTTTGTTTATTTCTTTCATCTGATATTCTCTACTACCTTCTTCAATTAAAAATCTATATTTTAAGTAGAAAAACAGACTGTTTTAAAAGAGAAAAAAAGTTGTCATTAACCTACTAGCATGAAATCTTTTGTGGTTAAGTTTCCATAGCTCAAATTCATCCCTCCCCACAAGCATCATCCAATATTTATAGAGCAGACCCTTTAACGTCATAAGACTCGAGTGCTATGCATTGATTTTTATGATCTTACTGGAAAACTGCTATGTGCATAGAAAGGTATTTGTGCATGATGTCTGCATGCACATCATATATCATTTGGATTGCCAGACAGCAAAGGAAGAACACCATAAACACTAATTTTTACTCCTAGATGGCTTAGTAATTTGCTAAATTTCCTTGTAATTGCTTCTAATTATTCATTACATTAGAGTAGAGGTGGTGGCTATAAATTTTCAATGAAAACATTTAAATACAATGCATCCAAAATGTCTCCATAGGCCCAAGTGGCAACCTGTTTTGCTTATTAGGGAAAGACAGTGGATGCCAGCAACACATGCTGCTTCTTAATGTGATGGAGGAGAGGGAGCCAAGAAAGCAACAATCAGGGTTTGAGGCTAGCTTTGTGAAGAGACTAGAAAAGTAGTCTGCCAACTTCATTCATGGACCAAAGCTTTGGGGATGTAAACTCTCCTGTGGTGAGGAGGTTTTACCAATCCTCAAGATTATGCCCAGAAAGGTGTCAGTGTCTCCTGCCAGTTCAGAACCAGGCTAGCCAAGACTGCATCCGGCCATTCATTCACCCACTAAGCATCAAGGAATTCATGCCTCTGAGGGAAGCAGCAGGGGAAATGAGGATGCTCTCCTGAAGGAGGCCATGAGAAGCAATCTACATGGAAAGCTCTATAACCTGAAGCAGTGGGCTGTGCCTTCTGACTGGCAAGGAAGAATGTAACCAGAGCTGTATCATGCTATTTCCATCTAAGAGAGTAACTACAAGGCTTCGTGAAAGAGATGACAACAGAAGTAGACTTTGAAGAACATTTAAAATTTGACAGTGTTTACAGTTGTTATGGAAAACAGTATGGTGGTTCCTTATAAAGCTCATAGAATTGTCATACGATCCAACTTGTGGGGGTTTATGATAAAAAGTAGAATCACAAGTGGATATATTTTTATATCTGTGTTTCATAGCACTATTTGCAATAGCCACTTTTGTGGGAACAACCCAAATGACTCCAAACAGATGAAAGGATTTTTTAAGTGTGATATATACACAATAGAATATTATTCAGCCCTAAAATGAAATAGAAGGGTTGGGAATATGGCCTAGTGGTAGAGTGTTTGCCTCACATACATGAATCCCTGGGTTCCATTCCTCACCACCACATATATAGAAAAAGCCAGAAGTGGCACTGTGGCTCAAGTGGCAGAGTGCTAGCCTTGAGCAAAAAGAAGCCAGGGCCAGTGCTCAGGCCCCAAGATCAAGACCCAGGACTGGAAAAAAAAATGAAATTGTGATTCATGCTGTAAGATAAGCCTTTAAGGGGCTGGGAATATGGCCTAGAGAGCTTGCCTCATATACATGAAGCCCTGGGTTCGATTCCCCAGCACCACATGTATAGAAAACAGCCAGAAGTGGTACTGTGGCTCCAGTGGTAGAGTGCTAGCCTTGAGCAAAAGGAAGGCAGGGACAGTGCTCAGGCCCTGAGTTCAGGGCCCAGGATTGGCAAAAAAAAAAAAAAAAAAAAGATAAGCCTTTAAGTAATATACTCTAAGCAAAACAAACCAGACACCAATTCTACTAAAACTCCTTGGACAGACAATGAAGGTGTATCAGACAATTGAGGACACTTCACACATGAATAAGAAAAGATCACTGTAACCAAATACCAACAAGTGCCACCAGAAGAACTAGAGATGATTCAATGAACTGAAATTATTCTCATTTGTATTTTGCCAAAATTTGAGACAAAATTATACTCAGGAATGAATCTATTGTAAAAGAGTAACCTATTAAAGAATAACAGCTATTATAAAAGAATAATCAGAAATCCATAAGAAATTCTTGGAAATAAAAATAAAAAAAATCTATTGTCAGCATCACCATGACAAAATTGCAATCGAAAAATCTGGAAATAAATTTAAGAAACTATACCAAAATGCAGCTCAATTAGTAAACAAGATTGATGACCCAAATGGAAGAAAAAGAGAGAGAGAAAAAAACCCAAATGATGAATTCATAGAGGTCAAGTCCAGCTAACCAAAGAAACCACATGAGAGGGAACCCTCCTGCATTTTATCACATTAGTGAGTCCATCGAGGTTCTAGCACAAGAGCGGGAAAAGCCACACTACAATGATCCTGAAGTCTTCCAGAGCTAAAACAACTGGTTGACTACAGAGATGCTGTAGCCAACATGGACAGCAGGAGCCATACAACAGGCACTTCTATTCCAAGGTCTCCACCTCAATGGTCTTTCCTAAGTCAGGAGAGAGGAAAGCCTCAGCCAGATTTGAATTCCTTCTATCTTCACCATAAACTTCAAGAGAGCACTTCCTCTTGATAGATAAGTTCACTGGTGGGTCTTATGCTATAAGAGAAGGGAAGTAATGAGGAAGGAAGGGGAAGTCCCCTCCCCTCTCAGAAAGTCCCCTCTCAGGAGAAGGCAGGAACATTGGCCCACTGGGGACAAGTTCTGTATCACAACCATTCTTCATTGTTAGTCTCTTAGGAAAAAAAAAAAAAAAAGAGGCCAAGAAATCCTTTCTACTGGTGCCTGAAAAGAGAAACACTTGAGTTCCAGTTGAGTTTCTCACACTGTATGGTAATTTCCTGCTTATCTGTCTTTTCAATTAACTGTAAGTGTTGGGAGACTAAGACCTAAATCATATTCAGTGTTTTACTCTGCACTTAGCTAGTACCGGTGCATAATAGGAGCTCAGTAAATGCTGAATGACCATATGGACAGATACAGGGATGGGTAAATTTCCACTTCTATAATACAGAAAGGGTAGAAAAGGTGACAGGTGATGGTGGCTGCTGGCCTTGCCTTTGTAAAGTATGCACATTCTGCTCCATTATTAAAAGAAACTCTGCATAATTGGGCTCTGTTGTCACTCCTAACAACAGAGAAGACCGTTTTGCCTGTCATTCTTCAAAAATTGTGAATAATAAGTTCGTATGGATATTAAAACTTCATCTCTATGAGAATTACAGTGCAAAAATGTAAAACACAGCATATTTCATACTATTTGTTAGGTTGCATTCTTCCTTTCTGCTTCCAGAACTGTCTTCCTGCAGTTGTTTCCATGTCTTTGTTTAAGTTTGCCTTCTTGGCCTGTTACCTTTATTGCATGCTGGCTCACTCTGGGGGCAGGGGGGTTCCTTTGGGAGAAAGGCTCAGTGTCTCTGCTTTAGAGCCCCATGCCTCATCCCCTCTAAATCACTTACTTCCACCATTGTTTTCCAGCCTCTGACAGGCCCACTCCTCACTAATATGGCCTGTTTCTACCTCCAAAACCTACCCACACCAACATGCAGCTGTTTTCTTCTCACCAACAACCAATTCTCCAATTTCCAAATACCAGCACGTGTCTTACAAAGCAATTCAGTCTTGACATTGTCTTCCTGAGATTAGTACTGGGTCCCAGGTGTTAAGGGCTCTCTCAGATACCTTCTCTCAGATACAAAGTGGAAGTCAGGTTGCCCCCAAGTACTTCTGACTAACCAATTATATACAGGGTTCCTATGACCCTACCTTCAGGTTTAATAATTTGCTAACACTGTTCCTAGAAGTCAGGAAAACAGTGTGCCTACTCTTAACAATTATGAAGGATAAAACTTAGACCAGCCAAAGAGAAGAGATGTATAGGGTTTGGAGGAAGGTGCTGAGCTGCTATGACCTCCCTGAAGTGTGCTACCCTCCTAGTACCCCCATTTGTCTACCAGCCTAGAAATGTTGGGAAACTCACCACTTCAATTTTTATGGCAGTTGCACCACAGAAGCATGACCACCAGTGATTAACTCATTCTCTAATCCTTCTCCACCCTCCACAGACTGAAGGGCAGGCTGAAAATTCCAAGCATGGAATCAGGAAGAGGATTGATTCCTTTGGCAAGCAGTCCCTTCCTACAGCCATCTTATTAAATAAGCTCACACATGGCAGAAAGCACCTCATTAGAAATAACAAAAGCTGTTCCTCTCAACTCTTAACAGGTCATGAGATCACAATGCTTTTAGTATTTCTGTGTCAGGAACTGGAGACAAAGATCAAATATATTATTTCGTATTATATCACAATAGCATCCTCATTTCAAGTCCAAATTCTGTCTATAAACCATCCCCTAAAGAGATCCATATACTGGAAAGGCCAGTCTCTTTCAGTCAACAGGTAAATATTTATCTCACATGCTTCATACTACTGATTTTTCATGGGAACTGTCTTGTCTCCTCACTTCTTCTGATCCTAGACTGACACATTTCATATCTCAGCTGCTGTTCATTTGCTTCACAGCCCTGCACCCAGAAGAACAATGAAGCTGGGTAACCCAGTTTCCTTTTGGGTCCAACATCCTAGAGTAGTAAATTCACGTGGATTAAGACACTCCTGGGGGAATGTTTTCCTCTTTCCTATTCTTCCTCGTCATTTGCTTGAGCAAAAAGAACCCTCTAGTTGTCTTATTGTGATTCCCTAAACTTTCAGATTAAACTTTAAAACAAAAGCCAGCATTAATACTAACTCATTAGTTTTAATTTATCCTCAGAAGACATCCAAGGGAAGAATAGCTGAAGAGCTAGACAGATTTTAAGTGCCCCATGTCTTACCCATATGCCTATAATATATCCACTCTCTCCCTGTTTCCTGGTAAGTTACCAAGCTTCACATCCTCATTAGGAAGAAGACATTCACCCACTCATGCTTCTTCTACTGCGTACAAGCTACCCACATCATAACAAATGCTGTCTTTACCTATTTCTTTTTCTTGCTAAAACCCACTTATTCACACGGTTTTAGTAACTACATTGATATGAGGCTATCTCCACCTGTGCCTTGTACAACTATAGCATTTGGTAGGAAGGAGAAAGGAATAGAGTAGCAAAACATCAAAACTCAATTTCTGGCTCTTCGTTTATATAATCTGAAAGTGTTCATTGGCTTATCTAGAAATGATTGCCTAATTTAGAGTCACCACACTTGTAAGAAATCAAAGTACAAATCAAAAAGCCAGGGTATTAATTGATAGTGATAGACAAAATATTCTAGTGACTCAAATGTCAGCTCTTGGGGGAGTCACCATTGCAGAACGCAGCTGTCTAGTGAATAAAGTAAGAGTCAGATCATGGAGAGAACATGAATGAAAGGAATTGGACAATCTTATGAGATTCTTGGTTCAGTTTCTCAAAGACTAGAGGGAGTTGGCCTGCCTTTCTGAAAACATTTACCAGATCAATGGTAAATGGTTTGAATCCATTAAACACAGAGCCTCACTCTCTCAACTAGGTAGCGCCCTTGGACTTAATTTTTTCTAAGTGCCCACATATCATCACCATCCTGATTAACTTAAATGGAATAAATCCATACAGGGTACTCACTCTCTCTTTTGTTTTCCTCCCTCCATATATGCATACATCCACAAAATGAGTGCTATCATATGAGAGGGGGGGAAGAGAGAGAGGTGTGGTAGGGGGAAGAGGATGAAAGGGTTGTCTTCCACCACCTCCATTTGAGGAGGAGGAGGAGGAGGAGGAGGAGGACGAGGACGAGGACGAGGACGAGGACGAGGAAGAGGAAAACCTTCCAACTTCTCATACCCATTCTGTCTCCGTCATTACCTTGCGGTGTGATCTTGAACAAGAACCCCTCAGTGTCTGCTGGGAAACGTGCATTGAGTGTGATGGAATCAGGTTATTGCTAATCTCCAGTTCTACAATTCTAGGATTTTGTGACTAAGATCATACTTCTTCTCTTTCAAAAACAAATGACTACATAACACAATGGCTCCCTCACATTTCCTGGACACCCAGAAAGTAGAAATTTGCATTGAAACTGGAAATTAAGAGGCTTCTGGAAGGACGAGTTCTTGGGTTCAAGTACATGGTTTACTTAGATTTCAAGCTGGTCACCTTTATCTACCAGATAAGCTCTTGGTGTAGAGAGTGAAAAAATATATTTCACGAATCTCAAAGGAGGCTTTAAAATACTTGGGTGAAATTTAACGTATAAAGACTAAATATTCTAGCTACATCTTTACATCCTATTATTTGACAGAGAAACTAATGCTGCTGATCTCTAGAAAACAGGTGAATTTAGAAATAGTTGTCATTGTCATAAGGAGGTGCTATATGCCCCTGGATTGGGTGCCCTATTTCCCTTTACTAGAAGGTGTTCATTTCTTTGGTGTTCCTAGTCCACTCCCTACTCCCACAATGCACTTTGCTTAAATGGTGACTATATAGCCAGGTGCTGAAGAGGGGTGCCCAAACACTTGGTGGGGAGTCTGAATTGGGTTTACAGTAAGCATGGTGTCCCACTGGGACTGCAGCCTTTTACATCTCACTGGAGGTAAGGCATTGACCGGGTGATGCAGCCCTAGAAATCAATTCGGTACTAATGAGAGCTGCCGCTGGGAGCAGAGGGGGGCCAGTGGGAGCCTGGAGATGATGTAGCCCGGCTATCTGAAGACACAGTGGATGCACAAGCATTGGCCAGCTGCAGTGTCTGTTTATATCGCCCTAGGACACAGTACACTCAAAGCCAAGGTCACACCAGCCAGTTAGGAAGGCCCAAAGCAGAGCTGTAGACAGGAGGCTCTCCTGGTTGAAACGGAAATTTTAACTAACTTCTTGGCCCAGGGCACAACCAGCCTCAGAGGTGACAAAGTAAAAGAAAGATGATTTTTTTTTTTGGATTACATGCCCTTGAGAAAGTTTTTAAAAATGCAGCCAGGAAAAGGAAAAACAGCAAACTTCCAGCTACTGCTTCTCTCTTCTAGACCACAAACTATGAGCTGGTAACCTGTGGGAAAAATCTTATCATTTATATACTTTCTCTACTTAGCCTTTAATTGGTTTTGTATGGTACCAGTCTTTAAATTTCTGTCTTTGGTGAGATGTCCAGGCTCTATGGTGTGACTCCAGGTGTTCATGACAGCTGCAGAGCTGTGATATGCTCCCTAGTTTCCCAAATGCCCATCACTCTACATACAGCCACAGCCAAAATCTACCACCCACTCCATGTGTGTTAATTTGGGATCTTTAAGTTTGTAGTAAACTTAGAAAATGGTCAGTGGGATGGGAAATGTTATTTCTGGTCCAAAGGACAATAGTCTGCTCTCAAGAGTTGTTTGGAGCTGAATTTCAAGAGATGGTAGATCTCCTTTACCTGTATGAACTTAATGTTTGGAGGGTCTCGCCTTGGAAGAATGAGCTAATGTCCAATTGCTTCTGAATGAGAAGGCAGACTGTGTTATATACAGATAGGTAATACTATAGCATATGCATTATATATATATATTGTGTTACAGGTGTCATTTTTGTTGAGATGTTAATTATGTATCATGTAATGTACTTACTTGAGGTATTTAATTCAGTCAGAGACTTATGACTTCTTTAATCCTAGCTACTCAGGAAGCTGATATCTGGAAGGCTGAAATTCACTAGATTCCATCACCAAATTACTATCAAAAAGCAGGGCTGGAAGCATGGCTCAAGTGGAAGAACACCAGCTTAGCTAGCTCAAGGCCCTGAGTTCAAACCCCAGTACTGCCAAAAGTAGTAATTTTTTTAAATGAAGTATATAATTCAATGATATTTAGTACACTCAGACATGTGCAAATATTACCATAATTTCAGAATTTATCAACTGAAAACAAGCAAACACTTTTTCCTCTGTGCTACCCTAGGCAACCATTAGCCTATAATCCATATCTACCCCTAAGTGTCAACTGGATAACTCCCACCTTAGCACTCTGGCCATCCCCCTAACTCCAATACTGGAAGGTCTTCCATATTAGTGCACTCTTGATCAGTCCAGGCCTCCAGCTCTCCTTTTGCTTGTGGGAAAAGAAAACCTTTCTTCTTCCAATCACTTTCACTATAATCTTGCACAGATGTAACTCTGCATCTTGCAATGATGGTTTTCATACTATTAGGTAGAACAGTTTAGGTCTTCTTTATTTTAAACAATCCAACCCAGGAAACGATCTGGCTTTAACTTGGCAGAACTAGAAAGCTCACAAAAAAAAATATTCTTCTTAAATCAAAAGAGTTGTCTGCCCTAAGGTGGAAAGTCAATGTCTACTTCTAGCAAGAAAGGAAACTTACAGCCCTTTTGAAATAGCAGATACTCACCCTCCTGTCCCTATTCTGGACATCAAAGAAGACATCAAATATTGGGTATGGTCTCTGGAAGCCCACAAACTGAATGCACTGTATTGCGATTGCTTTTCATTAGTTCTGTTGTTGATTCTTCAGTTAGAAATGGCCTTACAAAAGGAATTTTTCCCTCTAAAAAGAAAGACTTATGTCTTATTTCCAAGTTGGGCTTTAAGAAAATACATTCTTATCTTTAATGTGTTATCTTTATGCTTTTTAATAATTTCCCTTATGGTTCTTTCTGATGAGTAAATTAGTTCTAATATTGTTCTACCAAAACAGAAAGACAAGCATATACATCAACAGTCAAACTGGTAGAAAATTGAGAACACCCAAATGCCTTTAACAAGAATGATGTGAATATAAGTGACATACATTAGTTCTTTTTTAAACTCTGACACACTTCTGAGTTATTTAGTCCAATATCATTTGAGAAGGAAATGGAACTAATTTTTTAAAAAACATATTTTATTTGGGCTGCTATAAAAATAAATTTGAGAAAAAAATAAATCATGAAAGTAGACAGTTAGTAGTAATAATCTCTCTGAGATGTAAAAAATACATTAAAGGCAAATTGAATGCTGGCATCTCTGTTAAAAATAAATAATGTTCTCTTTATTCCAAAACAAGAATTGATCTTCCTCATTTCTTCATTATTGAAATTCAGGGGGAAAAAAACCAGAACTACTTCCTAGTCTGAGTTATTTATATATTTACATCCCAAGTGCCTTAACAGAGTATTCAACACAGAGTAGAAATTTAAACAAGATATTGTTGAATTAAGTAGAATGAAATGTGAGTGTTATCCAGTCTGAGGATGGGGGTGGGGGGGTGCGTGCACACATGCACTTTGTGGAGCTGAGGTTTTTGCCTCCCTACAGTATCTAGCCCAAGTCCTCTGCAGAATAAACTTTATCCTCTTCCTGCTGATTTTATGTGAACGGTTTTCATTACCCCAACCGTATATTATAATCCCATTATATTCAATAAAACAAAAACTTCATGAGCTGAATATTTTTAATATCCAGAAGATTTGTAAGATTCTCCAGGCTACAGGGTTTTGCAGGAATGTGTGTGCAGATATATCACTAAGAAATGCCTAGGGAATGGACTGGCAGATAGCAAGGGCCTAGAAAAGCAGCCACTGTGGCTTCTTGAAATCAGTGCAGATAAAGCAGTAAGGTTCAACATGCTCTCTTGGGTGTGCACAGAGAACCCAGTGTGAAAGGTGCAACATAGGAAATGGGCCACTTGATCTTTTTCCTTTCTGTGCCTCTTGAACTTGATTGATTCAGGTAATATTTTGACTCAACCATTATCTTCTGAACCCTCGCTCCATCCAGGGTAATGAGCACACCTAGATCCAAATGCAAGACCGTTGTGTAGTATTCATTTGGACACCAAGAATCTAGTTTTATGCTACATTTATGCTGTATCAAGGCATTGAAAAAATGGACAAGTTTAGCTTGTCTAAAATGAGTGTAAACTGGAAAACAAATGACATTGGGATTAGATCCCAAGGAAGACCCATTATCTGTCTGCCATGCAACACAGCCCCATTAGCGCCTCAGTATCTATCTTCCCTTTCTTTATTAACAGGATCTCAATTCATTAAAAACATGCTATTTCCTAGCACTTGATACAACTGGAAAAATCAATGCAATTCAAACCAAGGAGATATGTGGGTCTTATAAAAGTGTCCTTAAGGATTCATATAGAAGACTTTTTCTATATGACTAGAAGAAATCCATTATCTTCCCCTATTTTCTTCTTTGCTGGCTTTGAGCCAAGATCCTCTAGATCTCAGCCTCCGGAGTAACTTGACTAGAGGCATGATCCACTTTCTCATTTTCTTCAGATGCCTCCTGGCTGCCTCCTTGGACTGTGAGATGACTGTGAGGATTAACTTGAGAATAGGAGGGTGCTGAAACAGATAAGCTGATACTGTATCCCTGGATAGACTACTTCTAGATTCCCTTGGTTTTAGGTGTTCAATAACCCAGGCTGGCTGCTTTGAGTTGATGAAAGAGATTGGACCAGTGAACACCACCCCTCCTTTCCTGGGAAGTAAGCCCTATGGCTAGATGCTGTGTTGTACAGATGAGACATTACATTAGCTCCCCCCAGAGGGTAATTCTTCCTAAGACACTGTGCAGACAATGAGTAGAAAATGAGAGACAAGAAGGCCTGGGAAAGAACCACGATAGATATAAGGAAAATAGAATATGTGAAAAATTTTGGATCTTATGACAACTCACCAGAAACTATCATCATGGAGAGGGCACTGAGCAACCAAACAGATGAAAACAACTCAGTCTCAGCTGCCATTCACCCTCTTTATCTTTAGCCACTGCAGAACTGGCACAGAAGCCAGTTATATGGTAACAGATATGAGGTTATGTTTGGGCTCAATGGCATGAAGCCTGATACAGTTGCTATTGTTTTTGAATATCCAACCTGTCAGTAATAAAAATTAACAGTGAGGCATCAGTAGTTCACTTGGTGACAAACTTACAACACTGGCTCCCTGATATCCTGAGTGGTCTCAAAGGAATAAATTCTTAGTTAAGGATGAATTTCCTGCCCAATGTCTCAGCAAGAATTACTCTCTGGGGGAAGCTAATGTAATGTCTCATCTGCACAACACAGCATCTAACATGGGGCTTACTTCCCAGGAAAGGAGGGGTGGTGTTCACTGGTCCAATCTCTTCTTCATCAACTCAAAGCAGTTAGCCTGTGATAGAGTGAAACTATTCTGCATACATGACACAAATATACTGTAGGGTGCAGTATACACATTCTGTGTATGCCAATCCTACACGGTATTGTGTCACAAAAAGGAAGAAGCATGATCTACAAACCAAAGAATGTAACAGAGTTGGCTCATGTATCATCATTCTGATAATCCATTGGATTTGTATGCCCCACTATCATGAAAGGATTCTAGGTTGTGCTGTGTTGGAGGTACTAGGCTCCAAAGAGAGCACAACCTTGC
The DNA here is from genome assembly GCF_023159225.1 of Perognathus longimembris pacificus. Classification (NCBI taxonomy): domain Eukaryota; kingdom Metazoa; phylum Chordata; class Mammalia; order Rodentia; family Heteromyidae; genus Perognathus; species Perognathus longimembris. The sequence continues at coordinate 116,728,838 of NC_063161.1, read as the reverse complement.
CAAGGGACCCTACTGAAGTATAAGCTATAGCTACCACCTGATCACTCTGAAGTCCTTGCATTCAGACACCAGCAGAGAAAAAGAGGAGTCATCTCTCTAGCATGGAAAGTAGATAAGGGAGGGATATATGTCAAACTCGAGCACATATTGGTTCAACCTTGCACTTCCTTGCCTGGTTTTGATAGTGGATAACAGGGGCCTAAGAGATTGCATGGTAATCAGGGACTGAAATCAGGAGTAAGAATATGGATAATGCCACCAGGAAAGTCCCTAAGAACAACAAAGGTGAGAGCTAAGGGCTTTAAATGTGGAGACGTGACTTTACACTGCTGAGATCAAATGCAGGAAGAGAGACTGGAGTTTGTTCCTTAACTTCCTTCTTCAAAATTTCCTAAAGAATGGCTCACAGAGCCCTGGTAAAGCTACTCTGTGAACCTGTATATACACAGGCAGCCAGGCAAGTGGCCACTCACCTGCATTTAAGAAAGAACTTGCATTGAATTGCAAGGGAGGATGCAGGTGTCAACCCCCACTGAAGATCTTTGGGATGCACAACAGTGTAGGTTCTGAGATCATGTTCCTCTGAGCAGTTACCAGCCCATTGCTGAGCATAGTGTGGTACCAGAGTCTGGCCATTTCTGCCCTAAATAGAATGCCTCCATTTGCACCTGCATTGTGGTTTGAGTCTCTCCCTGTTCATTCTTTGCTTTCTTTTATAGGTGACAATTTGCACCATAATCTGAAGACTTTTCCTCTCTAGTCATCCTTCTTTCACAAGCATTATTCTTCAATAAACCTTTTGACTCCTAACTCTGTTTCAGTGTCTGCTTCCCAAATGACTCAGCTTACACAGATGATAAAAGAATATGTGATCCAGAACACAGGTGATAAGCCCCTTGCCCTATGGCAATATAGGACAAAGCCCTGCTGACTCTTCTTTCTCAATGAATGATGTATCTATTTGTGTCCTATTTTCATTGCCTAGCTTGAACCTTTACTAAACTTTGCCCTCATATTTACTTAATTAATGTTTTCAATAATTACAAAATGGTACACTGTAGAATTCATGCAATATAAAACTAAAGTCATACTGTTAGACTTCACTCTCAATTCTCAGAGCTAACCATTAATAATATTTATTATTGTATAGATATACACACACACATATAATCCTACCTCATTGCTTTCTTTTCTTTCTTCCTTTATTTTTTTGGTGTGGGGCAGGGGGAAAGGTATCAGTACTGGGGCTAGAACTCAGGGTTTCACTTTCTAATGTAGCTTTTAAACTCACAGCTGATGTTTTACCACTTGAGACAAACCTCAACATCTGGCATTATTTTTCTGGCTAAATAGAGCAAAAGTCTTGATGTTTTGTTTGGCTGACTGGCTGGCTTTGAACCTCCATTTCCAGATCATAGCCCCCTGAGTAGGTAGGATTATAGATGTGAGCCATCTATGCCTGGTTCTACCTTATAATAAGTGACAATTTTATTAACAACTTACGTTAAAGAACAATTGTTGCTGGGATTTGGCTATTTGTAAACAAGCATGCAGTGAATTGCCTTGTGTTTATTTTTCCAGGAATTGATGCTCCATATTGTTTTCTATTTTTTTAATTGGAACATTTATCTTTTTCATAAATAATGCTTTAGCCAGACATGGTGGGGAGTGCCTTTTTCTCAACCCCTACCCTGTTGTATGTCCCAAAGATCTGCATTTGGGAGCTGTCAGTTAACTTCACTCCTACCTTGTAGTTCAATGCAAGTTCTTTCTTAAATGGAAGTGAGTGGCCACCTGCCTGGGTGCCTGTGTCTGTATAGATTCATAATGTCACTTTTTCAGGGCTCCATTGTGAAGGAGGAAGCTAGGGAACAACAATTCCTGTTCCTACATCTGATATCAGCACTATAAGTCACTTTATTCTACTCCACATGTAAAGTTTGTCCTTAGCTATCACTTTTGCTAGTTTTAGGGACTTACCTGGTAACACTACCTATATCCTCATTCTTGAGTGATTTCAGTCCATGATAATCACAACAACTTGGGAGACTGACCCAGGAGAATTGCTTGAGCCAGAGCTCAAAGGCCAATCTGAGCAACATAGAGAGTCACTTTTTTAAAAGAAGTATTTTCTCAATGTTAAAGAAATTAGCCTATCTTTAATATGTTATAAATATTTTTACCTGCTGCTTATCGTTTGGGGTGTGTGTATGCATGTGTGTGCATGTACATGTGTTTGTGTGTGTCTGTGTTGATTCTAGGGCTAGAACTCAGAGTCTAGGGACTGTTCCTGAACTTTTTTTGCTCAAGATTAGTGCTCTACCACATTTTTTTAGTTAATTTGAGATAAGAGTTTTCCCTCTTGGAGTGGTTTTGAATTGAGATTCTCAGAATTCAGCTTCCTGAGTAGTTAGGAAAACAGGTGTGAGCACCAAGGTGCAGCAACTTGTGTATATCTTTTAATACTGATGATAGCATATTTTTCTCTATAAAAGTTTTCAAAATTGTGTTGTCAAGTCATCTTTATTTTCTGTAATGGATTTTAGATTTGGGGCCTTGCTCAAAGGCCCTATTTTAACATTATAAACAATGAACCACCTATGCATATTTCTAGCAAATTAATAAATTTAAGTATTTAAATATTTTATTTTTTGGAGTTTATTTCAACATAAGCATTCTAGTTTTATTTTCCCAAACAGGTGCCAATAATTTAATGCCATTTATTAAATGATACATCTTTTCCCACTAATTTAAGATAGTCTAAATCCCACACTCTTTCTTAAATTTTATGTTTCTTAATCCCTTAGGCTCTTTACAGAACTCATTTAATCAACCACATGTGAAAAACAAATGATATAGACAACAGAATGAAAATATTGCCCTAGGTATAAGTAGGTAAGAAAGTTCTTTAAGGTCCAAGTCACTTTCATAATGTACTGCAACCAAAGTTCCTTAAGATGGTTCACATCTTCAGAGGTCACCAGGAAAACAAATAATACACAAGTATCTGGGGCAATCTGAGGTTTTGTTGCCTTCTTAATGTAAAATCCTTCCCATTAGAGTTCTTGGGATTTTACAAGAGCATGATAGTTTTTAATGAGTGAATAACAGAAAGAAGACTTTGCACTTCAAAGCCTGTTGCTACTACACTTGCTGCATTAGCAAAGTAAGGGGATCAGTTGCAAGTAAAACTTTAAGTGTCTTATGGCATCCCTCTGCAGAAAGACAGTCTTTCTGAAGGTGATTGCAGACAGACATGGTCCTGCATCTTTGAAGTGTATTCAATGAAGAATCAATCCAGGAACTCACAGATACTAGTTATCAGCTTGTGTTTATTCACATCCCAGAGAAGGGTTTAATTAACGTAATACATATTGGTCAATTCCTTGCTTTTAAACTTTACCTTTTGCTCATCAGCAGATCAATATGTATTTTAATCTTCTCTGTTTTAGAACTAGTTTTAAGACTCACAGCAAAGGGGCACAGATTTTACAATCATTAATTGCTATTATCAGCCCTTTTCATTTTCTAAATATCAGCAGTTTCTTAAAATTCTGCTTTCATTCTTTTAGCAAGTTATCCCTTCTTGTTCATTATCTGGTTCTGTTTTGTCTTTCAACCATGCACAGAGTTTACAACTAGCCAATAATGGGAAGAAAAAGGATGTCCTGAAATTCTATATTGATTAACCAGTTTAACTTCATCAACAGCGACAGAACTCCAGCTGTCTGTGTATTTCTTGGTAGATTTTATCAAGTGCTTGCAATAATACAGGTAAGTCTGCAAAGACCTTGTGTTCTTTCTCCTGTGTCTCTTTTATATAAGTACTGAAATTTCATCTTTGGGTAGTCAATCATTCTACATTATCACAATATAAGTTGTTCATAAATCATCAATATTTCCTAATGTATCAAAAGTTGGAGACTGGGGCATCTTCTATTCCTTCAATGCCTGGAGAGCTGCTTAGTCTTTTCCATTGTCTTTACAATGTCCTCACTGGCAAAATGAAATAACAACAGCACGTTTTTAGAAATTATGAGATCATCTGCATAATATATTAAGCACAGAGCTTGGCTACTAGGACAAGCAAGGATTTCAAAGCTCAAACAAGCTTTCAACAGTGTTGGGTTCTCTGTTATCACTGTTTTCATGAGTAATAAAGTGTCATAACAGAATAGAGATGAGTAACTGGTGGTACTACACCTGTGAATGGTGAAGTCATCTATTGTGACTTAGAAAGAAAAGGGATCTGTATTATTAGCCAAAACAAAACAGAAAAAAAAATCTTTTCAGTTAGTGCACTATATTATTTCAGGCAAGACAATTTCCATTTAGTACATAACTGAAGAATCTCCCTTCTTTATCCATAAAACAATGTTTTTCTGGTATCTTTATAGAGCTTACTTTATCTTGAACAAATGAGAATATATGTTCACTACAGAAAGAATTGGAAATGTCTAACAATATGATAAAGAAAAGTTATTAATAATTTTACTATGTATTTTCTCCTACAAATGAGCCAAAGATAAAAATTTGTTTTCAGAAGTACTTCTAAAAAGGCTTTATTTTGAAATTCAAAATTGTATGTTTAAAAGTCCATACTAACTGGAAATGTAGCACAATATTGTTGTGTTGTTTTCTATTCTAGCACAGAGCTTTGAGCCCAAGGCCTCTCATATGCTTAGCTCTTTTGGTATTACTTGAACTATGCCTCAGCCTAGCTTTTTGTTGAAAATGGGATCTTATGGACTTTTCTGTCTGGGATGGTTTTGAACCATGATTCTCCAGATCTCAGCCTCATGAATAACTAGCATTAATAGTGTGAGTCAGTGTTTAGCAAAAGTGACTAACTTTTGGGGGCTGGGAATATGGCTTAGTGGTCTCGTATACATGAAGCCCTGGGTTTGATTCCTCAGCACCACATATATAGAAAAAGCTGGAAGTGGTGCTGAGGCTCAAGTGGCAGAGTGCTAGCCTTGAGCAAAAAGAAGCCAGGGACAATTCTCAGGCCCTGAGTTCAAGTCCCAGGTTTGGAAAAAAAAAAAAAAACAGTGACCAATTTTTTTATCTGTTGTCTGGCTTAATTTACAGCTATGAAAATCTGAATGGAAAATTAATAGACCTTTTGTATCTTATCTTCTACATCAAATACCAACCCATGAGAATGTTGTCTTTTTACCATGCATATTATATGAAAGCATGATTTTCAAATTTTTCAAAGGATAAATGTTCATAGTTTAGTTAGGCCAGGTACAGAATATCATCTTAGAACTAAAGGGCAGAAGAGATCTGTTTTTCTCATGGAAATCAGGAAGCAGAGAGACAATGTCTCCAATACCCTAACTTCCTTAGACTCAACTTCCTAAAGGTTCCACTACTTTTCAGTATATTAGAAGCTGGAGGCCAAGCCTTTTAGTACTTAAGCATTTGGGGGCCATTTAAGATTCACACTGACATAGATCAAGATGCATTCTTTACATAAACTGTCTTGTTAAATGGCAGAAAGAATTCAATATATGTCCTAAAAATTAAGAAAAGTGAGGGAAGTGTGGGTTGGGAGGGGAAGGCGGTAATGTTGAAAGGGGTAAATTGATTAAAAAGCACTGTATTCAGGGCTGGGAATATGGCCTAGTGGCAAGAGTGCTTGCCTCCTACACATGAAGCTCTCGGTTCGATTCCCCAGCACCACATATATGGAAAACAGACAGAAGGGTCGCTGTGGCTCAGGTGTCAGAGTGCTAGCCTTGAGCGGGAAGAAGCCAGGGATAGTGCTCAGGCCCTGAGTCCAAGGCCCAGGACTGGCCAAAAAAAAAAAAGCACTGTATTCATAAATTGCTTTGTTGAATGGCAAAATTAATTCACAATGTAGCAATGAATATGAAAATGTACAGACCCACAAATAACTTCCTGCTGCATACCACACAGGGAAATCTTATCTATATCTCAAAATATTTCTAAATAAAGATTAAAGTTAGATCAAAGGTAGTGACATATATAATCATCATTAGATAACTGATAGGGGCTTGGAATGTGGCTTAGCAGTAGAGTACTTGCTTAGCATGCATGAAATCCTGGGTTCAATTCCTCAACATCACATAAACAGAAAAAGCCAGAAGTGGCACTGTGGCTCAAGTGGTAGAGTGATAGCCTTGAGCAAAAATAAGCCAGGGACAGCACCCAGGCCCTGAGTTCAAGCCCCAGGATTAGCCAAAAAAAAAAAAAATAGTAGGCACACACACACACACATGGCCAAAATGCTTTCCAGAAGGCCTTTACTTATCTATCTACCCACCCAGTGGCACTATTACTTGTACAAAGATATCTTTATTTAAGTCCTCTCTGGATAGGCATGAAGCTGTATTCATCCACTGTGGTATGATTTCTGAGCTCTAAATCTTCTCTTTTCTTATTAACCATGTTAGGTCTTAAGGCTTCAAATTATTTTTGGTGTTTCACATTGGCCAAGAACCCAGGGCTTCACTAGTTTTGCTTTTATTCTTGTCCTGTTGCCAACCTGAGTAATCTACTGTTCAAAACTGACCCATTTTGTTTGCTATGAAACTGCACTGAAACCTGTCTATTCTGAAAATGAGCCAGCCTGGCCTTTACTCTCCAGCATACTAGAAGATGCTGTGTGCATGGATATGCATGGGAAAATTGTTTCTGAGAAAAATTTCTGATTTCTTGACTTCAAATTTCTTCCCAATCTTATCGTTAAAGATAACATAATAGCTTGTTAAAGATAATATAAAGATGACATAATAGCTTGGTCTAAAGGCTAACACATGTGTGTACATATACGCACAAAGGGGCACATGCACATGTTTTGGTACTTGACTCCCTACCTCGAAATGAAAAAACAGGAGGTAATTACAGACTGCTCTCACTGCAGAGAATCATATATATATATATATATATATATCCTTTAGTTAAGTGCTGCACAATAAGTTATAGATAAGAACTGATACAATTAGGTGAAATGCTTGTGTAGGAAGTATCCTTTACAATAGCATCCAAGTTCATGTTTCCCAAGTAACTCTTCTTCAGATCACCACCCACTTGTAGAATCCACTCAGGTGTCCCTCAGTCTCTTCCCTTTGCACCTCTTGAGCCAGGGTACAGCCAACAGGGCCTTTTCTCTCTGACATAGAAAATTATAGGAAAGTGGACCAGAGTGACTCAGGAGACTTACACTAAGCTCTTTTAAATTTGTTTGTTTTGCAGTACCAAGATTTAAATTCGGGGCCTCATGCTTACTAGTCAGGTACTTGGCCACTTGTTTTCAAGTTACTATTTTTCAAATAGGGTCTTGTCCCCCCTCCCCCACCAGACTGGATTGTGATCCTCCCATTTGTGTTTCCCAAATAGCTTAGATGACAAGTATATACTACCACACCCAGCTTTCATTGGTTAAGATGAAGTCTTATAAACTCTAATCCAAGTCTGGTCTCAAAACCTCAATCCTCAGATCTCAGCCTCCTGAGTAGCTAGTATAGACAAGAGCCACTGTCCCTAGCCCTCTTTAGTTTTTTAAAGTAATTATACAAAAGGGTTCCAATAATCATCTTGATCAATATCATCCCTTCCATTTTTCTCCCCACATCTTTCTCCAACCCACTTAGGCTTTTAAACTGTAAAATCAAGTGAGTCAGAACAAATTGCCATGCCTGGGTCATGTGAAACTCAATTTGAGAGAGGCAGTTAGTTTAGAAGGAGGAAAGGAAGCTGAAGCAAGCGAATAGCAGAAATATGGAACAATCAGCCCCAGAAATAAAGAAGCCATGCTTTAAGAAATAAGAGCCATTCTTTAGTTGTCATTATTGCTGTTTTTGTTTTCTTTTCCTTTTGTCTTGTTTGTTTGTTTGTGTTTGGGAAGGCACATAAAAGGTGGAGCAAGGGTGAACAAATACAACAGTGGTACTCACTAAACACTACGTGGAAAATGAACTGGATATCTTATTGGTGGGGATAGGAGAGAAAGACCAAGAGAGAGAGATGGAAGGGGAGACATGGTTCAAAAAGAATTGCACTCATTACTCATTACCTAATTCAAGTAACTGTAACTCCTCTGTATATCAGTTCTACAATAACAATTTTTTTTAATTTTAGAAAAGAAAGAAATAGACCCTTTTTGTATTCCCAAACAGAGCTGCACTCCTTAGCCTGAGGCTCCATTCATTATCCTCCTTTCCATCCAATATTTTTTTCCAGTGGAATTATTGCCTCCTAATCAAATTACTCCTGAGACAGTGACTACTGTGTGCTAAGTAGTCTCCCACAGAATTTCATGAGAGCCCTGCAAAGAAGGTATCACTATCTCCCTTTCCCAGAGGAATCTGAGGTTCATGAGGTTAAATAACTTGCCTAAGGTCACACAGCTGGTGAAAGAATTTGGTTCTGAATTCTCACAGCCCTACTTGGGGCCATAAACTTTAAACAAGCTCAATCATTGCTTATGGATAAATCCTCTGAAGTGCATGAAGGCTATGCATGTACCATGATCTGTTCTTTTATAGTAAATTATAAATGTAACACATTAATCTGCATTGCTCACACCTCTGCCTTCTGTATGCTCCACAGGAGAGGAAGTGTGGCTGCAGGAGCCAGAATATTCTCCAAAGAAGCTTGCATTCTACCAGTTCACAAAATAAACTACAACTACAATATGAACTTTATCAGAAGTTCTTAGAGACTCTAACAGAAGTATAAGCCTTTTCAGTTATTAAAAGAATTGAAATCTTTTTATTGTTCATAAAAAAATGACAGACTCCTCCCTTTCAAATTATTCTACTTTATAGTACAATTCCTTCTGGCTGGGAGGAGAACTTCAGACACTTTTTCAAATAACCCCAACCATTTAATCTGTACCTTTAGGAAGTCATGCTGAGAGTATATGGAAAAGAGACAGACAGAGTCAGAAAAGGGGGTAGTGAAAGGAGGGGGTTAGGGAAAAGAAAAGATAAGACATTGTTTCTGAAGTATGAAGAATCTCTTGGCTTTCCTGGCCTACTTTAAAATGAGCAAGGTATTTCTATCCACAAAGAACACCTAACATTGTTTAGATAGTTACAACTTAAAAAGTCTTCTACTGTTTTACTCCAGATACCCATTTGTCATCCCCTTCCAATGTAATTCAGGATTTTCTGTATTAATTAGACACTTCCTCTGAAAGTTAGGATAGTGTCTTAGTCATCTTGGGCTGCAATAACAAAACAGCATCGATAGATGGTTTAAACAACAATTTGTATTTCTCATTGTTCTGGAAAGGCCAAAATGAAGGTTTTAGGGGGTTGGTTTTGGAGGAAGGCTCTCTTCCTGGCTTGCAGACAGATGGTTTGTGTTCTGTCTTCACAAGGCAGAGAGACAGTGTCTGTTAGTCAGTCTTGTGTTGCTGTAACAAATGCCTAAGGTAATCAAGTAATGTAAAAAGTTTATTTTGACTTACAGTTTTGCAAATTCCATTCCATAGATGGTATACTTGGTTGCTTTTGAGTCTGTGGTAAGGTAGCACAGGGTGGCAGAGTGAAGTAAACCCAAACCACAAACTCACCGCCAGGAAATACACTCCACATCCAGTTAACCAGCATATGTCTGAGTGAAGGTGTTGCTCAAATGATAAAGCATTAGCTATGAACACTAAGGACAAGCAAGAAGAGCACAGAGCCCTAAGTTCAAGATCTGGTACCAGCACACACACACACACACACACACACAAAGAAAGAAAGTTCAGCAAAGTTGCAAGAAAGAAGACAAAATATGCAAGTTGATTGCACTTCTATACACTAGGAATGAACAGCTAATGATTAAGGTAAAAAAATTCCATTTACACTAGTATCAAAAATTAAAAACTGGGCTGAGAATATGGCCTAGTGGCAAGAGTGCTTGCCCCATATACACGAAGCCCTGGGTTCGATTCCTCAGCACCACATATATAGAAAAGGCCAGAAATGGCACTATGGCTCAAGTGGCAGAGTGCTAGTCTTGAGCAAAAAGAAGCTAGGGACAGTGCTCAGGCCCTGAGTCCAAGCCCCAGGACTGGCAAATAAATAAATTAAGTAAGTAAAAACTGCTTCTAAATAAAGTTAACAAAATAAGTGTATGATTTACATGTTGAAAAGTAAAAAAAAAAATCATCGAGAGAAATTAAAGAAGATATAAATAAATGGTAAGACATCTCATCTTCATAGTTGGAAAGACAGAATATTGTTAAGATGACAATTATCTCTAAATCAGTGTACCAAATCAAAACAATCTATGTCAAAATCTTACTGGTTTTTCCTGCAGCAATTGACAAGCTGATTCTAAAATTCATATGGTAATACAAGGAATCCACAATAAACAAAACAATCTTGAGAAGGAAAAAAAAAAGGACTGACACTACACAATTGCAATACTTACTTCAAAGCTATAGTAATCAAGACAATGTCAAGTAAGTTTCTTAAAGGGTGTTCTGACAAGTTAGTGAAGAAACAATGGTCTTTTAGCAAATAGTGTTGAGACAATTGAATAATATATAAAAAAAATGAATGAGCTTAGAACTCTACCTCACACAGTAGATTTATTGATTTGATCTAAATGTAAGAGCTATAAAATTGATAAAGGAAACCAGACAGTAAATATTTGTGACCTTGAGTAAAGAAGTGTTTTCTTAGCTGTGACACCAAATATATAAATGACAAAAGAAAAAAATCTACAAGCTGGACTTCATCAAAATGTAGAAACCTTGATGTTTCAAAGAGTACAGTTAAATAAAGATAAGGGTCTTGAATCTAGAATATACAAAGGATTCTTTACAACTCAAAAATAAAAAGACAAATTTTCCAAATACAGACAAGGGCTTTTAGTAGACAATATCTTTTAGGAGTACTAGAGCTTGAACTCAGAACTTTGTACTTAAGAGACAAGCATTCCACTTGAGCCAGACCTCCAGCCCCTGAATAGACATTTGAACAGACACTCTCCAAAGAAGATATACTGCCTGGCAATCAAATCCAGAGGTGTTCAATATCATTAGTCATTAGTATAATAAAAAAATCCAAAGCCATGAGATACCTCTTCATACCCTTGAAGATGGCTACTAACAGATGGACAACAAGTAATGTCCGTGATATAGAGAAATTAGAAACCTCAGACACTGCTAAAAATGAAAAGTGATAGCATCACTTAGAAAACAGCCTGAAAAAAAATCCCTCAAAAATTTAAACTTGGACTTAGCATATGATCCAGCAAATTTCACTATATGTGTGTATAAAAAATAAATGAAAATATGGCTATACAAAAATTAGTAAATGACTCAGTATCAATATTATCCATAACTCCCTCTCCAAATGAAAACAAACTACAGGTCTATCAACATCAATTGACAGATAAAATGTGGTATATTCATACAGTGGAATATTATTCTACTTAAAAGAATGAAGTACTAATGCATGATGCCACAATATGGATAAACTTTACAGTAAGAATAAACATGCTCAATGAAAGAAGCCAGATACAAAAGGCAATATGTGTGACTCTCTTTATAAGAAATACGTATAATAAGAAAATCCATAGAACCCCCAGGGCATGGAGTAATAGAGAATGGAAAGTGATTTCCAAGAGGTACAGAGTTGGGAATAATTAAAATGGGATAAATAAAATGTCTGGGTTAATTAAAATGTTCTGGAATCAGATAGTGTTGATAGTTGCACATCCTCATTACTTCTATAAAAACTGTGAATCATACACTTTAATTTGTATTTGTGTAACGTTCCTAGGGCTTAAACTCTATCCCTGAGCAGGCTAATGCTCTACCACTTGGGCTGCATTTCCAGGATTGTTTTGTTTTTCATTTGTTTGTTAGTAGTTAATTGGAGATAAAAATTTTCCTGTCCAGGCTGGCTTCAAACTATAATCCTCAGATCTCAGCCTTCTGAGTAGATAAAATTATAGGTGTCAACCATCAGGGCACAGTTGGATATTAAAGGGGCAAGTCGCATGTAATTTGAATCACATTTCAATAAAATTGTATTTTTAAAAAGATATATTTATACTCTAATCTAGGGGTTAGACCTAGTCAATGGGTAACTGTCAGTTGTAAAGGCTATTTAAAGATAAAGTGACCCAAAGTTTCTATACATATTATAATTCCATCTACAGAAAGGCAGTGCTGGGCTTCCTGGGGAGAAGCTCTTAGGAAGAACAGATCACACAATGACTTGGAATTTGATCACAGTGCCCATGTGCCAGGGCTGTTCTGCACAGCCCTACACCGGGCTGTGGTCTGCACAGGGCCCTCTAAACCCGTGCACATTTTGTAAGGTTCACCATTCATTAGCAGAAACCATTCTAATGTAAGTGTGAACTCTGCTGTTTTCACAATACACATTTTTTATATTTTTCCTTAACTTAGAAAAAAAGCTGAAGTGTATTCACATGTGGTGCTTCTGTAGCTACAGAAGCATTTATAGTGAGTTTCAGAGGTCCATTTCAAGGTCACCAGAATGAGCCATTCTCTTTATACTTCATGTCCTTAAATGATTTGCAAGGAGTGACATGTTCTAGAGCTTTCCATGAATAGTTTTACTGCGGAAGATTCTTACACTCAGACCAGAAGTAAACTTAGGAAAAGAAAACCCTATTTTCTTTTTGTTTGAAGAAAAAAGGCAAGAAAGAAATGTCATTTTATATCCTAATGTCTTTCTTTTATAGTCATTTAGCTATAAATCCACTATGATTCCATTCATTTGAGATCATACTTAAGATTTTCCCTTTATATTCAAAACATAAAAAGGATCTATTGAAGACAGTTAGCTTACCTTATATTCTTGTCATTAGTGAATATTTATGAATATCTGATAGCTCTTAACCTGTCAGATGAATCTCCTTCTCATCTAAATAGGCCTTATTTTACCTACTTTCCTTTAGCAGCACAACCTTTCTGGGGCTGCTTCACTAGAAGGCTTCTGTCAACAATCAGCATTTCGCTGGCATTAACATGCAATAAAGACAATGAAGCATGACTCAATTAAATCTCAGGAAGTCTTTCTTCAGATAATATAAACCCAGTAGTTTTCAGAGCCTTACTTCTACTGCATGACTAACATTAAAGTCAATGCTCAGGAAATATAAGCCTAAGGATCCAACACATCTATATACACATATATACATGACTTAAAGTAAAGAGCAAAACTATGATTTGATTTATCTCCATCCCAAAGAATATCCAGAGATTTTATAGCTTACAGTATACAATATCAATTACATATCGGTAATGCAAAGAGTTAAGGACAAATTTCCTCATTGGGATGTCAATGGAAATGTAATCTGCACACAAGATGTTACTAGGAAGACCTTTAGAGTCTTCAGTTTAAAAATAACAACTAATATCATGCGGGGTATGGTTCAGAAAAAAATGTGAACTCATAGGACATTTCATATATGGGTATGCCAACCCACAAATTCCATAGTCAGAAAAGTCTTACAATAAAATTGGCAAGATTCAAGAGAAAAGATTAAATTCTTTAAAAAGTATGTAAATTCAGCTTACACATTTATGTCTCAACCTGAAGGACTGGAATGTTCCTTAAAAAACAGAAGCTTCTTTTTTCCTCTTCCTCTCTCTCTCCCTCTCCCTTTCCTCACTCTCCTCTCTATTTTTTGTTATACTTTAAATATTTAAAACTGCTGCCTTAAATCCTTAATATTTTAAGTTTGATGATATTGAACCCAGTCATTGCATTAAAATTCCTCCCATTTCTTTCATTAAAATAAAATAAGTGGGGAGAGGGGGATGGGTAATATGCTATGACCACAGTAAGAAAAATGGACTCAAATATCATACAATGAAAATTTTAGAAGATGTCATCCCGAACAAAATTTTTTAAATTCTTTAAATTCAGTTGTAATAAAATTCATAGACAAGTGACTAGGAACTGATGAGAAAAACAGAAAGCGAGAATGCTCTATCACACTTAAGATATGATTTATAAACTCCAAGTAACTATTTTAAGCAAAATCCTTCAAGATTGTGTTTCTTTTGAAAGTATGTCAACAAAGTGGAATAAAAACATTCCATTTATAGTATATCTTTAAGGCAAACTTAAGACATATGGAAAACATACCTCTTATAAAAATTATAAAAATACCAGTATATACAGTGATAGCAAAGGGACAACCACAGGCAGGGGATACAAGAGGATCATCAACAAAAAAAAGCTAAGGTTTCACATGGCATGTTGAAAATAATTACAGCTGTGATATAACATTCGTTTCTATAACATGGAGTTCATTTCACTTAGCATCATCTTACGTGTTCATAAGGGCATAGCTATTGGGCTATATACTGGTATTAGAACTAGGAAAGGGAAAGGGAATATCAAAATCAAGAGACAAAGGATAAAAAGACAAATGACTCCAAAAGCAATACTTACAAAACCATTTGGTGTAAACCAACTGAACAACTCATGGGGGGAGAGGGGAAGGGAGAGACAGGAGGGGGAATGAGGGAGGAGGTAACAAATTGTACAGAAATGTACCCACTGCCTTACATAGGAAACTGTAACCCCTCTGTACATCACTTTGGCAATAAATAAGTAATTATTCAGAAAAAATTATAAAAATTATCACAGGTGCCAGTGGCTCATAGATGTAATCCTAGCTACTCAAGAGACTGAGATATGAGGATGATGGTTCAAAGCCAGCCCAAACAAGAAATCCTGCAAGACACTAAGTAACTACCAAATTAATCTCCACTTAACTATTAAAAAATCCAGAAGTGGAACTGTGGCTTAAGTAGTAAAGCACTAGTCTTCAGCACAAGAGCTCAGGGACACAACCCAAACCTTCAGTTTAAAACTCAGGACTAGCAACACACACACACACACACACACACACACACACACACACTACAAATTAGTATGAATATTGGAATCACAAGTTTGTGGAATTGCCAAAAATGATGACAACATATGTGATGACCCAATGTAATGGTCTTTATTATTATATTCAGATGTCAAGCATAGAAAATGAAAACCTAAAACAAATTTGGAAATTCAGGTTACTTAGAGAAATGATCAAGATAATTAAAAGGAATAGTCTTTGTTTGCTACTATTAAATGATTAATCTATTTAAAAACAAACACTACAAATTTACAGGTTGTAAATTTGGCTTCTCTAACAAACTTGTGGCTGAGCAACACAACTTATTCTCTTATGATTCTGGAGCCTATGTGAAGACATTTCTTTTCTTTGTCTTTTTCAGGAAAAGTCTTGGATTCCTTAGGCCTGGCCCCACTCTCCATCTTTAAATCACATGCACATCCATGCAGTCTCTGCACCCATTACACCATCTTCTCTTCTCTATAGTCAAATGAATCTCTTCTTCCTCTCTTTAAAAGACATCTTTATAGCATTTCAATCCCACTCAGACAAGCCAGAATAATTTATCCATCTTAAAATATAAAGTAACATTCAGAGGTTTCAAAAATTAGAATTTTTTTGAATACTGTTGGGGGCTATTAGTCTACCACACTAGTTCAGAAAAATTTATATTTTAAAAATCTTTTTCTTGGGAGTCATATAGTAAATGCTTTTTTGACCAAATATACTGAGCATATGACATTATTTTTTATTGGAAGAGATTAACATGTGTCAGGCTGGCTAGCAGTCAGTATATTCTAAGAGGATCTATCTTTGACAATATCTATATGGTCCTAGGGAGAAACTGGGCAACATAGTGAGGATGCAAGTTCCTTCCAAAGATAGGTATACACCTAATTTTCAGGTACCAGTTAGTTAAATATATATGGTTACCATGCAAATAGGACAATTCTTAATTTAAGGAATTTTCTTTTTCTTTTGTCGTGGGGCTTGAACTCAGAGCCTGGGTGCTGCCCCTGAACTTTTTTGCTCAAGGCTAGAGCGCTAACACTTGAGCTACAGGATTACTTCGTTTGTTTGTTTTTTGTTTTTTTTTTCTGAGTAGTTCTTCGTAGATAAGAGTCTCATGGACTTTCCAGTCTGGGCTGTCTTGGGACCATGCTCCTCACAGCTCAGCCTCCTGACAGGCATGATCCACTGGCGCCTGGCTCTTTAAGGAAATGGAAAAACCTTCCATGCTCCTGGATTGCGAGAATTAATATAATCAAAATGGCAATATTGACAAAGGCTATCTACAAATTCAATGCAATACCCATTAATATCCCAACACCATTTTTTAATGAAATAGAGGAAGCAATCCAGAAATTCATATGGAACAATAAAAGACCTAGAATAGCAAAAATAATCCTAAGCAGAAAGAACAGTGCTGGAGGAATTACAATACCCAACTTCAAGCTGTATTATAAAGCTATAGTAATAAAAACAGCTTGGTATTGGCACCGGAACAGGCCTGAAGACCAAAGGAACAGAATTGAAGACCCAGAAATGAACCCACAGAACTACGCCTACTTAATCTTTGATAAAGGAGCTAAAAAAATAGTAAGGAAGAAAGATAGCAGGTGCTGGCACCTGCAACAAACTAAAACTAGATCCTTATATATCACCCTGTACCAAAATCAATTCCAAAGACCTTGAAATCAAAACAGATACCCTGAAAACACTAAAGGAAGGAGTAGCAGAAACACTTGGGCTCCTTGGCACAGGATGGAACTTCCTTAACAAAGACCCAGAAAGGCTACAAATCAAAGAAAGGTTGGACAAGTGGAACTGCATCAAACTGCAAAGCTTCTGCAGGGCAAAGGATATAGCTCGCAAGATAAACAGAAAGCCCACAGAGTGGGAGAAGATCTTTACCAGCCATACAACAGACAGAGGCCTCATATCTAAAATATATGCAGAACTAAAAAAATTACCTTCCTCCAAAACAAAACTGCAAAGAACCAATAGCCCCCTCATCAAGTGGGCTAAAGACTTACAAAGAGTCTTCTCTGATGAGGAAATGAGAATGGCCAAGAGGCATATGAAAAGTGCTCTACATCACTGGCCATAAAAGAAATGCAAATCAAAACAATATTGAGATTCCATCTCACCCCAGTAAGAATGTCCTATATCAAGAAAACTAACAATAACAATTGTTGGAGGGGATGTGTCCAAAAGGGAACCCTACTTCATTGTTGGTGGGAATGTAAACTGGTTCAGTCACTCTGGCAAGCAGTATGGAGATTCCTCAGAAGGCTAAATATAGAACTCCCCTATGACCCAGCAGCCCCACTTTTGGGTATCTATCCAAAAAACCACAAACAAAATCACGGTAAAGCCACCAGCACAACAATGTTCATCGCAGCACAATTTGTCATAGCGAGAATCTGGAACCAACCCAGATGCCCCTCAGTAGACGAATGGATCAGGAAAATGTGGTACATACACACAATAGAATTTTATGCCTCTATCAGAAAGAATGACATTGCCCCATTTGTAAGGAAATGGAAGGACTTGGAAAAAGTTATACTAGGTCAAGTGATCCATACCCAAAGAAACATGGACTCTATGGTCTCCCTCATAGGGAATAACTAGCACGAGTTTAGGCTAGTCACAACAGAGGATCACAAGAGCCCAATAGCTATACCCTTATGATCACATAAGATGATGCTAAGTGAAATGAACTCCATGTTATGGAAACAATTGTTATATCACTGTTGTAACTACTTTCAACGTGCTATGTGTAACTATAGTTTCTATTATTGATGATGTTCTTGTATCACCTTCCTGTGGTTGTACCTACACTATCTCTGTATCTTATCTGAGTATATTGGAAACCGTCTATACTGGTATTAGAACTAGGAAATTGAAAGCGAATACCAAAATCAAGAGACACAGGGTAAAAAAAAGACAAACAACTACAAATTCAATACTTGCAAAACTGTTTGGTATAAGTGAACTGAACACCTCATGGGGGGAAAGGGAAAGGGGGAGGAGGGAGGGGGGAATGAGGGACGAGGTAACAAACAGTTCAAGAAATGTATCCAATGCCTAATGTATGAAACTGTAATCTCTCTGTACATCAGTTTGATAATAAAAATTTGAAAAAAAAATCAAGAAAGACTAAAAGCAACAGCATTAAAAAAAAATTACATTCCTCCAAAACAAAGCCGCAAGGAACCAATAGCCCCCTCATCAAATGGGCTAAAGACTTACAAAGAGACTTCTCTGATGAGGAAATGAGAATGGCCAAGAGGCATATGAAAAGTGCTCTACATCACTGGCCATAAAAGAAATGCAAATCAAAACAATATTGAGATTCCATCTCACCCCAGTAAGAATGTCCTATATCAAGAAAACTAACAATAACAAATGTTGGAGGGCATGTGTCCAAAAGGGAACCCTACTTCATTGTTGGTGGGAACGTAAACTGGTTCAGCCACTCTGGAAAGCAGTGTGGAGATTCCTCAGAAGGCTAAATATAGAACTCCCCTATGACCCAGCAGCCCCACTTTTGGGTATCTATTCAAAAGACCACAAACAAGAACATACTAAAGCCACCAGCACAACAGTGTTCATTGCAGCACAATTTGTCATAGCTAGAATCTGGAACCAACCCAGATGCCCCTCAGTAGACGAATGGATCAGGAAAATGTGGTACATATACACAATGGAATTTTATGCCTCTATAAGAAAGAATGACATTGCCCCATTTGTAAGGAAATGGAAGGACTTGGAAAAAGTTATACTAGGTCAAGTGATCCATACCCAAAGAAACATGGACTCTATGGTCTCCCTCATAGGGAATAACTAGCACGAGTTTAGGCTAGTCACAACAGAGGATCACAAGAGCCCAATAGCTATACCCTTATGATCACATAAGATGATGCTAAGTGAAATGAACTCCATGTTATGGAAACAATTGTTATATCACTGTTGTAACTACTTTCAACGTGCTATGTGTAACTATAGTTTCTATTATTGATGATGTTCTTGTATCACCTTCCTGTGGTTGTACCTACACTATCTCTGTATCTTATCTGAGTATATTGGAAACCGTTGTATACTGGTATTAGAACTAGGATATTGAAATGGAATACCAAAAATCGAGAGACACAGGGTAAAAAAAGATAAACAACTACAAAACCAATACTTGCAAAACTGTTTGGTGTAAATGAACTGAACAACTCATGGGTGGGAAAGGGAAAGGGGGAATGAGGGACAAGGTAACAAACAGTACAAGAAATGTATCCAATGCCTAATGTATGAAACTGTAACCTCTCTGTACATCAGTTTGACAATAAAAATTTTTAAAAAAAGAAAAATTTTAAAGTGTGTACCAAGTTAAAACTAAAATATGAGCATATGTATACATATATGCATATATAGACATATATGTATATATAGACATATATGCATATACATATACGTATACATATACAAGGAAATTGACTAAAGTGTGGTATACATAAGTGAATTTCTGTGGTGCAACTCCTCTGAACAATTTACTGACAGTTTAACAAAATGTCTGTCAGAGAAGAGAGTAAGCTTAAGGAAAGGAGAGCTGAGGATTGTTGGGTAAGTACAGTCATGATATTCAATGTATACAGGTTAAATTGGAACTAGGTAACTTGAGTAGATAGTGTGGCTGAAATAAATGTGTGAGTAGAATAATGGAAGGGATGACAACAACCAAGATGTACTATCCTCAATTTAACATGTTAAATAAGAATCCCTATGTGAAACTATTTTTAAATTATAAAAAGTAAAAAAGGAAGGAGAGGTGAGACTAGTGAAAGGAGTGACAATGATCACGCTGCACTGTATTTATAAACTAAATTGTTAAATGACAACTCCTTTGTACAACTACTTAAAGATAATAAAATATTTTAAGTGAAAAAAATTAAAAGGTGTTATTTCTGGGAAATCAGCTTGACAAAGTAGAATGAATTTGGAGTTACTGTATTAGGCTTCTAAATTATTATGTTACTTGTGATCTTAGGTAGTAAATCACTTAACATTTTAGATATTCAGATATTCATGTGTTAAATTGTGATATAAATATGTATTCCAGGGTATTGTGAGAACCTTAGGGTTCTAGGATACTGTCTGTAATAGTTGCTGAATATATATTATTTTCAACTTCTCCATTCAAAACTTGTCTATAAAAGATGTACAGTGAAATAGGATCAATTTACCACTGTTCATGTGGTACATTTAATGAATTCAGATACAACTGGTAAAGTACTACAAAAATAGTAATGATCTCACTAAGTATTTAATAGTAGCATGTATTACAAATATAAAATACAGTTGCTACATTGAATAAGAATAAGACATTTGGTAAGATAAAGTGATCATTCTGTTAGTTAAAAGGTATTTACCTATGTCAAACTATCACTGAACTAGTATTACTTACAATTTCCTAAACCTTTTTGCATTCATGTTGTGTCATTCCAAAACATTTATATTAAAAATTATGGCAAGTCCACAAAAACTCAGTGTAACTTGGGTATCAGAATAGTAACATTAGGAATCCCTTTGATAGTAGTGGGTGATACAGGTACTTTCCTAGATCACAGGTTAGTAAGAAAATCCACATTCTGAGGTGTAAAGTAAAACATCCCTTACCCTACAAAAATATTTGAAATCATTCTCCTGAGAAATGTTTAGTCCATACATCATTCTTAAGAAGTAAAGAAGTTGATAGCACAACTGTCCTTGCCATTGCAACACAGATCTCAAATATGCAGCAATTGGTCACTAAGGTGCTCAGAGGCAGTCTCAAGTTTCTTAGATCTCCATAGGACACGTCATTAAATCTTCTCCTCCTGCTGGGTTTGACTTCTGGGGGAAAAAAAGCATATGGTATAAATATTACTATATTTGGTGGTGAATGCTAATGATTGCTCAGGAGGCTCATCCTTCAGTTTCTATGGCCTTTAGCATCTAGTTGCTTATAAATGTGACATGCTTCGATTTGATTTAATAATCTTTTTGAATTTATAGTCAGAATTTGCTGTGTAAAATTTGTCTGCAAGGTCAAATACACTTATACATGGAAATATACACATGTTTATTTTTGGAATTATCCTATTAACAGATTGTAAAATTAAGGCAAGCAGATCAAAGCTTGTCCAAGGCACATTTTACAAAGGCATTTTTGCTCTCCTTAAATCAGTGGAATTTGGAAACAGGTATTCAACAGAAACATATACACACAAACACAGACATGTAAGACATATACAGTAACATTTTTCTATAGTATGAAAATTGGAAGTTTAATGATATCACATCAAATAAAGAACTGTTCATCAGTTTCTATATGGAGAATATCCTCGTCATTGCACAGAATGGTAAAAGACAGTGTTTGAAATTGTGCATAAATTATTCTACTATCTATATAAAAACAATCAATAACATTCTGTGTTACAATAAATTCACAAGTTGAATTTCATCCAGGATGTATTACACAGGGCATATGAAAAAGAATTCCAAAGAAAGAATTAAGGGAAATAAAATTTTATTCCACATAAAAAGCTTTCTCAAGTTTTATACAAAGCTAATTAAACTAGCTTAGTACTATAAAAAATAGTATTGTGTTACACAGTATGACAATAATAGTGCTGTATTAACTCAGATAGCACATATCACTTGGGTACTCTGGCTAATAATATAAATAGTATGCAGATTTTATTTATCAAGGCCAATAAAAACTCTCAGCAGTTAGTTATATTTGAATAAAATGTCACAGTAAACACAATATAGATTTTACAATGCATACTGTTATTTTCTAATGCGTTCATAATGAAAAACTCCATAATGAAAAAAATAATATAAAATACAGATTTCTTGCATCAAAATTCTTTTGTCAAAAACTATAGATCACTTTAGAAGTGAATGTCCATGGGAGTTAAATGATTAATACAAAAGCAGATACACATTACAAATATTCTTTTGTTTTTCACTTACCATGATGCAAACGAACTGCAAGATTTAACCTTTAAGGGTTAAAGAGTTTAATCAATGTCAATGTCTGATCTTCTGAAGGCGATAAAGAACAGTCTGTCTAGTGATACCCAACAGAACATCACTTTGTCAAGCCACAAAGCACCCAAAAGCTTGTCAAGTAAGTTACCAGAAACCTCTTTGTGGTTAGAACTCAGCTCCTTCCTGCTTGACCTATTATTTGATATTTGACCACTTGGTTGCAAGACACTTGCTCTTTCTAGCTGAAATGTCACTGGGGCATCTTGTCAGCTCCCCGACATCTCGGCCTGACATACAATTTTACTTTTGTGTGCTACAAGGCAGAAAATGCAGGGCAATGGCCTTGTTTTAAATTCTGTCAGCATCAAAGATGGGCGTCACTCTCGGGTCCTACCAACAACAAAAACAAAAAAGGAGCCCATTTTGAAGGTCAAAACAGCCATTACCTTGAAGTTTTCAGCTTATACTAAATATATTACCTGCTGTACTGGTGTGGGAAGTGTCCTTATAAAGTGGCTAAACATACCAAGGAAATCCTCCCTGCACAATTGCTCTACTTTCTTATCAAATGCAGACTTGATAAAAGGATGAGTTTTCAATCCCTGCAGGGACCAGATTCAGCAGTTAACTTAACTTGTTCAAATGGGCAAGTGGTATCATGTAGCTTTACAAGGAGCAACCTGACCTTCTCACATTGACCAGGAGTGACATTATTGTGCAGGAGGAGAAGCAGTCACATCATTTCTGTTTTGCACAACCTGCTTAAAGTTTGCAACTAAATGCTTGTCTTCAGTTGAGCTGACAAGAGAGAAGAGGGGCTCAGTGAACCATGGCAGGGCTGCCATGAAATGACAGGAATCATTGGCATACATTTCAAATAGCTCTCTCAATCCTATTAAAGTATTGCAGTCCTGCTTTAAAATAGACAAGTATGAAACAACTTTGATAGATAGAGACTAAAATGGCTTATTGATTTTTTTAAGTCCGAGGGAAATTACCCAAAAAGTGTCATTCTTTAACATTTAAAAATATGTTACATAAAAATGAGCAACTGTGATAATAAATAAAACTTAGAGAGGAACTGGGTTATTTCATTATTCAGGGAGACACAGATTCCTGCACACATCAAGTTACTGCACGATTTTTAAAACCCATCCCTTGTACTGAAACAAAATTCAAGTAATAAGAAAATCCCCCCTAAAAACAATTTCAATTGTATTGTTAGCTCTTCCTCCATTGTTTTATTTCATAAAGTCATAATCCACTCTAACTTGGTCTTTTGACATTAGCAGACATCACTGGAGAGGAGTTAGATGCTGATAGAGAATGGGGTGCAGTATTTATAAATGTCTCCTTAAAGAAAGTGTAAGTTGTATCAAGTTCAGCTTGCAATGGCAAAAATTCCCCAACAGCAATTCTGTCAGCAGGAAGAGTAGCTCTTGAAGGAATGGAGAGATTTGAATGGTCTCTTGATCCTGGCTGTGATACACAAAAGAGAAATATAATAAATATTAAGTAGAAAATTCTTTTTAAAATTAAATTTTATTAAATTTTATAGGTGTTGTGCAAAGGGGTACAGTTACATAATAAGACAGTGAATACATTTCTTGTGATATCTTACACCCTCATTTTTCTTAACAGAGCCCCAAACTATAAACAAGAAAGTAAACATGATTATCATAATATAAAGTGAGATAGCAATGTCCATTTAAATAATCAAAGTAATGAAAATATTTTAAAAAATTGATATTTTTCACATGTGCCTGTAAATGTATCATATGTCCCAAAGAGCAGAAAAAACATTAAAACTTTGTATAAACTTTAGTATAGGCCTGAAAGTGGGTGGCTTATACCTGTAATCCTAGCTACTCAAGAGGCTGAGCTCTGAGGATCACATTTCAAAGCTAGCTCAGGACAGAAAGGCCATGAGATGTTTATCTCCCATTACCCACCAAAAGGCCTGAACTAGAGGAGTGGTTCAAGTGGTAGAGCACTAGTATTAATTTTAAAAAAAAAAAGAAAAGAAAAAAAGCTAAGGGATGGTGTTCAGGCCCTGAATTCAGCTCAGGTTAAGACGTGTGTGTGTGACACGCACACATTTTTATAAAGCTATTATACCAAAAGTCAATAAAACTGGGCATTTTCACCGCTGCTTCAACTGATTAGCAATGTACATAAATGAACACTACTAACATCATTTCAATATGCTTATAATATGCACTTTATAAGCTGTTATATTAAACGGTTAAAAAGTAAACTATGGGTATTTCTTTCTTTAATTTGTTAGCCTGGCTTATTTAATTAACAAATACAGCACAAGTAAAGGTGAGAAAATCACTATGACTTCTAGAAAATATCACTGAGGTATAAAAATCTAGGAAAAATATTTTGTCTTTATGTTAAAAATCATACCACCACTCAGTTTTAATGGACTGTTTCAATCTAAGTATGTATACATTGTGCATCAAAACATCAAAATAAGAACCAGAACAAGGAAACAACTATTTGTATTTTTCAACATTGTTAGTATCAGAATCAAACTTAAGATCAGCTCTATAACCATGAAGTACTTAACAACAAAACTAATATTTGGATAAAGCCATATATGTAAGCCATAAATAACATTGGTAACTACTACATACTTAATGTGCATGAAGTCTAATTGCAGGTATTTGTTTATGACATTTAAAGTACAAAAGTAGTGATCAATCTTATGTCAGCAATTTCCAGATCCCAGCAAATAAGTGTTAACTGAGCTAACAATTGTACTTTCAATTATCTCCACTAAAACCCACAGCCTATATAACAAAATTTTCAGAACACCTCTTTTGGTAGATATTCTTACCATTTTGCTAACAAAATAACATAAGGTTTAAGGTTCTTCTTTATTATGTTGTTATACAAAACTGCTTCTACATGTGAAAACAAGGAGGAAGCTATTGCTGGCTTTAGGAAATTATTAGAAATTCATCTGTTGTATATGTTACCATTTTTGTAGAGTTTTTTAAAACTACAACAAGAGAAAAATCAATGTCTAGACCTAACACCTAGTTCAGCAATTTTCTTTGATCTCTGTTCTTTTGATTTCTTGATGCGCCACTGCAAAGCAGATAGCTGACGGAAATCATCTTTTTATGCTAGAAGTTTTTTTTAAAAAAACTAAAATGGCCACTTGGATGGTGAAGAAGATTTATCTTATTCCCAAGGATAAAAAAATGGAAAAAATCATGTATTGACACTTACTAGGCGCTCTGAGGAGTTTTAAAGAACCTCAATCCTGGGTGCAAGCATGTCAGTTTGGAATATGAACAGAGGTACCCCATTACATCATGGTTGGCGATGTGCCTGCTGCACAAACACTACGACTAGAGCCACATTTTCTCTTTTTTTTCCCAGCTGTGTGCAAGAATCAGCAGCAGCAACACCTGATTGGTTTTGCCATGGCCAAACTTTATATTCCGCTAGAGCTGGGGAAGGCTGCAAGGGCACAGAATTTGAGGTTTGACTTTCCTCTTCACAAAACTTGGTTGCAGCAACAGTATTCTTTATCATAACAAAAGAATATCATCAGGTAAGTTGTTGGGGCTGTTACATCTTTATGTGTATCGTCAAATTATACTTGTACGTATTTACGGGTTTAAAAAAGTTACAATGTAATTTTTAATATAGCATATAATAAGAATATCAAACTAAATAATCTATCCTTCACCAAGTATCTGACATTTTTGTGATGAGATACTGAGATCCAGTCTACTAGCAATAGTAAAATGTATAGCTATATTTATCACACTGTGTCATGAATATGAAAAAAAATGAAACATTCCTCCTAATCCAACTGGGCTTTGTACCCTTTATCATCTCTCCAGATTCCCCAATCCAATCCTCTAGTTACTATCACTCTACTGTGTTTCTATAAGCTCAATTACTTTAGGATCCATGTGAAAGTGAGAACACTTTGTATTTGTTCTTTTGTGTTAGGTTGATTTCACATGGCATTGTCCATCAACAATGAAACAAAGGACAGAATCTTCCTTTGGAAGATTCTCTTCCTTTGGAAGACTGAACAAATTCTACTGCATATATATTCCATCATTTCTTTGTCCATTCATCGTCTGATGGACATTTAAGTGGACTCCATAGCTTGGCTGTTGTGCACTACAGTATTGCAATAAGCATAGTCATCATTCAATAGGCTGATTTCAAATCTTTGGGGCAAATACCTAGGACAAGGGTTGCTAGATGATATGGTAGTTGTATTTTCAGTTCTGTTGGATTTTTTTACATCTTTATATTTCAAATTCTGGTCTAAGAAACTGTGTGAAAGGAGAGAATATACAGAACCAGAGGGTATTTGCTTTTTGATGTTTTAGATTAGAGAAGGGTGCACATACCCAACTGACCAACTCTCCTGTTTGACCAATATTGAGACAGTAGAACTTCTTCAAAGGATAAGTTGCACTTGAAGTTTCCTTTTTTGTTTTGCTGAATCCATCAACCTAACACAGTATAAACTTAGGGAGACAGTCCTTCAGGGAAGGTCTCTTCTAACTGTTCAATTCTCTTGAATATTTTACGTGTCTTCACATTCTACAAAAGGACTCCCTCTTTGCCTTTTTTATTTTACTTTTTAATATGTCTAATTTTCTACTTTGTGAAAGAAAGTGCCCTTTCATCTCATATAACAATTTTAAACTAAATAATCTTGAAATTGGATATTGAGCATTACTCTGGTATTTCGAGTCAGTTTCAGTCTTTACATGTTTGTTCCAAACCTTATTTCTTAGACACAGAAAACAACCTAAAAACTTTGAGAAGGGTGGATGGATGGGGAAGGAGAATGGTGGGTGGATGGGGGAGGGGAGCCTCCAGCAAATAAGCAGGCTTATTTTGTATAAATGAAAACAAATAATTGTTTTTGCTACTAGGATCATCTGCTATACTGATAAAAAAAAATATATTTTTTCATGAAATCGAACAAAATCTGATTTTAAGTCACTTAAAAAGGAGCCAGCAAAAATTCTGGTGAAATTTTGATTTGAGAATAACAAGTACATATTAACTATTTTTCTTATTACGAATTATATTTTATAAACATATCTTAATGTTTCTCTAATGTAACATAGAGTAAAAGAAAGTTAAATAACTTTGTGTCCACGCCCATTTGGAGCTAATATTCACTACCTGATCTTACACTTGAAATCTGTAGTCTGTGGTCATTTAAACTGCTTTTAAACTGCGATGGTGCTCTAGAATCTCATGTAAATCTAAATTTAGGCAATTTTTCAAAAAAGAAATTAGTTACCTGAAATAAAAGCTAAATGTCATGTGAATCTTTATGGAAGCACTTTTATTTACTCAATAAGCTATAAATGATTCTATTTGAAATGTTACAGTCTATCAGCTAAATACATATTCACAATATACAATGTGTCTACTAAATTTTTCCATTTAAAAATATCTTGTAAAATAAAGTTATTGGACACATCCAATAGCCATTTTCAACACTAATAACTTAATTTTCTAAGAATGCTTTCCAAACCAAAATAAAATAAAACATTAGTGTAATAATAATCATTCAATAAATTATCTACAAATCAAAGCTGTTTTACCAACTAAGCCTTCTCAAACAGTGACACTACAACATCTGTCTCCAGTGTAGCAATTCTGATCAAGTTAATTTTTCTAGAGTTTAGTGTTATAAAGAGCAAGAAAAAACATGATTTAGTAAGCCAGAGCAGTACTGCCTGGAGCATATGCTAAGCATAGAGTTTGCTGAGGATACTAGAGTGGAGATTAGCAGACCTTTCTGCTCCCAAGTCCATTACAATGTAACTGGGAAGCAAACAATCCACACAAGCCTCACTTCTCTTGTCTATAAACTGGGGAAGAGGATGCCCTCTAGCTCTTAAGTTCTATATGTCTATTATAATTCTATAGGTGACAGCATATGAGGTAACATTAATCTCTAACTCCTATGCTTCCACTTAAAGACATGTTCTAAAACTGAACACTTCCTTTACATCCCACTGGTTAGAACTTACATTATATGACTAACAGTCTCAGGAAGACTGAGCTTCTTTTTTGTCCTCCCAGAGTATCCTATGCAGTATTCAGAGTCACTATTACTAATAAGAACAAAAGTGCATCTGAGGGAAACCTGGCAGCTTCTCTCTCACTGCACATTGCTTTTTGGGTGGGGGCAGTGTAATGACCAATAAGTATAGATAACTTTACTCTTAGCTAAAGACACAAGATATGCCAGCTATCTGGCATTTTCCGCCTATCAAATGGGAAAGTGAGATATCTGATGGTGCCTGCTGCTGGTAAGAGGGAAAATGCAAACTGACTTGATGTTAGTAGGGGTAAAACCAGGTGAAAACTTTCTGAGAGACAAAAGTTTACACCTACTTACTCTTTGTATTTGCCAGTTCTACTAGTAGGCATTTTTCTATGGCTATATACACAAAAATAAATTTTACAAAAAGCAAGACTAGTGAGGTGTTCACTACAGCACCTACATACATGCGTGCAAATGTGCATATATACCTATATATACTACGTACATACATACATGTATACAAACAGATTTTCCTTGTCCATATTAAGTTGAAAATATTCAGCATTGAAAATCTGCTTAAATACACCTAGTGAGCACCATAACTCAGTAGGAATAGTATCAAGAAATCATCAAAACTATATGCTGCAAACCAACTGTATAACTCGAGGCAGGGGGGATTGGGGGAAGAAGGTAAGAGAAACATGAGAGAGGAGGTAACAAGTTTGATAAGAAATGTACTCACTGCCTTACGTATGAAATGGTAACCCCCTCTGTACATCACTTTGACAATAAATAAATCAATTTTTAAAAAGAAAATAAATCGTAAGTGGAATCGTGGAAACTAAGAGACTACTCATGCATTTATCTCTATATGTGTGTGTATTTGCATTTTAACGACAAGCAAAAATTGACATCCCTGCATACACAGCCCTATTTTTTTCCTTGGAGAGAAGCATAAAACTGTTTTCACTGTGTGCTAGGATATAGCTCAGTGGTAGCATAGCCCTCGGTTCAGTTTTAGTACCAAAAAGATGTTAGAAAAATTTATCTTAGAAAAAGAACCGATTTTAAAGTTTGGGTTATAGGAAAAAAAGTTGAAAATACACATTTTCCTACTGATGATTTTTTATTTTTGAAATAATTTGAATCATGAACAAAAGTTATGAAATGACAGTTCACAAAACTGAAAATACAACTACTAAATAGAAGAAAGCATAGCTCTCACTAGCAATTAAAAAGCAAATGAGATATTTACTGCTAACAAAAACTGGACTTTTAGGGCTGGGGATATAGCCTAGTGGCAAGAGTGCCTGCCTCGGATACACGAGGCCCTAGGTTCGATTCCCCAGCACCACATATACAGAAAACGGCCAGAAGCGGCGCTGTGGCTCAAGTGGCAGAGTGCTAGCCTTGAGCGGGAAGAAGCCAGGGACAGTGCTCAGGCCCTGAGTCCAAGGCCCAGGACTGGCCAAAAAAAAAAAAAAACTGGACTTTTAAAATTACAGTACTGTATGTTAGTGACAGCACTGTTGAACAACTATATAGATTTTATAAAAAAATGATAGAACCATTTGAACTATAACTGAACGAGCTTAAACGATTAGTGCTACTTAACCTAACAATTTCACTTACAACTAGGTTCCTCATTAGAAGCCGATAAAAAATAGGAATATAGAGGTCCTTTGCCCATCGCAGAAGCTATGTTCCAGAGCAAGCCCCCCCCAACCCCCGTCCTCACAATTGGTGAAAATCCACCAAGTAACATCGTTATATAGTCGCCCCTCTCTACATGGTGGTTCACTTACTGCTACTTCACGGATTTTCACATAGTGAAGCCTTAATAAGTGAATTGTAATATAGCAAGGGAAGACTGTAATCCAACATGTAACCACAAAAGTATAAGTAACTTGCAACCACTTGATATAATATTATACAACTATAAATTTTCTGGCTATAAATTTCTGGGTAACATGGACCATGCTTAGACCTGACCAAGACACACCTAACATTTTCTATAAAGGATCAGATAAAACTTCATGCATTGTAAGCTATATATTTTGTCACAACGACTGAACTCTGTTGTTTCAGTATAGAAGTAGCCACAAATAATATGTTAATAAATTACTGAGTTATGTTCCAATAGAAGTTTACTTATAGACACTAGAATTGTAATCCAAATATTTTGGGTGTGTTCTGAAAATCTCTTTCCCCCAACAATTTAAAATGTAAAAGCCATTTCTATCTTACAGACCATTTAAAAGCAGGTTTCAGGAGGACTCATTCCACTGTGCTTGGTTCTGGATAAGTGAAAACTCAGTGCAGAGAATTACATATGGAAGATGTTTGGAACTAGTGGAATAATTCTGGTTTTTTACCCCATTCTCTTGGTTTTTTTCTCATAGTACTTACAATAAGTGTTTTTCACTTTTATACCTAAAAGCCTATACCTTTTAAAACTAATTTTATATAAACTGAAACTAAATATTACTTAATACATACTGAAATATGTGTACATATATTAGAGTAGTTATGGCTGAAACGTGTGGCCAAAATTAAAATGTAATTGCTTAAGACTCTCTGAGGATATGTCTTTACCCAGGTGCTCTGCAAGTTTTTTTTAAAAAATGATTTAACAGAGAATGCCCTCGTTTCCACATTTTTCTAACTAATATCCACAATCTAACATTGAATGAACGCATATGTAAATAATTATACTAAGTAAGGTGTACCTCTTTTCTGTACAAGTGTAACTCCTTATGCAAAGTAGCTACTCAAAACTTGTGTGCCTTCATTTTACTCCAAATAGCACTGCAGCTGCCAAATTAAAACTTCTGTGGTTAAAATGTACACAAATTACATTCTCTCAGGGAACTATTAGGCAAATGTTATCTGACCACCTCATCATTACTGAAAATTTTCTTCTAAACCATAATTCTATGTCAAAAATTTAATAATAATAAAAAATTAATCAACTTGGTTGTTTAATAGTATGTTTTTCTCTGAGTGGAATTGCTCGTTGTGCTTTTAGGTAAGGAGAAGCAGAAAGAATCATCTCACATGTAATGTTTGAAAGAGATGATTTCCTAAACCTTATTTAAAAGTTAATAGCAGTAAATCATAATCTTTTTTTTTTTTTTTTTTTTTGGCCAGTCCTGGTCCCTGGCTTCTTCCCGCTCAAGGCTAGCACTCTGCCACTTGAGCCACAGCGCCGCTTCTGGCCATTTTCTGTATATGTGGTGCTGGGGAATCGAACCTAGGGCCTCGTGTATCTGAGGCAGGCACTCTTGCCACTAGGCTATATCCCCAGCTGTAAATCATAATCTTAACAAACTTAGCAATAAACTCACATTTTACAGTCTGACACCTATTTTTTCATGCTTTCCTTCCCACTGATTTAAACCATTTTCCCATATTACTCCTTGTTATCACACCTAAAATCCCTACCAATTGCTTAGGTATGCTGTGCTTATTTCCCTGCTGACCATCAACAATGTAAATTCTAAATTTGCCAGGGCTGTGGACCATATCACCAGGCTTCTTGCAGGGCCTTTCTGGAGGCCTAGTTAAAAGAATGTGGTCCTTGCTTTTTGTAAGAAAAAGACACTTCCCATATAAAGTGAGTCATGTGACCTGGGGGTCTTATCTATAGAATTTCTTCAAATCACAACAAGCACTGTAGTGTTCTAAAACAAATCACTTAGATGTCAATGACATTTCCCTTTCATGATATGTAGTAATGTCATTTCTGACATAATCAGGCCATTTTTCAGGAGTTTCAAACCAAAGCCATCTCTATAGAAAACATCCTATAGAGTAACTCTAAGAACAATGTAATATAGTTTTTGTGTGTGATAAAATCTATTTTCACCAATTTTAAAATACACATAATGATTTTTACTTATTTATTTTCAGGTAGCACTAGGGTTCAAACTCAAGACCTCCTTCTTGCTGTGCAGGAACTCTTCAACCCAAGCCATACTTGAGTCCTTTTTTGTTGTCATTATTTTTCTAATAAGACCTTGCTTTTTTTCCTGGACCACACTTACATGTTTCAGATATGAGCCCCCACTTTAATGCATGATTTTCTCATGTTTAATTTTCCCTTCATTTTTCTAATTGTGTCCTTCACTATAGAAAAGCTATCTAGTATTTACTGTGTATCAGATACTGTTTTAAGTCCAGGGATAAAACAATGATTAAGCACACAAGTACCTTTTGTCTTGTTTGTAAGTTTATTTGTTTGGGGGAGGGTAAGAGGGGACACAGAAATGGTGGGACAAAGGGTGAACAAATGCAGCAGTGGTACTCATTAGACACGATGTTGAAAATGAACTATACAACTTGTGGGTAAGGACAGGAGAGCAAACTGGAGAGTCAGAGAAGGAATGACACTGTTAAAAAATGTACTCATTGCCTGCATTACGTAACTGTAACCCCTCTGTAAATCATATGTATGTATATATGTATATATACATATATATGTAGTGGGTATGTGTATATATACACATATGTGTGTGTACATGCATACATACATACATCTCACACAAGAATTCCCTGTTCTGGGAATTAGTTACTAGCCCTTAACTAATGTACATCCTGAATAAGTTCTCTTTAAACTATAATTTGCTGCAACAACTATGTAACCACACACGTACTCTTCATGGGACAAAATTTGATGCACAATAGTACTGAAGTTTTCCAGCATCACTGTTCTGTGGATACAAACAAGGTGCCAGCAGTGAGACAAATTTCCCTGCTCTTCCCTGACCTACTTCCGCAAGACCTCCTTATGCTCCTATAGAGTTTCCATCCAGAGTTGCTGTTTGTCTACAATCCTTCCCTCCACTAGATCCTCCAGTGTACTAGAGGACTCATTGGGCTATAAGGGTGATGTCGCCACACAGATTTAACCATATCCTCAAACCTTCTCTCTCTGATTTCTGAAAATGTACAACTCTGAAATCCAGTATCTAGTAGAGTATGCCACAAAAGATGTATTTCCATTTCCATCTGTAGGCCTCTCTAGATACCAGACTCTAAATCTGCATGCAGAAAAGATAGTAGGCAGTCTCTCGATTTCCCATCTCCTTTTACTTACCTACAAAACCTCCACTAGTCCTTGACCACTGTTAGAGCCTGCATTAAAAGAGTGCAGAACTGGGTGACATTGTCCAAAAAGAAATGTATTCATTACCTGGCTTGCATAATTATACATCACCTTTGTACATCACTTTTATAGTAATAATGAAAAAATAAAAAATTTAAAATAAAATGTAAAAGAGTATAGAAGCTGCATAGAAAATGCATAGAAGCATTTTTAAAAATGCTTATACTTAATATATAATTTGGGTTCAGAGTGGGTGTCCACTAGACAATAATTTTTAATAAACTTCAAATATATTTATTAACTTTCTTTTATTGATTATTCAACTCCCTTTAGAGTAAATGGACTTACAACTTTTATATACAAGTCATCCTTTCAGGTTTCTATCTCCTACTTCATTTCTTCTTTGTTTATTATTTCAGACTATTTAAAACTTCTACTAAAGACAAGAAAAAAGTGGGATGGATGAAACTAATAAGTTTTAAGCGAAGACTATGAACCAGCAAAGTAGTTGCAAGACCTAGGCAGAATCCATAGTTTAAGAATAGCAAGCTAAAACACAGAGCTCCCCTACGACCCAGCAACCCCACTCTTGGGCATCTAACCAAAAGACTACAAACAAGAACACACTAAAGCCACCAGCACAACAATGTTCATAGGAGCACAATTTGTCATAGCTAAAATATGGAACCAACCCAGATGCCCCTCAGTAGATGAATGGATCAGGAAAACATGGTACATATGCACAATGGAATTTTATGCCTCTATCAGAAAGAATGACATTACCACATTTTTAAGGAAATGGAAGGACTTGGAAAAAAATTATACTAAGTCAAGTGAGCCAGACCCAAAGAAACATGGACTCTATGGTTTCCCTCATAGGGAATAATTAGCACAGGTTTAGGCTAGTCACAGCAGAGGATCACAAGATCCCAATAGCTATGCCCTTATGAACACATAAGATGATGCTAAGTGAAATGAACTCCATGTTATATAAACGAGTGTTATATCACTGTTGTAATTATTTTCAACATGCCATGTGAAACCGTAGGTTTTTTTGTTGATGATCCTCTTGTATCCTCTGCCTGTGGTTGTCCCCATGCTATCACTGATCTCATCTGAGTACCCTGAATACTGCATATACTGGTATTAGAACTAGGGAAGGGAAAGGGAATATCAAAATCAAGAGACAAAGGATAAAAAGACAAACGACTCCAAAAGCAATGCTTACAAAACCATTTGGTGTAAACCAACTGACAACTCATGGGGGGAGAGGGAAAGAGGGAGGGGGAAAGGGGGGAAATGAGGGAGGGGGTAACAAATTGTACAGAAATGTACCCACGGCCTTACGTAGGGAACTGTAACCCCTTTGTACATCACTTTGACAATAAATAAGTAATTATTCAGAAAAAAAAAGAATAGCAAGCTAAGCATAAGTGGCTCACCTATAATCCTAACTACTCAACTGAGATCTAGAGAATTGAAGCTCAAAGGCAATCCTGGACAGAAAAGTCTGTGAGACTGTATCCAAAACAAACAAACATACAAACCAAAGCAACCACAAACAGCACAAAGCTGCACTAGTGGAATGGCTAAGTGGTAGACCACCAGCCTAGTAAGCAAAAGCCATGCAAACATGTTGCCCTGAGTTCAAACTCCAGCAGGAAAAAAAAAATAGTAAGTCAGGAGTCTATAAGACATGTTACTTTATAAATACAAAGACGAAGTAGCCATATGCCAACATTAAATTGGCCCTAGAATGAAGGCAAACCCAAAGCTATTCAGCAGCCTTAGTAGCAAACACAAGCTATTCACAAGGCAAATTTGTGCCTGCATCTCTCCTGAAAAACTTTTTGTATAAAAGATACCTTCTATCCCCCAAGCTCTCTTTTCCAAATCTCAACCCTCATCCTTAAAACTTCCAAAAGAGTGGAGGAGCAAGCTGACAGAGCAGAGAATGGCAGGCCACATGAACAATGCACACCCCAAAATCCTACAGGATTTTCAGTCCTTCCCCTGGGTGCTCTCTACATTTCTTGTTGCTTTTCACTCTGTGTTCTAACTCATTCACTACACTAGATGATATGAGCATCTTGGTTTAGCCTGCATACTTTCTATTCTATGGCCTCTGGGATGACTTATCTTGGCAGCATACATCATTGTAATAAGGTAACTTTAATAAAGCACCTTTGTTCTCCAGTACAAACCAAAGTGCTAATCCTGAGGCATGCCCTGTTGTCTCCCATCTTATAGTCTCTTTCTCATGCTGCTCTTTGTGCTTACAAAGACACTTCTTCCACATTAAGTCCTACTGTTTTTCAAGATTCACCTCAGAATTTACCTTCCCCCCAAACACTGCTTGTTATCTATCACCTCCCATAGGGATCATGTGTCCAACTTATGTATTATAACGGCTCCTCACACTTTTTTAATACCATAGTCTTTTTTAATACCATAGTATCACCATTCTGTTTGCTTGGACCCACTGCACTTAATAGGGTAGATACGTAGCTAGTAATGTCTGTTAATAAATTTCAATTAAACTTAAAATCAAAGTTCAGTTCCTCAGCCACATTCCACATGCTCAACAGGCACATTTCCACCCTCATAGTAAGTGCTAACCCACAGTGCTGTCTTGGTGCTCAATTCTTGAAGGCACAGGCAATTTGGACTGCTTCTGTGTTACCAGTAGCCTATATAGTGCCAGGTACAGAGCAGATCTCTGCATGCCTACCTATTGAACGAATAGACTTCTAATCCATAATCTAGAAAAGCCAATCCAAAGGGCATATTTTTATATTAAACTCCTGTCTGTCTGGAAATTTAATTTCACAGTTTAAGTTCATTTTAATTCCAACTTTTTCCAATTACTCTTTTTCAAGTGTCTAAAGTTTCAAAAGGGATCGTTCTAGTTTTATCTTTTGTCACCGTCTTGTGACTATCATTATGACATTTTTACCTTCGACCATTCCAAAAAAGAAGGGAAGACGCCTGTGACAGAAGACAAGAGGAAAGATATCTTGGCAAGTGTCCACTCTCAGGACATCCAGGCAGGAATCCTAGCCCCAAAAAGTAAGATTTTTCTATAGCAGAGACAAACGAATTGCTTACTTCACTGCTTTAATCGTCAATTTTAATTCTCTCTTGAGAAAATGATTCTTTCATAAGCTAAATTTGGAGGCAATCTAATTGTTTGATGTAAACCTTCAAAGTTTTCTTTGAGCTGAATGTCTATCTGCTTGGGCAGAAAGAGAGAAAAGAAGGAATTTACATTCACTTTGCTAAACATTAGCATCTTTTGTTCAATCATTTGAATGCAGGACAGTTAGGGAGAAATAGCTTAGAGAACAAGAGTTGACATACACAGTGTAAAATCTTTTAAGGTGCTTGGATTCAATGAGGGAGAAAGTGAGACGGAACCATATTTCAGCTTCCTAACTGTGTTCCAGTCAGCGGGAACTTTGTGACAGGTCTCTGTCTCTCAGCTACACTTGACTGGCTTTTGCTGACATTCAGCTGTCAGACAGCAACCCTTTACCAGGCCCCTAGCATGCTCCACAGCTTCACCCAATTAACTTGCTTTCACTTGACACAGCAGCAAAAAGCTTCATAATAGGTGGTCAAGGTGCATGGTGTCTGCCTGCCCTCGAACTGCTCACACACAACAAGATGTTTAACTACTCTCCTTCTTGCCTGTGTGCTCAAAACAAGTCTGACGACAACTTAGTCATTCCATGTATTGAATTGGACAGGAGTCTCAGAAATATTATAGTGATACATTAAACTGTGCAAACACACAACGCTGGATGACTAATGTGAAATTTCAAGCCAGTCTCTTTTCACCTGAGAGAAAGATTTCCTGTTTACATTAGTAAACTTTCATACTGGCTAACAACCAATCTATAGTTTGTTTTTCTTCTATAGCATTGATAGGGATATTGTTTAAAGTCTAGCTAGCATAAAGAGCATTTGACAAGTAAGAACAGAAAGTTTTAGCACAATTCAAGAATAGAATTCAGCCTTTGCTTATGAAACTGCCCTTCATAACAAACTCGACATGTTTCCATAAAATTTTATCATGTAACACACCTTTTCAGATGAAATATGATATACTTGAAAATATATCTAGTTAAGAAATATTTTTAAGGGGCTGGGGATATGGCCTAGTGGCAAGAGAGCTTGCCTCGTATACATGAGGCCCTGGGTTCAATTCCCCAGCACCACATATACAGAAAACGGCCAGAAGTGGCGCTGTGGCTCAAGTGGCAGAGTGCTAGCCTTGAGCAAAAGGAAGCCAGGAACAGTGCTCAGGCCCTGAGTTCAAGGCCCAGGACTGGCTAAAAAAAAAGAAATATTTTTAAACTTACTTTAAAAAAAATGAGCTAAGAAATTTATATATCTCCCAATGTTCAGGCCTAAGCATATGATCAGATTTCAGTTACATGCTCTGAAAATCTGGAAATTATGAAAAAAAAAAAGTTTCATGAAGAGAAA
This sequence comes from Perognathus longimembris pacificus, assembly GCF_023159225.1. Classification (NCBI taxonomy): domain Eukaryota; kingdom Metazoa; phylum Chordata; class Mammalia; order Rodentia; family Heteromyidae; genus Perognathus; species Perognathus longimembris. The sequence goes on along the minus strand of NC_063161.1, from coordinate 116,691,294 downwards.
GTAATACAAGATGCATAACCTTCAGAAACCTATATTTATAAAGCTATATTATGAAGAGATAATAAAAATTACTTTAAGATAAAGCTCTTTCTTGTTTACATTCAAATGTAGATACGAGTAGTGACTAAGACAGTTATAATTTTAGTTCCAAGGATTCTATCCATAATCAAAGATGAAAATTAAAGGATGAATATTTCTGTCCTCCCTACCATTAACTAACCCCAGAAGAAAATCACCACTAGAATCCAGGCAAAGTATTAACTGTAACTTGCTGTTCTGTGAGTCTGAGAAGATGGTAAGATTTTTATAATCAGACCTTTCACGTATCAGTGCTTTTGTGTTGTGTCTCTATATAAATGAAAATCTGTTGTGTTGAAGATCTCAACTTTGCCAGAAACTCCAGACAGGAGAAAATCTTAAGTGAATTAATCATCACCTAAGAAATTACCCTTCATCTGTTTTGCCCATTACATACAGCCAAATTTCCCATCTAAATCTATCTAGAATCAAACCTCCATCTTTATCTGCACTGTCACTATCCTCACATAGATGATTCTCATTTCTCACATGCCTTCTTTAACATTACTCAATTTGTAGTAAGTACTCATGTGTCTGTTTGTCTCTCCTCAGCAACTATCAGATCCCTGAGAGAAAGTACCTCATCTAACTTTATTTATGATATAACATAGTGCTTAAGAATAAGAACTCGGGTTGGGAATATGGCCTAGTGGCAAGAGTGCTTGCCTCCTACACATGAAGCTCTTGGTTCAATTCCCCAGCACCACATACATGGAAAACAGCCAGAAGGGGCGCTGTGGCTCAGGTGGCAGAGTGCTAGCCTTAAGCAGGAAGAAGCCAGGGACAGTGCTCAGGCCCTGAGTCCAAGGCCCAGGACTGGCCAAAAAAAAAAAAAAAAAAAAAAAAATGAATAAGAACTCACAAGAATTCTGTAAAGACAGCAGAGTGAAAGCATCGAGAACCACTTAGACAACAACTGCACTGGCAGAATCTGTCTATTTTGGAGCTTTGGAATCTATAAAAGGTTTCAATTTCCAGGACTTCAGAAAATAAGCTGCAGTTAATTTCTGTCAATGTCAGCACTTAGCACAGTAGCAACTCTTCACTACCACACCAATCCTCATGAGACACCTATATGCATATTCCTGGAGCAGTTTGGACATAGCTTGCAGGAGCCACAGTAGGAAAAAATATGAAGACCTGTGCTCTGATTGCTGCTTCTCATCTCATCAAAGAAGCAAATGACCTTCCCTTGGTATCTTCCATAAGCCTCTCCATCTCAACTGAAGTGACAGTCTATATATAACAAAACTGTCCTTTGAAATACGGGAGTAAATTTGGTTTGAAGTGCTAGTTTCTCTTCTATATAATTTAACAATGATTTCAGTAAAAGGCATCAAGCCAACTCCATAGAAAAAAGAATCATCTTCAACAAATGGTATTGGAAAAAACAGATTATTCTCAAACAAAACTATGAAGTTAAAACTTACCTAACACTATACATAAAAATGATCAATGAACTTACATGAAATGCCAATCACTAAAAAGCTATTGGAAAAAATATAAAGTTAAGTTTTAAGGCAGTATATTTGACAAAAATTTGTTATATGTGATAACCAAAGGCTTAAGCAACCAAAGGATGCTATATTTTAAATGATGACTATATTTTAAATGATACCTTAAATATTAGCTCCCCAAAGCCTTGAAGACCTTCTAAGCCAAATTAATTTTCAGGGATCATTGGTAGTGAACATCATTTCTGATAAAGGTAGATATCTTGTCCTTAAATGTTACCAATCAAAGAAGGCAAACATTTTTGATGTTTAGTAACATTTTAATGTGAACTAACCTTTCTCCCTTCATTTCCACTTGCTGAATATCTTATTCCATAACAATGAAAATATGTTCTGAAACAAGTAAAGTATTTAAAAGTGATGCCATGATAAACATTAACTTTAGTCCAAAACTTCCATAAACACCCAACAAACTTTTAGTGCTTATGAATGTTAAGATCTGAGAATTTTTGTCATATATGTAACTATATTTTTTAATAAACATATACATAAATGGTTTATAACAATGGTACTAGCACATTGCTGCTTGTTCCATTATCCAAATACATATTAAAGCAATTTGTTGTCAGTCCCAAATCCCAAAGTAGTTTGATTTTTTAGGGTCATGTTTTTTTGGTTTTTAAATGAGTGTAATTTTATTACAATAGATTTTATTGATGTAATAAAATGGAGGCAAATTAAAATGCTGTTAGGCTAAAAAACAAAGCATCTGCATTCTGAAAACAATATATTAACACATGAAAATTATACTTCCTATTGCCATCTATCAGTCAGTAATTTAAAAACAGATCTTCAAACCTAAGTAATATGTATTTAGGTGAACATACAAAAATACCAATCAGAAAGCATTCTAATTAAAAACTGTAATAATTCTAATACAACTACAATGTACTGCCTAAAGAGAGGCCTTGATAATTCCTACTTTGAGAATAAGTTAAAAAAATTGTAATTCCATCCTCAGTTGGTTATTAGGGAATATCATTAATAATAATAATAGCAAGGATTTTATAGAAATTATTTCATTTCACACAAGCTTAGAGAGAAGAGCTATTATTATCTTAATTTTTACATATGAGATCACTGAAGTATTCTTTTTTTTTTTTTTTTTTTTTTTTTTTTTGGCCAGTCCTGGGCCTTGGACTCAGGGCCTGAGCACTGTCCCTGGCTTCTTCTTGCTCAAGGCTAGCACTCTGCCACTTGAGCCACAGCACCACTTCTGGCCATTTTCTATATATGTGGTGCTGGGGAATCGAACCCAGGGCCTCATGTATATGAGGCAGGCACTCTTGCCACTAGGCTATATCCCCAGCCCTCCCACTGAAGTATTCTTGAAGAGGCAGTTAATTGAACAGGATCACATAGCTAGGGGAAAACCAGCATTTAAATAACCACACTCCAAAGTCCACACACTAAGCCACTGTGAATGAGCTCTTGAACTGTACCATTTGTGTTTGAATTCTTAGTTAATCCTCAAATAAACAATATAAAGAGGAGGACAATAATACTAACTAAGAATCACATATCCCCACAGTAATACTGTACACTTTGGGTGAGTTAACATACATGTGGCGCTTAATCTTGATTGTCAACCTGACTGGATTAAGAACCACGTAGGTCAGGTGCCAGTGGCTCATGAATGTAATCCTTGCTACTCTGGTGTCACTCTGGAAGCTGATCCCTGACAAGAAAGTCCAAGCATGAGATTCTTATTTCCAACTAACCACCAAAAAAAAAAAAAAAAAAAAAGCCAAATCTAGAATCTAGAGCTTGTGCTTCAAGTGATAGAGCACTAGCCATGAACAAATATGTTGAGGGACTGCACCCAGGCCCTGAGTTCAAGCCCCAGGACCAGCATACACACACATAACACACACACACACACACACACACACACACACACACACACACACCACACACTAAAAATTAATAAAGAAAAACACTTAACAAACTAGTAAATTATACCTCTGGATGTGTTTTAAAGGCATTGCCAGAGATTATTTGATCATAAGGGCTCTAGCATAATGAATGGCATAGTCTACTGATGAATTTAAAATTTGAATAAACTATTGGCTGATGGTAGAACTGTGGAGACTGGAGCTTGGTTGAAGGAAGGAGGTCACTTGGGCATCTCCTTGTGTAAATACACGTTGGCTACTTCCTGTTACTGCTCCACTCTGCTACCTATCCACCATGCTATAAGCTGTTCTTCTCTGCTTCCTGTCTACCATGTAGTGGGAAGTGGGGAAACTCCTTTGTTACACACTCCTACTGCCATGTTCTGCCCAAGTGCAAGAAGTTAACAACCATGGAATGAGTCCTGCGCCAAAATAAAATTTTTGTTCTTTCATGTGTTTTGGTCATAGTGATGGAAAAGTAATTAATTTAATAGGTTACACCAAGAGCATGTTGTCTCATAGACGAAAAGTACCAATCAGTTAAACATCCTACTCCTGCTAATCTTACCACCCCTTTGGTTTGAAAATCATGTATATGTGTGTGTGTGTGTGTGTGTGTGTATATATACGTATATACGTATATATACGTATATACGTATATATACGTATATACGTATATACGTATATACGTACACACATACACACATATGTATACATGCATATATGTGTACATATACATATATGTATCGATATATACATATATACACACATATCAACAAACTCTAATCTCCTTCATGTTCATAGATAATGCCTTTACCTAGAAGACAGACTTGCTTTTGATCACAAGGGCTTCAATAGAAGAATGTAAATGACTTAGACAAGAGAAAGAGGTAGACAGACACAGAGACACTGAGGTAGCCAAAGTTATTTGCAAAAAGTGAGCAGTCTCAGATGATGCTGGGGAAATCATCCAGCCTTTCTGAATTTCATCAAAAACAAAAACCTTTTCCACAAAAAAACCTAAAGATTTTCCGATATTTTCTAAATACCACATGAATATTTAGAAAACTGTAAAGAATTGTACATGTAAAAAAAAGCCAACATTAGTGGAAAAAAAATCTCGTAATTTGATCTTAGTTTCTTATATGCAAGTGATCCTCTTTTCATACAGATCTCTGTGCCTGGAATTCCTTATCTAACCCTTTCATTCCTTCAAAAGCAAACTCAAATACTTCTAAAACAGAGATTTTAATGAAATAAATCCAGCCAAAATAAATCTATCTTTGTAAGCCATGTCAGCATTTATCATATTATTGCTTTGAGTCTACTCTGACTTACCTACATCATAAATTCTATCAAATTAGCGATTCTCCATGTCTTTTTAAATTCAATCCATGTGCCAATACAACTATCTTTCTTGAATAAGAGATGGCAAGGAAGATCTCTAAAAGGTTTTAGAACTCTTCAAAAGGGAGCATAATTCAGGGCTGAGAATGCGTCTTAGTGGTAGAGTGCTTGTCTAGCATGCATGAAGCCCTGGGTTCGATTCCGCAGTACCGCATACATAGAAAAAGCCAGAAGGAGCACTGTGGCCCAAGTAGTAGAGTGCTAGCCTTGAGCATAAAGAAGCCAGGGACAGTGCTCAGGCTCTGAGTTCAAACCCCAGGTCTGGCAATAGGGGGGCGGGGAGCATAATTCGTGTACTGATTCCACAATCAGCCAAGTAATTAATCAGGCACCGTGTATGAATAGGAATATAACAGAATACTTGACTTGGACACTGCACTTAGACCTGATGACCTTCATCTTCACCTTATCCTAGATATGCCTGTTTGATGCATGTTAAGATGGTAAATAGGTTCTAGTGATTTGGTTATCCTAAGCTGATAAGAATCATCAAAGAAGAGATGCCTCCAACTATCTAAAATTAGGACGGTTTCTGAACCAGGGTGGAAGCTCTCTCTACAAGAGGTACAATGGGAATAAGATAGTCTGATAACTCAAAGACTTTTACCTCTAAGTACATAATAAATCCTACCAGACATAATTTTTTAAATATATTAATTCTTCTGTATGATCCCACACTAATTAAGATGATGCATTTTAGCTGAGATTTGCTCACTTAATAAGTACTAACATTGCCATTACATAATTAATTGCTAAAATATTTCGTATCAATAGGCTGGGTCTTTTAAAATATTTACAGAAATAAAAGCAAGCACAATTTCTCATTTTTGCATGATGTTCCATGTGTACCACAGAAGTGCTTAATCCATACGAAGTTTTAGAGCTACTGATCTAAATGTTCTTTCCATATTCCTCTTAAATTTTTTCTGTTCTTCTCAACAAAAACTTGATGAAAAAATTGCCATCATGCCAACCAGATTCACTGAATTAAGCACATCAGTGACAACAGGGACACAACAGCTAACAAGCTAAAAAACATATGTGTAGTACGGAATCATTATGATGTTGCCATGAACTTGATATGAAACAGGAACTCTTTCTGGAAAAAAAGTAATATTGCACAGAGCTGACAAGACAACCAGCTTAAATAAGAATCTGAAATTTTGGATGACAAAAAAAATTTTTATGGCCGGAAATATGACCTAGTGGATAGGGTGCTTGTCTCGTATACATGAAGCCCTAGGTTCGATTCCTCAGCACCACATATATAGAAAAAAGCAGAAGTGGCACTGTGGCTCAAGTAGTAGAGTGCTAGCCTTGAGCAAAAAGAAGCCAGGGACAGTGCTCAGGCCCTGAGTTCAAGCCCCAGGACTGGAAAAGAAAAATTTTTAGCTCGATCAATGTTGTCATTTATTTTAAGACAGTGGTGCACCTCAAAAAATTTTTAATCACAAAATTTTGTTTAGATTTAATACTGGAAGTTCAGGGTTCATGGATATTCTCAGATGGGTTGATATTCCTACCACCAGATTCTATAAACTTTTTCTTTCTCCTTTCTCCTTCCTTTCTTCCTTTCATTGCCATTCTATTGCTATTAATATGGCAGAAGCTATTGATTATAGCTTAAAAGTAGTCTAAAATGTATATAATGTTCTATATATCTTTCTGTAATTTCTTCCAATAAATAACCTGTATTTTTCACTTTATTTTATTTAAGAATAATAACACAAACATCAAGAAGGCACTTATGGATCTGCATTTCAAGTGCTACCTAAGCTGCCTTTATTAAGTCTACTACACCAAACAGAATGTCTGGTTCCGAAGTTCCCTGAGGATACCTGCCCTGTCTAAACCACTCCACACCTGGCTATGGTCAGCTCTTGATTCATATCATGGATAAACAGGGATTTGTTTTCCAAAAGCATTGTGCTACATTGAACAACTCAACTATGTGTAGACAAATTATATTCAAGTTTTAAAAATAGTCATTTGGGGCTAGGAATGTGGCTTAGTGGTAAAATACTTGCCTAGCATGCATGAAGCCCTGGGTTCGATTCCTCAGTACGAACACAGAAAAAGCCAGAAGTGGCACTGTGGCTCAAGTGGTAGAGTGCTAGACTTGAACAAAAAGAAGCTCAGGGACAGTGCCCAGGCCCTAAGTTCAAGACCCAGGACTGGCAAAAATAATAATAATAATAATAATAGCCATTTGTTTTCAGAAAACACAGACTTGCCATGACACAGGTTGAAGACAATGAAAATGTCAGTTATGTCATTAATACTTAACTATAAGGAATGGTGTTGGCATAGTCATCACACATGGTGCCAGTCCCCAGGTGATGCCCTGGGCTCTGGCGCAGAAACACTGTGGTGACATGGTTTTGCCTCTGGTACATTCACCAGAGCCTTTCTGAGCAGCCCTGAGGCCATTCTTACCAGCAGCTAAGACAAACCTGGAAGTAGATGGTAGGTGGAGAGGCAAGACCAGATGGAGAACTTGAGAATTAAAACATAATATCAAATAGATCATAATTTGGAACTTTTGTGTTTTGATCTACCAAGTGACAATATAAAAAGTCTTTTTGATTGGTTCTTTTTTCTTGGCGGGGGAGGGCAATTCTAGGGCTTAAACACAGGTCCTGAACATTTTCACTGAAGGCTATCACTCACTTGAGCCACTTCAGCCTTTTGATGGTTAATTGGAGATAAGAGTCTTGTGGACTTTCCTGCCTGGGCTGGCTTAGAATAGCTATCCTCAGATCTTAGCCACCTGAGTAGCAGGGATTGCAGGCATGAGCCCACCAGCACCCAGCTAATTCCTTTTGTTGTTGTTGTTGTTGTTGAGACAGGATTTGATTATGTAGCCCACAGTTGGCCTTGAATTCATATTCATCCTGTCTTAGTTCTAAGATTATAGGCATGTGCCACCACATCTGGCTGTAAGTTTCACAGATATTGTGATCTGGAATGATAGCAAGGAAATATAAAGTATAATAATGAAATTCCCTTTCTGTGGTATTGAGGAATTAACTCATAACCTCAGCCCCCAAACTCTCTGAAACCCAAATTTTAACAGTTATATTTAGTCCAGGTGCTGGTGGCCCATGCCTACCAGCTACTCAAAAGCTGAGATCTGGGAATCATGATTCGAAGCCAGCCTGGGCAGGAAAGTCTGTGAGAGTATTATCTCCAATAAATTACTCAGAAAAAGCCGGAAGTGATGCTGTGGCTCAAGTGTAGAGTGCCACCCGTGAGCCAAAGAAGCTCAGGGACAGGGCCCGGGCCCAGAGTTCAAGCCCCAGGACCAGAAAAAAATAAGTTATATGTAGTGCTTGCCTACCATGCATGAAGCCCTGGGTTCAATTCCTCAGTACCACATAAACAGAAAAGGTCAGAAGTGGTGCTGTGGCTCAAGTGGTAGAGTGCTATCCTTGGGCAAAAAGAAGCCAGGGACAGTGCTCAGGCTCTGAGTTCAAGCCCCAGGACTGGCAAAAAATAAATGTTGTCACTTGCAAAAAGTAGTTGTCATAAAATGACTGTAATGATCACACATTCAAATTTAGGAAAAACAAAAGTATGAGGTATCATAAGGAGAGGGTGAGGGTTATATCCACAAAGTCGAGGAGAAAAGTCAAGCTATGGACATAGCTAAACTGAGCCAGGCTGGGCTTCTTCTGAAAAACTCTTAGCAATGAGTAGAAACCCCTGCACTCCGGTGCTGGAGCATGAACCGCCCCACCTCCTGTATTTTTCTTAAGGATATTGAATGGCAACATATAAGAACAATTTGTTACCGAAATTATGGTTTCTACTAAACCCAAAACTTATCCCAAAGAACTCTATTCACCTGAACTTAGAACTTAAAAAGAATATTTCTTTTCTTTTTTGTGTTACTTTTAAGAGCAACTGATGGTCTACTAGTTTATTTCTCACCGTCATCTTTATTACTTATTTATTATACTCCAATAGTATGGTAGGCAATGAATAAGATATAAACAAATACTCAATTTCTGATCTCAGGTGAACAATTCAAATACAACTTCATACCAGCAATATCCTTTTCTGTTTCCTTCTCTTAAGAAGAAAGAGGAGAGCATAAGAATATGGCATTTTCAGGGGCTGGGGATATGGCCTAGTGGCAAGAGTGCCTGCCTCGGATACACGAGGCCCTAGGTTCGATTCCCCAGCACCACATATACAGAAAACCGCCAGAAGCGGTGCTGTGGCTCAAGAGGCAGAGTGCTAGCCTTGAGCGGGAAGAAGCCAGGGACAGTGCTCAGGCCCTGAGTCCAAGGCCCAGGACTGGCAAAAAAAAAAAAAAAAAAAAAAAAAAGAATATGGCATTTTCAATACAACAGCCTGACATAACAGATGACCTGATTATAAAGAAATTCTGAACCCATACTGACAGAAGACTACATACTACATACAGCCATAATCTCTGGTTTATATATCTAAACTGACAAATAGCTGATGAATTATAAACTAGGCTCACCAACTGGAATTTGCAGTTAAACATCTAGTCAATTATTCCTTAAGTACCTGTATCAGATATCATGGTAACTTCTAGATACAGAGCCAATATCCTATCCCCATAGTCCTTCTATTCTAATGGTATTAGTCAATTAAGAATTAATTATAATATGGTACAATTAAAGGCCATAATAATGTAGCAGAGTGTTTCAGAAGAGACTTGAGAGTTTACGTTTGGAAAAATCAACTAGTCAAAAGGATAAAAATAATCTTTCAAGCAAAAGAAAGCTTGATACATTTAAAAACAAAAATAATTCAACATGGATAAATATGTTTTTTTTTATAAAGCAGTGAGATACAAGTGAACTTTTTCCAGGAAAAAGTAAGTAAAAACTGATTTAATTTAAAAATAAAATGAAGAGATTGACCACTCTATAAATGCTAGAACTGATATTAGAAACTGTATATTAGAAGAACTTTCCATTTTATGTTTAAAATGAATTGTCTTTTTAAATAAAATTTGTGTATTTTGCTTCCAAATGTCTAGTTTAAACAGAGAGGCATGGGCAGGTATTTTCTAGCACTTCTTTCAAATTATGCATTGTAAGTCTTGATTTTCAATAAAAGAAGAGCCAATTTGAATTAAACTATCACAATTTTCTTAACATTGGCTTTGAAATATTAAAATATAAAATGGTGGTTTAAGAATTTTGATAAAATGAATAGAACCAACCTGCTAAAGATCCTATAAAGTAAATATCTATAATCATTCTTTTGGTAGAGCTTCTTCTTTACATGTTTCCTGTCTATTCAATAAGACATTGTGGGTACAAATTACATGCAAAAATAAAACAAATAAAAATGGTTAATGAGATCCAGAATTGCTAAATTACTAAGTACTAAAATAGTATCCAACTCTTTTGAATCGCTGCTACACATCTTTTATTAGCAGTGCCATCAAAGGAAGAAACTATGTGACTAGGAGTTGAATTGTTTCAATAAACTTACTACAAATATCCAGACTTTTATTTCCCCCCCCCTTTTTTTTTTTTGCCAGTCCTGGGGCTTGAACACAGTGCCTGAGCACTGTCTCTGGTTTCTTTTTGCTCAAGGCTAGCACTCTACCACCTGAGCCACAGCGCCACTTCTGGCTTTTTCTTTTTTTAAAAAAAATTTTTATTGTCAAACTGATGTACAGAGATGTTACAGTTTCATACGTTAAGCATTGGATACATTTCTTGTACTGTTTGTTACCTCCTCCCTCATACCCCCTCCCCCTCCCCCTTTCCCTTTCCCCCATGAGTTGTTGTTCAGTTGATTTACACCAAACAGTTTTGCAAGTATTGCTTTAGGAGTCGTTTGTCTTTTTACCCTGTATCTCTTGATTTTGGTATTCCTTTCACTTTCCTAGTTCTAATACCATTATACACAGTTTCCAATGTACTCAGGTAGGATACAGAGATAGCACAGGTACAACCACAGGAAGGGGATACAAGAGGATCATCAATAATAGAAGCTATGGTTTCACATCGCATGTTGAAAGTAATTACAACAGTGATATAACAATTGTTTCTATAACATGGAGTTCATTTCACTTAGCATCATCTTATGTGTTCATAGGAGTATAGCTATTGAGCTCTTGTGATTCTCTGCTGTGACTAGCCTAAACCTGTGCTAATTATTCCCTATGAAGGAAACCATAGAGTCCATGTTTTTGGGGGTCTGGCTCACTTCACTTAGTATAATTTTTCCAAGTCCTTCCATTTCCTTACAAATGGGGCAATGTCATTATTTCTGATGGAGGCATAAAATTCCATTGTGTATATGTACCACATTTTCCTGATCCATTCGATTACTGAGGGGCCTCTGGGTTGGTTGCATATTTTAGCTATGACAAATTGTACTGCAATGAACACTGTTGTGCTGGTGGCTTTAGTGTGTTCTTGTTTGTGGTCTTTTGGGTAGATACCCAAAAGTGGGGCTGCTGGGTCATAGGGGAGCTCTATGTTTAGCCTTCTGAGGAATCTCCATACTGCTTTCCAGAGTGGCTGAACCAGTTTACATTCCCACCAACAATGAAATAGGGTTCTCTTTTGGCCACATCCCCTCCAACATTTGCTGTTGTTAGTTTTCTTGATATAGGACATTCTTACTCGGGTGAGATGGAATCTCAATGTTGTTTTGATTTGCATTTCTTTTATGGCCAGTATGTGGTACTGAGGACTTGAACCCGAGGCTTCATTTTTATGAGGCTGTATACCCAGCCCCTGTTTTCCATTTTAATCTTCAAATAGTTGTACAGTAGGGAATGTCCTGGTTTATAACATCCTACTTAGGAAAAGTACCTAGTATATTTTAAGGAATTGAATTAGTTTATATTTAAATAATGCAATCAGGAAATGTAAGCACATGAACCATAATATTAAAAACAAGATTGTTCCATAGCCAAAATATTATAAAACAACAGAATAATGAGTGAAAAATCTATATGCAGATATAAATAGGGATAGACATAAACTTCAAACCTCCTTCTTAGGTCTTTACTGACCTGAAAAATAAAAATGGTTACCTTATCTAGAAAAGGCAAAAACAATTAGGAGACATATAAGTAGAATACTAAAATCTAGAATCTCCTATATGACATTACTTAATAAAATTTAGTCTTAAGATATTTGGAAGGATTAAGAAATGATCCCAAAAGACAATCAACTCATCATAGAAAAATTAAATAAAATCTATATTGAATATAATTTATATCTTTTATTTAAATTCATTATTTTCAGCTATACCTTATTAGAAACAAAATGATGAAGACTATAAAAATAATCTTACAACCTTCACTGCATTCTGAAAAGGTATAACTTCAGTTAGGATCAGGTAAACATTGAAAAAAACAATATCCAAAAGGAAAAGATGAATTCATACTCTATCAAAGTCTGCCCTAAGCCAAAGTTCTGGGAAATTAAGATAGTTATTTCTCCCCAAGTTCTTAGCCTTCATAGAATCTTACGAAAAAACACAGTATGACCAAAACTCAAGGTTGTGCACCTTCAATTCTTTGAGTAAAGTGCAACTTCAAAGGAAAAGACTAAAGTCCTTTTGTTCTAGGTAAAAAAGCATTAGCTGTCGGCCTACTGAATTTATCACATAGTTTTTATTGAAAGGAAAAAATAGATTTTTTACACAGAAAATGGTAACACTTTTATTCAAGCTTAAATTTGTGTCTCTCAACACCCTAAAAGCACATTCACTCAATGTGAATTTGGACATTCTTAACATTTCCTCACGCTATTATATAGCTTGGAATTCTCTTTCTCTAAAATATTATCTAGTTCTATGTTTAGAGGATGAATTTTACACAAACAGACAAGAGTTCCAATGTAGAGCCCATGATTTGGGGCAACTCTGGGACTTACTTGCCTCATTTGAATATGGACAAACAAATGGCATTTGGCTTGATATAAAGATTACTTTACAGATGGAATAAATGAAGATCTGAAGCTTCTCTACAGTATAGTGTATTTAGTGACTGAATGCTAGAGACTCATGCCTGTAATCCTAGTTACTCAGGAGGTTGAAACCTGGCGGATGGTGGTTTGAAGCTAGCCCAGGCAGGTTCCATTTCTAAACCAGAAAAAGCCGGACTGGATGCATGGCTCAAATGCTAGAGCAACAGCTGTGCAAAACAGCTGAGCAAGTGTGTGACCCGAGTTCAAGCTCTAGCCTTGAAAAGAAAAAAAAAAACATGTCACTGGTGTTTATAGGACTACTAATGTAAAATCTATTTGGAATCAGCTGACTTTCAAGTCATCAAGTTGTGTTTTGGGGAAAGAAATATACCTAAGCAATCTGTTAGCTTTGAAATTAAAATAGACACACAAAACAGACACAGACATTACCATCAACTTATTTATTTACTCATCAATTAATCAAAAGCAATTATCTATGTATTCAAAATATGAAATCAACTTAGACAAAATCTTGCTTGTCCATATATGTTCAGAGTTAGCCAGTTAATTATTCATGGAGCCAAACCAAAGATATGCCTTGACCACCCACGTCACTGAATTTAATGTGTGGGAGATTTCATTGAAAAGAAATCACTTAGGTCTCTTTGGGGTATTCGGTTTGGCACCAACTCTGAATTTTCAAGCAAAGTTTCTTGTGAGAATTATGGCCCTTTATATTTGGTGCTCAACTTACCACTGTGCTTTCTACATATTGCTTTCTTTGCAATATCCACTTTTAAGGTTATTAACAAATACAAAATCATTCATAGCATACAATTGGAATTTCAGATATTTAAAATACAATGTAATTGAAACTATTTAAAATATGTAATTATAACATTTACAATACTGATGACAATTGTACTGAGAAGTCCAAAGTACTAAAAATATCTAATTATTACAACTTTTGCATCCCCTGCAGGTATAAATACACAAGTCTAATAAGCTTTCTCAGTATTAAAGAACACGTATGCTATATAAAAATATTAAAAAGTATTTAATGAGTTTCGTTTCCTTCCAAAAGTAAACTGAGGTTGTGTCTGAACCAGCTTGAGGCAAGGGAAGTTTCAAATATAACATTTTAAAACTAGTCATTATTTCCCATGTTGAAAAAAAATTGCAATTTTATTTCCTAACAGCAAATGAAACTGTCAGAAAAATTTAGATGTAATAAAATTGGGTGGTTAAACCAACATGCTGGATTTAAAATAAAACTGAATTAAAGGAATTAAAATTAATTCTTATGTCAGTCAACCCTTTAAAAATACTATGCAAAACTTACTATTTTTATGACTAGAACTTCCTGATTCTTGGGAAAGTACAGAGGTAACTATCTCCTTAATGACCACTACTGGTGATACAACTGCAAGTATGCATTGGACAATGTGTTGCATAAAATGTACTGCTTCTGGCAAGTTTTCCATCTAAATAAAAGTTGTCAAACAGGGTGACTTTGGTGCTACAGAGTTTTTAAATGGTGGATTCATTCCAAGGCTAGCTAATAACGGCTGACATGCCCTGGAATCTTGAGGCCTAAATCAACATTGTTTTCACAGCTGTAATTAAGCCACCTAATCAGAAGCACATTTTGACGGGACAGTTTCTGGAAGCCAGACATTACAATTTCTTATGCCTGGAGCGCAATGGCTCATGAGAGGTCCTCGTTTAATTTTAGGTTAAAAAGAAGGGGAGGGGAGTGAAATTTTAAAAAGACTATTTTTTTTTCCTAAGCAATATACAACTTGAAATGAAACAGGCCTATGCACTCATGCTTTGACCAGACCTGCATCCAACCCTCCCCTGGCTCTGTGCTGAGTCCCCCCGACCCTCAAGTGGCAGCTGCATGCAGTGAGATGAAGGGCCTCTGCCAAGATCAACAGATGAGCTGGTCTGAGCTGGCGCTCTGTGTGTTCTGATTGTAAATTGTGCTGGTGATGATTAGAGAACTCTAACACAGGATGTCAACTCTTAAAACTGTCCAGAAAAAATAATTTTTTTAAGTTCAGGAAAAATTTTTAACTTTTTTTGTGGTTTGGTACTTCATGTTGTGTCTGTAACTTTCATATGATTCAAGTGAATTTACTCAAGCTAAAGCAACTTTGTTCTTAAAAGGAAGACCATCTTGGTCTGTCTTATGCAGCACACCAGCCCTGTGCTTCTACCACCTGTTAACAAAAGATACTCCTAAAATAATGAGACTCCAGGATGTGGTAGTCATATCATCCCAAGTAACTTCAAACAACCAGGTTGCCAGCTTGTGTTCTGCAGTGCTATTATACTCTGTATCATTTAAACTTTCAACCCCAGAGGCCACTGTAAAACTATCAATATGAAGGCACTGGTCACTGGAGTCTGATTACATTTAGTTCTGCACTTTAATTACACATGGATTCTATTAACTAAACCTTTTGCCTTATAGGCAACATTTTAATCAAATTACTATAATTTTCAAATATGTTACAATAGTTTGACGAGTTAAAAGTTCACATTCCTAACATATTAAATATGAAAAACAGGCATGAAGAAGGAACTACTTCGTACAAATACACTAATATATTTTCAGATTACTTTGGGGACTTTTTGACTAGCCAGTTACAAGATATGCAACTGGTATATATTTGTAGATGAGTTATTGGTGTTGAATAAAACCACATTTAGAAACACACTCCTTTTATAGTTATAAAGTGAAGGAGTGAAATAAAACCTACAATTCAATATTCAATCAGAATTCAAAACCTGAATCAAAGGATTTTAGAGCTGAGAGGGAATGTAGGTTTCATGTAGTCAAAATTTTCCATTTCGGGCTGGGGATATAGCCTAGTGGCAAGAGTGCCTGCCTCGGATACATGAGGCCCTAGGTTCGATTCCCCAGCACCACATATACAGAAAACGGCCAGAAGCGGCGCTGTGGCTCAAGTGGCAGAGTGCTAGCCTTGAGCGGGAAGAAGCCAGGGACAGTGCTCAGGCCCTGAGTCCAAGGCCCAGGACTGGCCAAAAAAAAAAAAAATTTCCATTTCAAGGAGGCCAGGGAAACCAAGACCCAAAGAGATAAAAATTATTTATTTCCTTAAGCTTTGAGGTATGTCAATAGAATACTAGCTAATGAGCAAAAGCATTAGGTATCACTTTGAGTGCTAGTCTTAGACCTAAAGAAAATAGAAGTGTACTCTAGACCCTGTTTTCCATTTCTTCTCTCAGGCTACTTTTAGGGTTCTATGTTGCTATCCTGTGTAAGCAAAAATCCCATGCCACCCAGGAAGTCAATGAAGTAATATTAGATATCATAAAACACACATAACATAAAATTCACCACTTCAGTAACTTTAAAACAACAGTTCAGTGGCATCTACATTTATAATATGCAAACCTATCACCACCATCTATTTCCAGAACTCTTTTATAACTTTAAAAGGAAACTTCATATCCTTTAATATTTTATTTTTAATTGTTATTATAAAGATGTACAGAGGGGTTACAGTTACATAAGACAGGTAAAGAGTGCATTTCTTTAAGCAGTCACTGTCCATTGCCTCTGTATCTCAAAAGGTCAACCATTAATTTTTTCTATCTCTATGGATCTGCTAATTTTAGACATTCCAATATATACAGAATCATACAAATGTGCTCTCTTGTAACTGATTTCATCTATCTAGCATAATATTTTCAAGGAACAGCCATATTGTAATATGTGCCAGCATTTCATTATTCATTTTGACTAAGTAATACTCCACTCCATTGTCTGGATATACTACATCTGTTGATTCCTTCATCATTTGAGGAACATTGGGCTGTTTCTACCTTAGAGCTATTTTATAAAGAGTGGAGCTATGAATATTCAAGTACATGTATTTGTTTGGTTACCTACTTTTAATTCTCTTAAGATATATACTAGGAATGGAATTTCAGTAACATCAAATTTAACTTACAGAGGAACAATCAAATCAGTTTATAGCATGATTTCACCGCTTTAGGTTTCACCATTTTAAATTTGCATCAGTAATGATGAGGTTTCCAACTGTAGTGCATTCTTGCAAAACTTGTATTTTCCTGTATTATTTTTTAATTATAACCTAATAAAGGTAAAGTATTATTTCACTTTAGTTTTTACCTGTATTTCCAGAAATAATGATAAGTGACTTTGCATTTGTTTGTTGAACACGTGTATATCTTTTTTTAAATTTTATTTATTG
The DNA here is from genome assembly GCF_023159225.1 of Perognathus longimembris pacificus. Classification (NCBI taxonomy): domain Eukaryota; kingdom Metazoa; phylum Chordata; class Mammalia; order Rodentia; family Heteromyidae; genus Perognathus; species Perognathus longimembris. The sequence goes on along the minus strand of NC_063161.1, from coordinate 116,674,228 downwards.
TCAAAGTGATGTACGGAGGGGTTACAGTTTCATATGTAAGACAGTGAGTACATTTTTTTATCCAAGTTGTTACCTCCTCCTTCATTTTTTCTCCAGTCTTTCCCCTCCCTATCTCCCTCCCCTTCCCATGAGTTATACAGTTGGTTTACAGCATATCATTTTGTAAGTATTGCCGTTGCATTGGTTCATCTTTTATCCTTTGTCTCTCCATTTTGATGTTCCCCTTCCCTAGTTCCAATAAACGTAAATACAATACCAAGGGTACCAAATCAGTTACAGTGACTTCAGGGATAAAACCATAGGGAAGAAAAGCAAAAGAAAAAGGTATATTTTCACATAGTACGTTGAAAATAACAAAAATAATAAACTACTTGTTTACATAACTTGATGTTCATTTCGCTTAGCATCATCTTATGTAAACAACTGTATATCTTCTTTAGAGGAGTGTCTATTTAAACCTTTTGCACATTTTTAAAATTAGGTTATCTGTTCCTTGCTGAGTTCTAAAAGTTCTTCACATTCTGAATATTATACCCTTAATTAGATATACGATTGTAAGTATTTTTCCTTTTCTGTTGGCTGTCTTTTCACTTTTTTCACATTTTTGTGCATAAAAAGTTAATTACTTTTAAAGAATTGTAATTCATTTTTTCTTTTGTTTCTTATTCCTTTGTTGTCAGATTAAAATATCCATTAACAATCCAGGCTTATAAATGACTTTTATGAGCCTGTTCTTCATTAGGACTTTTATCATTATGACCCATATTTTGGTTTATGACCCATTGGGTTAAATTTTTATTGATATGAGATATCTAAAAAGAACACATTTTTGTGATACTGGAGGCTGAGCTCAGCCTCTCTACTCAGTAGAGGGCTTGCTTGAACCATGTCCTCAGCTTACCTGTGAAGAGTTAAAGTCTGTGTCTGTTTGCTATTCATGTAACACTAACAAATGATATTTCTCTCTCAACAAAATGTCATAAAAGCAAATGTGACAAAATGTTATTTGAGAACTTGTTATTTTATAAACTTTATCTTAACTAAAATATCTAAACTTAGCACCATTTGTTAATAGCATAGGACTACTTAGTCATCAAATTAGGCACAATCTGTACTGTGATGAAATTTATCTTTCTGCAAAGATCCTAACTGAAACATTCATTTGACTTTGTTTATTATCTTCTCATAAATAAAGTCCTATAGGATTAAAAATATACTGTTTAAGTATATAGTAGAAATTAAGCAATTCAGTAGTGTATTTGTAGCAAGAGAAGTATTTGGGTTTGGCCCTGTATGTTTCACAAATTGAAATATGTTTTTCCACAGCTGTGGGTGTGCTGACCTCCAAACACCCACCAGTAATTAGTTCTGACTGCTGCTCTGTTCTCTGTGGGGCTACATAGGACTCAAAGGTTCTTTGCTCAATGCCCTCTCTGGTTACTACAACTCAAGATAAAATTCTGGAACAGGCCTAAGTTCATGGGTCAGAGACCAACATATCAGAAATGTTAGCTGTTGAGAAATCTTAGATGAACTCCAGCATTTATTAGTGCATGGTACTGAAGAAAAAATTAAAATATCACCTGAAGAGGAATGCAGTTTTAAAGGTACTTATTCAGTTCTACAATAGGACCTGTTGCTTTACAAGAATTAAAGCATAAATATATGTTTTCTTTTTGCCAGTCCTGGGGCTTGAACTGAGGGCCTAGGCACTGTCCCTGAACTTCTTTTTGCTCAAGGCTAGTACCACTTGAGCCACAGTGCCACTTCTGGCTTTTTCTGTGTATGTGGTACTGAGGAATCGAACCCAGGGCTTGATACATGGTAAAGCATTCTACTACTAAGTACATGACCCTTACAACAAAATAAAATTTAAAAAATTAATTAAAGTAGCATCATATGTAACAACTGTGATTAGTGATGAATATTTATCGGTAAACTATTGAGTTACCTCATTTCCATTCTGATCCCGTGATAGATAGGTAAGATATTAATGAAACAGCAGAGAGTATATACTGTGTATCCCAGTAATGCGGGAGATAGAGATGAAACAATCAAGTTTCACAGCCTGCTTGGGAAAAAACAAACAAACAAGTCTGGCATTGTGATACCCAGCTGTAATCCCAGCGGTGCAGAAACAGTAGTAGGAAAATTACTGTTGGAAGACAGTCTGGACAAAAAGTGGGAGACTCTACCTGAAAAGCTAAATTAAAGTAAAAAGTCTAGGGGCATGGTTCAAGTGGAACAGGATTTGCCTGACAAGTAAGTGATGAGCCCTTAGTTCTAACCCAAGTACTGCAAAACAACAACAACAAAGCATGCACTCATTGTCCTCAATTTAATTCAATAAATAATGAAAAATATCATTAGAACTGACTTATGTGCTAAAAGCACTGACTATAATGGCTATTTCATTTTCTTTGCCTCTATATAAAATGATTTCCTTGCAGTTAGTACATATTGCTTAAAGTTATATGTAGCTACTTGTAGGATATATTGAATTATAGGGAAAAAAAACCACTTACATGTAGGAAAGAAAACTAAATTTATTGAACATCTACTACTATGTCAGATACAGTACCTTTCTTTCATGCTCTCAGATTTCGATAAAGTAGGCATTTTTATCTACAGTTTACAAACATCAAAGATCATGAGTTGGTCACCAGTGGTTCATAACTATAATCCTAGCTACTCAGGGGGCTGAGATGTGACAATCCCAGTTCAAAGCCAACTTGGGCAGGAAAATCCATAAGATACTTGTCTCCAACTAACCGCCAAAATGTCAGAAGTGGATCTGTGCCTCCGGTTGGGCTAGCTCTAGCCTTGAGCAGATAATGATCCAGGACAGTGCCCAGGCCATGAGTTCAAGCCCAAGGATCAGCACCAAAAAAAAAAAAAAAATCATGCTTTTTTTTATTTGTATGGCCAGTAAATATATTATACATGTGTGGGGTGTGTGTGTGTGTGTGTGTGTGTGTGTGTATATGGCTAATAAATAGCATTGCCAGAATGCATACACCTTATTCTACAGCCACCTTATTCTACAGCCTTATATCAGAGTCATTTAAGAGGCAGTAACATATGAAGTAGTTGTTAGAGGAGAGAACTAGAGTTTTGAGGTGGCTAAAATAAAAACAAAAGAGACCAGAGACATCAAAAACAAAATTCTGTGAAAGCAGAATCAAACTAGACTATAAAGTGAAAGCAAGGAATAGATGGTACAAGAATGTACTAGGAACATATGACGGTGAGAGAGATGGTAAAGAATAAAGAAAACACAGACATGGTAAAATTCAGGTTATTATATATGCTCACTATTCATAAGCTATATATGTATCAAAGCCAATAATAATGTGATGGCTTTTTTAATATAAATGCAATATATTTGATATCTAAAATATAATGTGAGGAGAGCAATGGACTTTTATTCTTATAATGTCTTTATACATTTTTGGAAGGAATAAAACAATAACTCCAAGTAGATTATTAAATGTATTTCATATATACCTCCCTAGTACAGTCACAAAAATAATAATGAAGAGATTTACACAAAGCCAATACATAAAGAAAATGGAATATTAAAATAAATTCAAATAATCTAAAAGAAGGAAAGAGGACCTACAGAGTAAAAAATATGGAAGAAACAAATATAAAACAAAATTCTGACAAAAATCCAAGCCTATCATATTAAATGTAAATTATTATTATATTAAATGTAAATGACTGTCACTGAATTAAAGTGATAGATTGCGAAAATAAAGCAAACTGAATTTATGCTGAAATAACATATATTATTAAATAGTAATCAAGGCTAAAGTGTAAAATATGAAAATAACTAAAATTATGAAAAATAGTTTACTAAAGGGGGCCAAAGCTAGACGTAAGAGATCAGATGATAATTAAGAGGTCAGATGATCATTACATAGATTAAATTCATCTCCTATACCAGAACTCTGGATTTTTGCAACATCTCTCCTTCTGTCTCACACTTATTAAACAAATCCTTGAGATAATTTAGTATCACTGAGGTTGAAACTGTGCTAAGATTACCAATGGCTTCCATACATTAAGTGGCAAGACTACTTTCAATCCTGAGATGTCAAAAGGGATGCTCAATATGGAATTGAGGGAAACATATTTAGAGTGGGAAGCTTCTTCTTAGGCATTTTTCTCTTCCTAGTCTAGAAACTTTTTTATGCAGTCTATTCCAAATCGTATCTGTATGCCACTAGCTTAAAATTCCTGTCTCTAGCTTAACATCTTCCTTCAGTTCATACTAAGCATTCCTTTTGACATCTCAAGGCAATAGTAAAAAGAACACAATTATGAAGTCTGCAGCTGAAAATATTAGAAGCTAGTAATCTTTTCTGTAGTGATAAAATCCAGTTACTTTCTATCAAGATGATGATGATTAAAATAATAAATGACCTTTGGGGCTGCTCACTAAGTGCAAGGTGGCTGCTCACTAAGTGCAAGGTGAGGTACAAAGCACTTCTCACTGGACCTCCCAATAGCTCTGTCAGGCAGGGGTATTATTCTAGCTATTTTACTGATGGAAACTCTGAGATCCAAGCCTCATAGTTAACAATGGACAGGACTGAAATTAGAATCTAAACTTATCTAACTTTAATGGCACACAATATTAATTAGTTAACCAAGTATCTATTCATTCAAACTCCCTTGTCCTTTGATTCATTAAAACTATAGGCTGCTGGGGGCTATTGGCTGATTCCTATAATCTTAGCAACTCAAAAGGCTGAGATCTGAGGAATGAGGTTTGAAGCCAATTGGGGAAGCAATTTCAAGAGACTATTCAATTAACTAGCAAAAAGCCAGAAGTGAAGCTGTGACCCAAGTGGCAGAGTACCAACCTTGAGCAAAAAAAGCTAAGGGCCAGCACCCAAGTCCAAATACTGACATTAATAAACAAAAAATAAAAGAAAGTATGAGCCACCATATGACCAGTTTCAATGAAAAGAATGTAAGTAGAAATTTGTTTAAAACTTCTTTGAAAAGTTTTCTCTTGTTAAATATGCAAATATTTAATTAAGTACAAATATTTTTTAAAAGAAAGCCTTTCAAAGCATGCATGTAAATACATGGAAGTATGTATGTGTCAGACAGACATTACTGGGCCATCCTAAAATTTTAAGTTGATAGTCATAGACCTGGACAGCTACTTTATGACAATGAGGAAATTGTAAAATTTTAAGCAACTAAAATTTTAAGCAACTAAAATAGTGAAAACGACTGATGACTTCTAGATTTCTTGTGATGTAAGAAAACGTATATATTTTTAAAAATCATGTTATTCAAGTTTCTGGTTATTTAGACTTGACAGTGCCTCTTATTGGATATAGCTCCAAAGCCCAGGCTCTTATTCACCAGGCAGTGTTGCCTCTCCTAGAAAATGAAAGGCCAAGATCTATCATCTACCTTTCTCAGAGTTCATTTTATAATTTTTGAGTTGCAAAACTGTACATGCAAATCCTTGAAAAATGAAATTACTGTACAAATCTATTACTGTTTGAGAAGTAATGATTTTGAACTATGGAAAAAGAAATGCACAAATCCTGTGGGGCTGTGGATCTGAACAGCATTCTCCTCAGAGTATATATTAAATCACAGGGGGATCGTTTCATATTACAGAGCTGACTCCCTTGAGAACCACTGCTAGAGTGAACCACCTATCAGAAAGGATGTGCTGATTGATCCAGGGACTTGAAGTCAAGGCCTGGATGCTGTCCTTAGCTTTTTTGTTCAGGGATAGACTACGTGGAGCCACAGCTATACTTCTGGGGGTTTTGGGTGGTTAGTTGGAGGAATGAGTCTCTCTGACATTCCTGCCCCAGGATTAGCTTCCAACCATGATTCTTAGATCACAGCCTTCTGAGTAGCTAGGATAATGAGTGTGAGCCACCAGTATACAGCTGTTTGTTTGTTTTTCTTATAAATTACGATGAGCCGTTATAATCAAACCAAAAGAAAAATAATAGACATATTGTAATATGGTAACCCTTTGAATCTCTTTGACATATCCACTGTTTGAGAAAAAAAAGTTTAAATGTTTATTCTACCCCTTTACATCACAATATATTCATTTTTTAAAACTCCCCAAACACATATTTCAACTGTAGAAAATATTTTTTAGTCTTAAGTGGGCCTAAATTTCATCATGGACTAAAATTTTTAAGACATAAAATGAGTGCTGAAACTGAATTTTAATCATATAGATGAATCACAACATGCATCTTGAGCTAGGCATGTATTATGGATAAGTCTAGTTTTCTACAGAGAATAATCACATGTTCTAATTACCATTTTGGTTATACGCATAATTAATAATATTCTGTCTTAATGGGACACATTGAATCTTCAGACAGTTACAAGCTTTAACTATGCATATTGCCAAATCTAACTGTCAGCTGCACTGCCAAATACAAAGGAATCTTGACGTAGTGTTTTAGCATTGTTAACAATATGCATATCTTTATACATTATACAATGGAAACATTAATTGCTTTTCTCTCAAAATTTTTCCATACTAATTTTATAATGCTTGATTGATCATTAACCCCCAAATGATACATATTAGTGAATGATCTCATAAGCAAAACTGTAAATGTAAATGTGTCTTCAGAGTTAAAGAAAAGAAAAATGTTGTTATATAAGGACTTACTGATTGTAAACTTTCATTTTCACGTAAACAAGCTGTGTGAAGCTCTGATTTCAAGGTTGCAATGTGAGTTCGATGAGATGTCATTTCCATCTCTAAGGTAGCAATTCTAGTGCTTGCAAGCTGGTAGACATCCATGAAACTTTTAATCATAGCCTTAAGAAATAAAAATAATGTCACATACAATTCAAATAAAGCTGTCCCCAAAGGAGAATTTCCATAATTTGAAAGCAAAATCATTAAAGTTTTAGAATTTAAAAAATTTCCATCTTTCTTGAAAAATAATCATTCGAAACCTCACATTTATATTGAAAAAAGTAACTGCTTTAAGAAAGTTTTGGGAAAAAATAATGGAGACTTCTTTCCAGAGCATTTATTCAAATAAGATGTACTTTGATCTTTTGTTCTTAAAATTTAGAATGCAGGTTTTTTAAATGGCACACTTATTATTTTCTGTAGTAGAGTTACATTCAAGTTATAATTTGACCTAAATTTCTATCCTAAGAGAGACACACATAAAAATACACAAACAAGTTAACTTCAAAACAAGCTGCATTTGGAAAATATTTCAAGCTATCTAAAAGACAAATGTTCTGAAACAAAAGTACTAAAACAGTCCTGTCTTTTGGAAAGAGTAAATGATGTACTGTATTTAAAGAAAACCATAATTGTGTTCATTCACAGAACCCTGATATACCCTCATACTGTTACACAAAATATAATAAAATAAATAAAAGAAGCAAGTGCTAGCAACTTACTACTTCCCCTCTACAGTATGGTATTTGAGAGAGTAGTGAACCTATGTATTACACTTTAACTGTGTTTTATAGACTTCTTCGATAACAATATGCAATGCATTTATCATGCAATTTTGAAGGTTTTAAAAAACATCAAGTATATAAAAATAAATTCAAAGATCTCAAAAATTCTTTAAAAAATGTATTATTTATACAAAAAAATGCTTCCACTGTTGCCACAACTTTGTAAGATAGTAGAGTCCGAATATTTGCAAATTACATTCAATATGTAAATCTTGAATTGGGAAAGCATTGAGAAACTATGTAATTAAGCAATTCTGAATGCATGTGAAAATCAATTTGGTAAACAAACAGTAAGAAATAGTATATGCAATGTCTAAGAAACAGAAGTAGATTAGTTACTTGTATGTAATAAAAAACTCAAAACTTTTTACCTAAGAAATTATTTGCCCTTAAAAAGAAAATCCAGGGGCTGGGGATATGGCCTACTGGCAAGAGTGCTTGCCTCGTGTACATGAGGCCCTGGGTTCAATTCCCCAGCACCACATATTCAGAAAACGGCCAGAAGTGGCGCTGTGGCTCAAGTGGCAGAGTGCTAGCCTTGAGCGGGAAGAAGCCAGAGACAGTGCTCAGGCCCTGAGTCCAAGCCCCAGGACTGGCCAAAAAAAAAAAAAAAGAAAAGAAAATCCAGCTCAGGCACCATCTCTTTCAAGAACTACATTTAGAGCCAAAAAAGTTCAATTAACTTCTATTCTGGTTCTCTGTGGGTACTCATGTTTGTTTTTCCTATTGCATTTATTGCTTTAAGAGAAATGTATTGATTTATATGTTTATCTTCTTTAATAGACTAAGGAATTCCATAAGGCCAGATACTGGGTCTACACATTTCTGGTTCTTCAGGGATGATAGTAGCCCATAGTGACTATTTACTTAAGCGAATAACTAAATCATTGCTTTATTTTTAATTAAAGAATGTATGAATGAATGGATGAATGAATGAATAAAAAATTGGAAAAGATGAAAATTGAAAGCCATCTGGTTGGCATAAAATATCTTACAGAAAAGGAAAACAATATTTTGGAAAATATCTTAATAGTTATCTGATGAATTAATTACACTTTGTTCAAGCTGAAAGAAAAACAGAAGCACAGCTATAGGCACAAAATGATGGAGTATACAGCATGAACTTCACTGTCCAACACTAAACATGGTGCAACATCCCAAACATGCTAATCCACCTTACCAGGATTATTTCAAGCAAATATTAATTCAAAACATTTCAAAAGAATGTAGAAGTCTAAAATTATTAGGGTTGAAGATGTAACTTAATTCAGTTGTACAGACTTGTTTAGCATATTTGAGACCTGGGTTTGAACACCAGAATTGCAAGAACAACAACAAAAAAAAACCTCAGAAATTTTCAAATCAGTTCTGTTTCGTGCTGTCAGGCCTCTCTCCATTTTTAGAAATTTATTTATCTTCTCCATTGAGATACTGGATCAAAAAGCACAAGTTCCATTTTTTTTCTAGTCTTCACTCTATCATATACTTAAGCTCTATGTTGTGGAGGAATGCCAAATAACCTGAGCTCCACCTTCTTCTGTATAATAGGGAAAGACATTTCTCATCTACTTTCAAACTGTTCTGAGGCTCAGATTTAAAAAAAAAAAAAAAACACTTACCAGGTATACATTGTAGTCCAGGAACAAAGTAAGCATGTTATATGCTTTAATCCAGTTACTTTTAACTATAACCATATACAGTAGGTAATATTTTTCACCTAGTCTTTTCAGAGCAAAACACAAGAACTTATCTAGGGTCACGATTAATCACAAAATGGTAAAGATTCAAATCCAAGTTTAAAACAACCTTTATTTTATTCCTTCAACTACATATTGCCTCTAAAACAAGAAAACCCTTCAAAATGATAACTGAATTTCATTGTGGTGTTGCTATGGTTCCATTTTTACCTTTGTAGTAAAAATCTTAAGACAATCTACAGTTAATGATGTGTGTGTGTGTGTGTGTGTGTGTGTGTGTGTGATACATAAATGCCTGAAAACCTGCATACTGCTCTAAAAAGGAAGTACTCTTATATTAGTACTAGATACACTCTTGGATAATCATTTCATTGCAAGTCACAATAGAATTGGTCTTTTATATTTTAAGATTAAAAATAATTCAACATTTCAAAAGTTGTGCTATTTCATAAGTTCAAATAAATATTTATTGAATTCCCATGTACATTATAATAAAAATGAACAAGTAATGACTTTTTCAAATCTCTATATTTTAGAAAATATCTAAGGAAATATTTAAGGGCTTGGAGTGTAGTTCAGTGGTAGTGTGCTTGCATAAGATACTAGGTTCAAATCCTAACACCACAAGAAATAGCTGGGTACCAGTGATTCAGCCTGTATCCTAGTTATTCAGAAGACTAACATCCGAAGACTGTGGTTCAAGGTCAGCCTGGACATAAAACTGCATCTGCAAAATAACCACCAAAATGCTTAGCTGAAGGAGTAGTTCAAGTGGTAGAATAAGAGCCAATCAAGTAAGCCAAGCAAACACCAGGCCTCAGTTGAAACTGAGATGAATAATAAACCAAAGAGGGTAGGAAAAAAGACAGAACAGACATCTAATTCCTTCTGTATCAGCCTCTAAGAAAGTCTAACCCTTCACAATATGTCCTGCTCCCATATTAAATATCACATCATTTTACATGAGGAAACAATGACATGTGAAACTATACAGTATCCTGTGTCTTCTTTAGATCCTTGGATTTTAACTGTACTGAAAAGTGACATCTGTACCACAGTATGGTTCACCTAGTTAATATAAAAACTGTCTTTGTTTTAGTGACATTCTATAGCGATTACTATTGACAGTAACAAGGTGAGAGAATACAGTTTTTCATGTACACATTTAAAGAGAAGTGTATGTGCTGTAGAATACTAAAAGTTCTGAGATACAAACAGGTGAAAGGTGAGTGCCACCTCCAGACTAGAATATTGCTTATATAATTTGCTGTGTACATCTTATGATATGAAAAGATAGAGAATTTAGCAAGAACTACCATAAGGTATAGATTCCAAGTATTAAATGTTTCACCTGTACTGTTAAGTAGAAAGCAAAAATCACTGAGAATATCACTTAAGCTTAAAGCTATTGGATAAAATAGATATGCCAAACATACAAAATAGACAACACAAACAAATTCCAATAAAATAGGGCTAATAAGTACTAATACATGAAAATATATTTACATGCCTAAAGCATAGGAAAAAATCTCAAGTAAATGTTAACTATGACAAAAATTGCATCAACTTAGAAAAATTGGAATTGGGCTCTCATTTTCTGGCCATGTCCACAAACAGTACATGTTTCATATACATGCCAGCAAATAAATTGTGAAGGAAAGTGTGTATAAGATAGTATGCTGCCATTTACATCATTGCTTTGTCACATGTGTACATGATGTAATGTGTGCATAAAAGCTACTAGGAATATCAATAGTGAAGAAGTCTTAAGAATTTAATAAATAATAGAAGGCAGAAGATACCATAAACAAAACTTTAGAAAGACTCTTAAAAAAAAAAAAGCAAGAGAAGACTTCTACACCTGTGAGACCAATTGAGATGTGGGGGAAAAAAACCTTTTACTCTCAATAAAAATTTATTACTTTAAGCCACGCATGGTGGTGAATGCCTGTAATTCAAGCACTTTGGGGAGACTAAGTTGAAAAAATCAAAAGTTCAGACCACAGGAGAACTAAGATAAAAAAAACAAGACCTTATATCAAAAATTTATTACTAGTAATTTTTATAAACAAAATATGGCTGTAAATACTTTAATTTTTTAAACTCTATGTCTGTGATGGAACATTCTGGAGGCCTATTTCTGAGTCCCCGTGCCCACCACCTCAAGCTAGTTCAGTGGGTAAGATACAAACAGAAGAAATCATGTTTCAATCCTATCTCTCAAACAAAAGTTTTCATTGAAATTTGGGGCTAAGTATTTCTCCTTGGGGGATTTTTTTTCTGGTTCAAGCTCTTAAAAAGTTACAAATCCTTTAAGATTTTTTTTATTCCCTTAGTCCAATTTTTCAATATTTTATGTTCTAGGGCTGGGGATATAGCCTAGTGGCAAGAGTGCCTGCCTCGGATACACGAGGCCCTAGGTTCGATTCCCCAGCACCACATATACAGAAAACGGCCAGAAGCGGCGCTGTGGCTCAAGTGACGGAGTGCTAGCCTTGAGTGGGAAGAAGCCAGGGACAGTGCTTAGGCCCTGAGTCCAAGGCCCAGGACTGGCCAAAAAAAAAAAAAAAAAAAAAAAATTTATGTTCTTGGTTCTGTTTATATCCTCATGGTTCAATTTTATCCATTTCTTTGAGATTTTCTTGTTATTTTAATACTCAAAATGTTTCCTAATAGTCCTCTAGATTTTCAGTAGTATCTGTTGTACTGTCCCTCCCTCTTTCTTCTCTAATTTATTGATCTGGATTCACTTTCTTTTAGCTTGCTAAAGGTTTTTCACTTATTTTTTCAAAGAAAAAACTCATGTCATCTTTTGTTATTTTCTCTTCCATTTAATTAATTTAAGCTTTGATCTCTATTATTTATTTCCATCTATTAATTTGGTTTTAGCTGGTTCTTACTTTCCCAAGCCCTGCAGAATATCATGAGGTTATTTATTTGAACTCCCTGATATGCTTAATAGGTGTTTATAGCTATGCACTTCCCTCTTAAAATTGCCTTTGCTGTATCTCAAGTGTTGTTTTCATTTTCATTTGATTCTAGGAAGTTTTTAATTTCTCCCCTGATTTCTTCAATGATATAATGATGGTTCCAGAGCACATTGTTTGGTCTCCATGTGTTTGTATTTCCTCTATAGTTTTCCTTGATGTTGACTTCTACTTTTAGTCCTTTATGATGTAAGGTACAAGAAATTATTTTTCTTTTATTATATTGGTTAAGGCTGGTTTTGTGATCTAAAAGGGGACTGATTTTGGAGAAAGCACCATAGGTTGTGGAGAAGAGTCTATTTCTTGAGATGTTCCATGTCTTTCTGGCTTTTAGGGTTTCTGATGAGAGGTTTGATGTAATCTTAATGTGTTTGTCTTTCAAGTAACTTTGGTACTTCTCCTTGTAGCATTGAACATTATTTTATTTTGTATTCTTGTCATTTTGACTATAATGTGATGTCCAGAGGGTTTTTTTGTGGGGTGTGAGTGTTTCTGGACCTGTGAATTTAAGGATACTATATGCCTCCTCTATTTTGATTTCCACATTTTTCCTTTATATTTGGGCACTTTCTGTTATAATTTCATTGAATGTGTTTTCTGTGACTTAGTTTATATCTCAGCTTCATTTTCTATACCAAGGATCCTTAGATTGGTTTCTTGACCATATCCCAAGGAGAGTTGTAGTCATGACTGATTCCTTACTTATTTGTGTGAATACAGTAATTCTGTAACCTTGTCTTCAAACTCTGATATTCATTCTTCTGTTTCATCTATTCTATTGGTGATATTTTCCATTGAATTTTTAAAGTTGACTTATTTAACTTTGCATTGTTGAGATCTCCAGGAGTTGAGAACTCTGGGAATTAATTTATTTTTATCTATCACGGCCTCTGTCTCTCTCTCTCTCTCTCTCTCTCTCTCTCTCTCTCTCTCTCTCTCTCTCTCTCTCTCTCCCTGTCTCTTTCTCTCTCCTGATTTTCTAATCTAAATTATCTAAATTGCTGAATTTCCTCTCCAAGTCTTTAACTAAAATCTTCAAAAATTATAGGAATTTTTATTATTCAGTACTTTTTTTGTAAGTGAGATATGTAAATATACATAACTTACTGAGTAGTATATAACATAAATACACATATACTAGTTGTTAAGGAATATATTTATATATTACTAGTGGGATGCTGGCTCAAAAATAAGAGTATAGTGCCAAGCTGGGCACTGGTGACTCATGGCTATAATTGCAGCCTACTCAGAGGCTGAGATCTGAGGATCGCTGTTCAATGTCAGCCAGGGCAGGAAAGTCTGTGAGACTCTTAGCTCCAATATACTACTCAGAAAAAGCCAGAAGTGGTACTGTATCTCAGGTGGTAGGGTGCTAGCCTTGGGCAAAAGGAGCTTAGGGACAGGGCCTAGACCTAGAGTTCAAGGCCCAGGAGAGGCACAAAAAAAAAAAAAAAAAGAGTATACTGGGTACCAGTGGCTCACACCTGTAATTCTAGCTATTTAGTAGTCTGGGCTATGTAAGTAGTCTGAGATCTGAGGATTGGGGTTCAAAGCCAGCTCAGGCAGGAAAGTCCATGAGACTGATCTCCAAGAAGCTAGAATAACCACCAAAAAGCCAGAAGTAGAGCTGTGGCTCAAGTGACAAAGCACTAGCCTTGAGCAAAAAAGCTCAGAACACTGCCCAGGCCCTGAGTTCAAGGCCCAAGACTGACAAAACAAACAAACAAAAAAAAAAGGAATGTACAATCAAAAAAAGATTCTAGAGTACTATTCTGACCAACTACAGTATATTGGAAGCAACTGAGTTAGTTAGCTCTCTCTCCCAACTGTGGGTATTCCAAGTGGCAGCAGCTATGTTTATACTCAGAGATGGTGTTTAGTCACTTTTTTAAAAAATACTGAGACAAATATCTGACATAAAAACCTTAAAATTTGACTCATGGTTTCAGAAGTTTCAGTCCAAGGTTGAATGGCTCCACCACTTGGGAGACACCAGTGAGGTAGAATATAGTAGTGGGAACATTTGGTGGAAGAGGCTTTCAGCTCGTGGCAGCCAGGATGCAGACACAGAAGTCCAGGTCAAGGCACATCTTTTCAGAATATGCCCAATGACTTATTTCCTCTTGGCAATACCAGCTAGTAATGCCACCATATTATAAACCGATCAAGGAAATGATCCATTGATTAGGCCACAGCCATCAAGATCATTGGATCCCTAAGCCAATCAGGTAGCAACCAAGTCTTTGAACACATGAGTCTTTTGAGGACACTTCAAAACCATAACAGAGACCAAATTGATTAAAGAGGACCCTACAATCAGAAAAGTATGGCACAGACTAAGCTATCTCCACTTACAGAAGACAATGCAACCAATATCCTAGGTCTGGCAGCTATTATGTCCCATGTCGTCCTCTCACAGCCAGAGGCAAGAGCTCCACTAGGCAAAATCTACATCTACACATAAACCACAAGAGCAGCACCCCACTAACCTCAAAAGTTGTTCTGTAATATAACAAATTACTACAAGCTTAGTTGCACAGCACAGACTTATTATTTCCTACCTTCTGTGGATCCATGTAGTATTAATTAGCTGAGTGTTCTACTCAGAGTTTTTCCACCAGCTGAAATCAAAGTATCAATAGGAGCTGAGCTCTCATCTGAGACTCAGGATCCTTTCCTAAGCTCCTTCAGGTCAGCAGAATTCAGTTCTTTTCTCTTTTTTTTTTTGTGAGTTATACTTAAAGTATTTTATTTGGGGATTTTTGGGGTTTTTTTTTTCTTATTTATTGTCAAAGTGATGTAGAGAGAGGTTACAGTTTCATATGTTAGGCCTTGGGTACATTTCTTGTACTGTTTGTTACCTCTTCCCTCATTTCCCCCTCCCCCCTCCCCCTTTCCCTTTTCTCCCTTCCCCTTTCCCTCTCCCCCCATGAGTTGTTCAGTTGGTTTACACCAAATGGTTTTGCAAGTATTGCTTTTGGAGTCGTTTGTCTTTTTATCCTTTGTCTCTCGAGTTTGATATTCCCTTTCACTTCCCTAGTTCTAATACCAGTATATACAGTTTCCAATGTACTCAGATAAGATACAGTGATAGTGCAGGTACAACCACAGGAAAGGGATACAAGAAGATCATCAACAATAGAAGCTACGATTTCTCATGGCATGTTGAAAGTAATTACAACAGCGATAAATTTCGTTTCCATAACATGGAGTTCATTTCACTTAGCATCATGTTACGCATTCCTAAGGGCATAGCTATTTGGGCTATTGTGATCCTCTGCTGTGGCTAGCCTAAACCTGTGCTAATTATTCCCTAAGAGGGATACCATAGAGTCCATGTTTCTTTGGGTCTGGCTCACTTCACTTAGTATAATTTTTTCCAAGTCCTTCCATTTCCTTACGAATGGGGCAATGTCATAGAATGCAGTTCTTAACTGTGGTAGAAAAGAACTTTCCATTTTCTTACTGACTGTCACTCTCAGGTCCTTTAAATCAACCTCAAGGTCTTCTCAAATGACCCCTTCCCCTTTCCACATAGATGTTTGCCTTGTTCCAATACAACAGAACAACATTCCTCAGATATTTCATCTTTTTTTAAAGGACTCATCAGGTTATATCAGGCTCATCCAGGATTAGCAAGCTAATCAGGGAGTGTTATCCAATACATTTAGTGGTATCATCCTTCTTTAAAAAGAGGATTTCAATGGATCTTCACCATAGGGAAAACCTACACACAAGTTTTCATAGCAACTTTATATGTAATTGTCAAAAACTGGAAAAAACAAAAATATCCTTCAATGTATGAATGGTTAAACTGTTTTACAAAAACCCACACAGTGAACACCAGTCCTCAATATGAAAGAGTAAACTACTGATAGTTGCAAAAATTTTGATGGATAGTATCAAATTGAGTAGATAAAAACATCACTTTCCATATGACTACATAAATACATTTTTAGAGTGACAAAATTATAAAAATAGAAAATATTTAGTGGTTGTAAGATTAGGGAGGAGTTAGTATGTATATGAAATAGCAACAGGAAATCTTTGTGGTGAATTTCTTGTTGTGCCTTGATCATAGAAATGGCTACACAAATATACAAATATACACATGGAAAAAATGTGTATGGCTGGGTGCCAATGGCACATGCCTATAATCCTAACTATTCAGGAAGCTGAGATCACAGTGTTTTAGTTCAAATCGGTCCCAGGCAGGAAAGTCTATGAAACTCTTATCCCCAATTAAAAGCCAGAAATAGATCTGTGGCTCAAGTGGAAGAGCACTAGACTTGAGCAAAAAAGCGCAGAGACCCTGCTCAGAGACCCCAGGCCCTGAGCTCAAGCCCCAGGACCAGCACACACACAAAAAAAGTGTGTGTATAGTAGTCTAAAACGTAATTTAAAATAGAGAGATATAAAAGTTCATACACATAGGCAGATTTATTTTGGAAACAAAAATAGTGTAAAACATTTTTTAACTTTTGTAATGGTACTTATTCATTTGTCAAAGGCTTGGACTAGTCTTTTTTAAATTATTAATTAATTTATTTATTGTCAAAGTAATGTACAGAGGGGTTACAGTTTCATATGTAAGGTAGTGAGTACATTTCTTACCAAACTTATTACCTCCTCCCTCATTTTCCTCCCACCTCCCCCCTCTCTCATTCCCTTCCCTGCCCTCCCCCGAGTTGTGCTGCTGGATTACAGCATATAGTTTTGTAAGTATTGCTGTTGCACTGGTTTGCCTTTTATCCTTTGTCTCTCCATTTTGATGTTCCCCTTCCCTTCCCTAGTTCCAATAAACACGTATACAATATCCAGAGTACCAAAATCAGTTATAGTGACATTAGGGGTAAAACCTTGGGGAAGAAAGACAAAAGAAAATGGTATAATTTCACAAAGCACGTTGAAAATAACAACAATGATAAACCACTTATTTCTATAACTTGAACTAGTCTTCTCCTTTTAACTTCTCAAGGCTTCTTTATGCAGATATCTGTATGAAACAATTGAAGATTTTTTTTCTCATCATATTCAACAAGCAAGGTTGTTAAATGTCTTCTATATTTGCTCATTTGCAATATATAATTTAACAATGCCACAATTAAAACTATTGAGACTATAGTACAGCCTCAAAGGGGTCTGTGTAGTTTGAGAGGTATATGATTCCGCTCAACTCTACTTAAAGTCAAATCTACATCTTCCTCAAAGTGTACAGAAAAAAGGCGAGATTCACACTTCACCACAAACCACCAACTGAGTAGAAATGTAGGAGCATAAACAAAGCCTAGGCTTCATCAAATCTTTTCTCAATGAAGCTCTACACTCTGCTATAATGCTTATCCCCTATAGCTTTCCTGGACTCTAGTTCTAAGAGTAATATGTGTCTGATACCACATTACTTGCATATTTTTTTAATATTTTGCACACTTTTTCCAATTCAGACAACAATCTTGTTAGACTAATACTATCTCTAATTTTACAGAATGAGAAACTATGTCTCACTAAGTCTCTTGTCTAAAGTCACTACTACTCTGAAGAGTAGAACTATAATGCAATTCCAAAACCTATGCTCAAAGTTTTCTGGTTTTGTTTATACTGGTTAGTTTCCTTGTTTGGTTTTTGTGATTTATATTATATGGCATCTTCAGTGAAATAGGTTTTCCAAGTTAAATAAAACTGAACCTATAGTTTATCACAAGATTCATATACCATCAACTAAATCTGAGTGAAAAATATATAAAACAAATCCCCTATGAATTTTGCTATGAAACCAGAATTCTCAAAGATTTTAAATTCATTAATAACTATTATACTGCACTGACTCCTGAGTTACCAATTTTTGTTCACCTGATGGAAAAAAGTACTTCAGATGATATTTTCTTAGGAACTCTGCAGGTATTTAATAAACATCAATAACTAATTAATGAATAACTATTCTATCCAAATGTGCTGCTGCATAATTTTTACCCTTTCCTCAAAATATCTTTTGATTCTAGAAAACACAAAGAAAACTATGAGATTTAATGGGAAAAGCTTAAAATGGTAGGAAAACAATTATTATATACACAAATGAATAATTTTACACATATAAAATATTAATATATTATGCACCCGAGTATACTAGTATTATAGTAGGCTAAGTATAAAGATCAAGCATTATCAGTAAAGGATGCTGCAAGCAAAATTCCATGGTAGTGATGTCTTAAACTATGTCCACAGAGAACAAGCTTAGAAGTCCGATTCATAAATGGATATTATGGTGAAATCCATGCATACTTATCTGTAAATTTAAGGAATGGGATTGGATTTGTATTCCGTTTCTATTTACCTATTTTATCTTCTCCTACCCAGAAAACTGCCTGAAAGAAGTAAGACCTTACTTTAATATAGAAACTAGGATTTTGATATACCAAATTTTATTCTTGTTTCTTCCTTTACAGGAAGTGTTTTCATTCCTAGACAATCTATTTTTCAGTCCTATATGTATCAGTGTCAACGTACTTATACAAGAACTCACTCTTTGGTCTAGTCTACTTCAGTCCACTCATAATTATATTACTTAAAAGTGGTACTGTGTTACAGGGTGTGTTTTAAACTATGTGCAGCCAATGCACAGACACTGAAAGGCTTCAGTGGTGATAGTGACAATAATAAGAACAGTATGCTTCAGGTTGTTAAGAGGACAAAATAATCTGCTACAAATGAACAACCTCCTTATTTTAGCACAGCTGAAAAGAGTGAACTGACAATGCTAGTTGCATGAAGCTAAACTACATTTTTGTTCATGTTATTTCATATAAGAAAAAGAAAAAATCCATATCTGTTTCCCATTTGGCATTTGAAATGGTTCTAGATTTAACTTATCCCATCACTCAGGTTTTTTTACTGGTACCATCTTTGAAGGATATAAATATAGTAGCTTTTCAGGTATGAGAAGAGCCTCCTGGGAAACCATATTCAGCAGAGTTGCAGAATACTTTTTCAGCAGCCTTTTTTTTAATGATATTTTCTTTTTATCTTGTTTAGTCTCTAAACTTTTTACGGGCCTCCACTCAACCATGGAATAAACAACTTAAATGTGCCAAAAGATGAGAGCAACTCTTTTTCAAATATGTTGTTTTCCACCAGAATTGAATCAAGGCCAGTTTTGAGTCTAAATGTATATCCTAGATGACTAAAGGAATGACTAAGGGGGGAAATGACATCAACCAAAAAGGTAGCATGTTGTTTTCCTATAAGAATATTGAAAAGTGATCAAAGAATTGGAGACTGTGAAAATATTCCTGTTGGAAGCCATTGCTATTGACATGAAACCATTAAAAAAAAAAAGCATCAATAACCTTAGAAAACTTCAGAGCAATGAGTTCTCAAAAGATAGTGATAGACCAATAATAGCAGCAACAATAATAATAAATCAGCATGTTTTGAGCACTAAAACCTTAAGACATCTATAGAATGCTTGTTATAAATTACAGAATTACCACTTAGTTTATTAACGTGTTATAAAAATAGTACTTGATATGATCACAGTTTCATTAGTAAATAACAGAATTGTGTCTATCAGAAATTGAAGAAGCTTAACTTTAACTCTTCTCAGTACAACAAAATACATTATTACAGGTACCATTTCTTGAGTACTGCTTACTTTGCTTTGAGACCATTCAAAGTTTTACAATGAAGACTGCTGAAGCTGCTTTGGATTCTATTGACATTTAGACAAACATACTATGGTAAGAGTTAAATTGTCATTCAATTGTAATGGTGTGAGCTACAATTAAGGCAATTTGCCTCTGCTCAAATCTAAAAATCATGACACATGGCACCAATGTGTAGAAATGCACAAATGAACTTGTGATGACTAAGAGTACATTCCTTAGAGATCACAGTTATCTTCTAACTCTTATCAAGGAATAGATGTACCTGTGCAGAATATTTTAAACTTTTCACCCCAAAGAACAATATTCTCTAGTTATACTAAATAAAGTATTTGCAAATGTAATCACAATGTTTTCTGTGACCGTAAGCACAATGATCTCTATCTTTACACAATCATTTCAAAGTACTGAATATTTAGTTTTAGATATAAAGCAACTGAAGCTCAGAGTCCATAAATAGCTTTCCTAAAGGCATATTGCTAAGAAGCAGCATAGCCACAAGCAGAGATCCACCTAATTCTAAGCCACTTACTATGTCCTTAATATGATTTTTTAATCTACAAATGGTTGTGCCAGAGGGTTATAACTTAACTATCAATTTATGTATGTATATGGTGCATCTTGATGAAAGTCACCCTTCTCATCATTCTCCCCCCTCCCAGCTACCTTTCCCTTCTTCCCCCCATAAGTTTCCCACTTCCTTTTTCACATAAAGAGCACTAACATGAAACTTCAATTAATTCATTAACTTATTCAACAAATACTGTATTTTTGAGTATCTAATATATACTAGGTGCTGAAAATACAGTGGTAAAGAATACAAAAGCCTGATTGCCTGGTTCTTAATCCTCAAGAAAGACAAATAATGGATAAATTAGGTTAGTGTTGCAAAGGAAAGGAAGACATGGTTACACATACACAATGAGTAGGGATAAGAGGGGTTCTTCTACTCCATGATGAGAGAAGGCTTCCGTGAGGTGTCAGTTAAAGACATGCATGAATGAACAAATGTCATCCCCTAAAGACTGACAGCACAGCTATGGCAAATAAAGGTACCATTTGGAGTAAAGTCTCTAAAATGGGACTATGCTCCCTGTATTCAAGTTCCAGCCAAAGGAGTAGTGTTGTTCTAATTCAGCAAATTACGTGGAGAGCATTAAGAGTTGAAGTACAATGCTCAGATCAAAGGCATTCTATGAGTAAATGAAATGTTTGGATTAAAGGGTAATGGGAAGTCACTTAGCTGTCTATTAAGAGAGGCATGGTAAGGTCTCACTTTAATTTTTGAAATAAGAAAATACAACATCTTAAAATTTCATATTGAAAGTGGATAGAAAAAACACTAAAAGAGTAAATTATGTCCTCAAAAAAGCCAACTGTCTATTACTTTAAAAAAAAATATTGGTGGAAGAGAATGTGAAACACAATTCAGGCCCTTTTCTCATCTTTTTGCTTCCCAAAAGCTGATAGCATTCACCTTGGTACTTGAAGGTTCCCAGTGTTAGTGCTCAATTCGTTCCTCTTATTGTAGGAATGTTAACACTGAGACTGCTTTTTTTTTTTAAATTCCTTCTCCACGTGTGCTTATTCATCCTCTCTCTTCCCAGACAATCACCTATTAGACAGAACCACAACAAGAGTTCCATACATACTTGTTCAGCTTGATAAAATCAAGAGCAAAAAACATTGGTATGGTTTGTTATTTTAGAGCTAATGAGACTTATGTTTCAGAAACAATGTAGACTGTATGCAGAGAATCAATTTAATTCCTTTTACAGATATATGGGGCTTAGTAATGGACACTTCATACCCCAGCAGTCATTGTGATTATACTTTTATAGGCTAACCAATGTGATATCTAGGACTTACAAGTGTGGAGTTCACAATCAACCCACAAATATTTAATTGTTTTTTTCTTATTTTCATATTTGAGTGGCTCAGTAGACAAATTTTGTTCTAGGGCAGAGAAAGGTTATGAACATAAACACCATACCTGATATTGAGAGCTAGTTTTCAATGACCAAAGAAAAACTTCTCAGTCTGTTATTTGAGTATAAACTTCTCATAAAATACACTTGATCTAAGCTCTGACATGAATAAATAAATCCACACATTTATGCAATGTTGACTCCTTTACCTTTCCTCTTTTCACATCAAACTCTTAGTTTTATTTTAGTGACTCAGCAAAAGGAGTTCTTACTTAATTTGTAGAGAGGTGTTAAAAGAATCTTTAAATGGAATTAGATGAATTTGATATGTCTGTAGTTTACTTAAATTTAACGTGAATAATGCTCAATGTCTGTGAAGAAGAGCAAATTGGTAGAAAAGAAAACAAAGGAAGTATTTTAAACCTGTTGTCACTCTGATTTCATTCTGACTTGGATATAATCTGGAAAATTAAGTTGGAAATCTTCATAATTTAGTCAAGGTTGTATTTGACTTCAACACCCCCTACAATTTCTATTCTATAACAACATTCACTGAAATATGCTAAACCCTATCACTCTGAAAAAAAGTACTATTTTGGTTTCAAAATTGCTTTCTTCGGGTATAACTAACACACAAAGAGTTGTACTACTACTTAATATATAACCATTTCATTTTAAGGGCAATTTGGTTTTAAGATGTCTTCTGATATTCAGCTAATGCAAAGAGCTTACTTTCTATGCATTCTAAAGGAATAAGATCACCATGAAATCCTGCTGAGACTATAATTTGTTCACAGTACCACAGAACTTAATTAGCCAAAAGAAAAAAAAAAGTCTTACCAATCTTATTAGTTCAAAAGTAAAAAGCTTAACAGTGAAATAGGCACGTGTCATTTGTGTGGAACTTGTTCTATAATACTAATTCATTTCCCATATCTCTAATCTGAAATTTTGGGACCAGATGTATTTTTATAGTTAAGGATTTTCAAAGCGGTTTGGCAATGTGTAAAATATACTACATAATAATATGCCATATACTTTTTTAAATCAGGAAATGGGGGAAGCACTCTTTAATAACAAACATTTAAATAATCATACTTAGGAGGATACATCGAGACTATAAAGATTTTCATGTCAATTCTCAGGTTGTGCCACAAAATTGTACAGATCAAGTATTATCTCCACTTTACCAGTTTTCACAGTGTTCTGGTATTTAAATTTTCTGGTGTAGGATTGTGGGCCTGAGTGATGAAATTCCTGTGTTGTAACAAATTAGAGTTGTGGTATATGTGTTTATGCTTAAAGGGTCATGTTTAACTAAAGTATATACAAGTCTACATAATAACAAAAAAAGATTCTACTAAATTATTTAACAATTGACTATATAAATTTCTGCTGTGATATTCAGTTTTAAGGGAGCTAAAATCAGTACATATGTGCAAATAAATGTATATAGTTGCCAATTAACCAAATAATTTCTTAAGCAAAATATTAAGTTGTCGGGCTGGGGATATGGCCTAGTGGCAAGATTACTTGCCTCATATACTTGAAGCCCTGGGTTCGATTCCCCAGCACCACATATGCAGAAAACGGCCAGAAGTGGCGCTGTGGCTCAAGTGGCAGAGTGCTAGCTTTGAGCAAAAAGAAGCAAGGGACAGTGCTCAGGCCCTAAGTCCAAGCCCCAAGACTGGAAAAACAAAAACAAAAACAAACAAAATATTAAGTTGTCAAAATAAAATCAAACTTTGAAGTTAAGAAATAGCCCCATAAAGGGTCTTAGCTGGAGCCCGGTGCTGATGGCTCACACCTGTAATCCTAGTTACTCAGAAGGCTGAGATATGAGGATAAGAGTTCGAAGCCAGCCTGGGCAGAAAAGTCCCCATGAGACTCTTATCTCCAATTAATCACTCGATAACCAGAAGTATGCTGTGGCTAAAGTGGTAGACCACTAGCCTACTTAGGCTCAGGGATAGAGCCCAGGCCCTGATTTCAAGCCCCACAACCGAAAACAAAACAAAACAACCTCTTAGATGGGCAGAGTAGAGAAAACTTACAATTCCAGTACTCAGAAACCCAAAGTAGGAAGATGGCAAGTTCAAGGACAGCCTGAGCTACATGGCAAGACGCTGTTCCAAGAAAAAAGGAAGGAAAGAAGGGACAGAGGGAGGGAGGGAGGAAAGGAGGGAGGGAGGAAAGGAGGGAGGGAGGGAGGGAGGGAGGGAGGGAGGGAGGGAGGGAGGAAGGAAGGAAGGAAGGAGAGAAAGAAAGAAAGAGAGAGAGAGAAAGAAAGAAAGAAAGAAAAGAAAGAAAGAAAGAAAGAAAGAAAGAAAGAAAGAAAGAAAGAAAGAAAGAGAGAGAAAGAGAGAAAGAGGAAAGGAAAGAAAGGAAAGGGGAAGGAAAGTATCTTCTCATGATTTTTAATTTAGTTCACTGTAGTGATCAGAAAGAACAGGAATAAATTCTTTAAGGAATGCATCTAAACAATGCATCTTGGACCAAAGCAAAGAACTATTCCCCAGAATCTCCCAGTTCACCTCACTGAGATCACTTTGAAGCTAGGTTAGTACACACAATGCTTCCCTTCAAGGTACCTGTCCCTTACCTGACCACAGGGATTGGGTAAATTAGCAAAGTTAGAGAAGAAAGGGACACAGTGACCCTCGCCAAAAATTTGGCCCAGACTTACTTATATGTGATTCATATTTTCTGAAATTAGAGGAACTTATAGTGCTGCTTAGTATTGGTGAGTCTTTAAAGCCTTGAAAGAAAAATACTATTTTTAAAGGAAGTTACTAACAAAATAATTCATTAAAATAAATTTTTACTTCTTTCAAAAATAATCAAACAACAATCTTATATTTCAGATGTGTTTATTGAGTGTTGGCTTCGTTTCTAAAAAGTACAGAAATTTGAGCATGTGTAATAAATATAATGAAACACAATGAATTTTGTTGACTATACTGTGCTTTTCATACTCCTGTCATACTTATGTGTACATATATACAAACAAAGTGTCAGAAACAACTGATTACATTAAGAATTCTATTGTTTTTAAAAACATGTAACAAGGCTAACAATTTCTATTATGTTTAAGTAATTATTTAACTTGATATAAATCTATGATCAGAGAAATTTGATGGACATGACTATCTTCTATTTTCAGTGTTCTAAAGGTAGTCTAAGTAAACAACCATGTTGCACTAATAAACTGGTGATGTCTACATTAACAAATTACTACAATATACATTTTTAACTGCTGACTTGTGTGTGTGTGTGTGTGCGCGCACACGCGTGCCAATTCTGGAACTTGAACTCGGGGCTGGGCACTGTCCCTGAGCTTTCTTTCAAAGCTAAGCACTCTACTACTTGAGTCATGTTTCCACTTCCAACTGTTTTGATCCTTAATTGGAGATAAGAGTCTCAGAGTTTCATGCCCGGGCTGCTTGCCAGCTTCACATCACCATCCTCAGATCTCAGCCTCCTGAGCAGCTAAAATTATAGGCATGAGCTACCAGCACCCAACTTGCTTCTGATTGTCTCTTAATCAAGAATTTTAACATCCAAGCTCTACAGAGTATAGGATGTTACAACAAACATGTAACAAGAAAAACATTTTATAGTTCTTCAATTTTATTACTGAGGACTTTATCACTTACAGTTTTATCTATCGTTAAATGCCAACAAAAAAATCATTAAAGCCAGTAATTGGGTACCATGTGAAATTATTTCTATTTTCTTTCCTATGGTTTATCCCGTTGTCACTGATTTTGATTTTGTTGCTCTAGTATTATGTATACATTTATCTGAATTTGGAATGGGAAGGGAAACATCAAAATAGTGAGACAAAGGATAAAGGGCAAACCAATTCAACACCGATACTCACAAGACAGTATGTTGGAAATTGACTGTATAACTGGAGGGGGGTTAGGGGGAGGGAACGTGTGAGAAAAATGAGGAAGGGGGTAACAAGTTTAACAAGAAATGTACTCATTACCTTATATAACTGTAACCCCTCTGTATATCACCTTGACAATAAAATTTAAAAAAATAAAACTTGGCAATAACATAGACATACACAGTTACCGCAAAGCCCTAAAACTGAGAGCTTTTTCTAAAACCTTCAAAATTACTCACCCTAATCAGTCACCAGAGGTTCATCCATATAGTTCTAACTACTCAGGAGGCAAACACCAAGAGGATCATGGTTTTAGGCCAGCCTGGACAAAATATTCATGAGATCCCATCTCAAGCAAGAGCTGGGCATGGTAGCATGTGTCTGTCATCCCTGCTATGGTAGAAGTATAAATAGGAAGATCACAGTCCAAACCAGCCCAGAAAAAAAGTTAGACCTTATCTCAAAAATACTCAGAACACAAAGGGGTAGAAATTTATCTTAATATCTGCCTGCCTAACAGGCCCAAAGCCCTGAGTTCAAACCTTATAACTGTTACAAAAGAAAAAAAAATCCACTCTACACTTCACTAATGCAACCTTAAATAAAATAGTTTGGATAAAATTGTGTAATTTTAAGATGCATATGATAATTATATATATATGTATACACACACTGTGAAATCACCATAATCAAACCAATTATACTTATTTTCTTATTTAGTTACCCTTTTTGTAAATGTGGTAAAAAATATATATAACTAATCTCAACTGTTTAACCAGTATATCATACATAATTCTTTATACAATGATCTCCAGAAATCACTCATAATAGAAAGTACCAACATCTGTCAGATCTCTCATCTCCAAACCCCTGGAACCCCTCTGTTTTTATAAGTTTGTATTTTTCAGATTCCACATGTAAGAAAGGCCATACATTTGGTATTCATTTTTGTGTGTTGACCTTATTCATTAATATAATGCTTTCCTGGTTCATTCATGTTGTTACACATTACAGAATTGATTTTTGTTTGTTTGTTTGAGAGAGTCTCATTGTATATCCCAAGCTGGCCTTGAACTCATAATCCTCTTGCTTCAGCCACTCAAGTGCTAGGATTACAAGTAGGTACATCATGCCAGCCTATCTTTTTTTTAAGCCTCAACGACCTTTATCCATTCTTTTTACTGCTCATCCATTGATGAACATTGTTTGTTATGCATTCATCTACTATGGACATTTGGTTGATTTTATTACCTTTGCTATTTTAAATTATGCTGTAAAGAACATGGGCATACAGATATCTCTTCAAGATAGAAATTTCATTTTCTTTAGGCATATAGTTTTCTTTGTGTCTTTTTAAAGAACTCTCAGAGTGCATTCCATAATGACTACATCAATTCACATTTCCAACAACAGTATACAAGGGTTTCCTCTTTACATCTTCTCCTACACATTTTTCTCTTTTGTGCTGCTCTAATAGAATTCCACAGACCGGGTAAGTTATCAGGAACAGATTTCTTTTTATGGTTCTAGATAATAGGGAGTCTAAGGTTGATCAAGGGTCGTCCTGCTGTATCACAGCATGGAAAAAGGGAAATTCCCAATAAAATAAATCCATGTTCACAAAATGGCATTCAACTATCCAGGGAGGAAGAGCTCTTATGATCTAACACCTGTTAAAGGTTCCTTCTCTCACTACTGTTACATGGGAGAATAAATTTCCACCATATGAATTTTGTGGAGAGGGCATATTAAAACCTTAGCATTGGTGGATGCTGATGGCTCAAACCTACAAATCCTAGCTACTTGGAATGCTGAGATCTGAGAAATGTGGTTCAAAGCCAGTATGGGCAGGAAAGTCCATAATATTCTTATCTCCAATTAACCACCAAAAGGCTAGTAGAGCTGAAGCTCAAGTCATAAAGCACTAGCCTTGAGCAAAAAAAGCTCAAAGACAGTGCCCAGGCCCTGAATTCAAGACCCAGAACACACACACACACACACACACACACACACACACACACACACAAATCTCTCGCGCACACACACACACAAACTCACTCTCTCACATGCGCACACACACACATCATACCATTATCTTTTCATTTGTTTATAACAGCAATCCTCACTACAGTAAGATATCTCATTCAATTTTCCTTTCTCTGATGACTAGTAATGCCGAGCAGCTCTTTATATACCTATGGATCACTCATATGTGTTCTCAAAAAATGTTCATACAGGTCTCTGTCCATTTTTAAATTGGAACATCAGTTTGTTTTGATACTGGGTTATATGAATTTCTTAAATATTTTGGATACTAACACTTCAATGCATATAGAGTTTGCAAGTATTTTCTCCCATTCCATAGGTTGCTTTCTTTGTTTTTTTGCTTGGAAGTTTTGTAATTTAATTTAAATTTTACTTTTGTTACTTACCCTCTGAAAATAGCACTCCCTGTACCAATGTCAAGGAGCTTTAATCCTATGTTTTCCTCTAGAAATTTTAAAGTTTAAGACATAAGTAGTATCTTTAACCCATCTTATGTTGATTTTATATATCTTATTGCATAAGATGTCTAGTTTTTTGCATATATATTCAATTTAACTATCTTTTAAGCTGATTTAACAACTCATTTTATACTGTGATTTTTAACAATTCCAATTTTAATTACATAAAGGGAAAATTTACCAATCTAAAGGTTTAACATCAGTTTTAGTTCAGTTCACACACACCCACACCCAAAATAACATACTAAAATGTCTATTTGAAAGCAATAATATTCGATAAAACTTAAGACATCTATAGAGTTCATGTAAGAAATTACTTTTGTATATAGTGTAATTATGGTAAAAAAAATTACTGCTGTACCTACTTTTATACTGAATGATTTGCTGCATGAATCTCCTTTAATCTTTAAGTTGCATATTCATTGCTGTATTTTCCTCTAACTGCTGTCACTTAAATTGTCATGCAGAATAGGGCAAATCAGGGTCAGTTTATATAAGCGGCATCAATCTGAAGAACTTCATCAGTCTTTATTTCAAGGCATTATGCGAAGAAAACTGACATTAAGAGAGCCTTAACTGACAGCAAATGAAATCAATCAGCAAATCACTAAGCCATAATAAACTCACTCAATTTGTAGATAACCCTTCCTTTTCCAGGTCTTCACCTAGGCAGTCCATCAAACACTCTTTTTTTTTTGTCCAAGTAGCTAAAATGAATAGCAATTCTAATTGTAGGACTTGAAAATTCAAGTGCTCACAGGCTTCAATCTCTCAATAATAAGCACCAAAAGGTACTGATAACGTTATACTTGTCCTTAAAAACTAGCTTCAAAAATGAAAAAAACAGGTTTGGGATTTAGTTTAGCATTTTGACATTAATGACAAAAAATTATATTCATATCATTCAGCAGTTTTTCCTCTAAGGACCACCTATAATTAAGCGATGTAACAAAATTTATACTTTTGTAAGTTCTGTCATTTCTTCTTTTTACTAAATACATCTCAAACTATTCATGTGTAGGTAAATACTGTCACTATTTCACAGAAAATGAAGTCAAAAATAGAAAGTATGAATAAATACAACAAAATGGGTTAAAGGAAAATGTATTTTTTTAAATGAAGTCAGGAGCCAATGGCTCATGTCTGTTATCCCAACTGCTCAGAAGATTGAGATATGAGGATCATGGTTCAAAGCCAGGTTGGACAGGAAAGTGTGTGAGACTCTTATCTCCAATTGAAAGACGCACAGGAACAGTGTCCAGACCCTGGTACCAAGCCCCTGGATTGGCACAAAAACAAAACTATTAGAGAAAAAAAGCCAGTAATAATGATTGAATTCTTTGTAGAGTAAAATATATATGTATGCAGAAAGCATTCCCCACCTAAATTTTGGCAATGACTACACTGAACTGGAAGGAAACACTAAAGCTGTTAATATGTTATTCTTTTGAAGGCATATGTTGAACAAATCATCAATCAAAACTGCCAAGAGGGCTGGGGATATGGCCTAGTGGCAAGAGTGCTTGCCTCGTATACATGAGGCCCTGGGTTCAATTCCCCAGCACCACATATACAGAAAATGGCCAGAAGGGGCGCTGTGGCTCAAGTGGCAGAGTGCTAGCCTTGAGCAAAAAGAAGCCAGGGACAGTGCTCAGGCCCTGAGTCCAAGCCCCAGGACTGGCCAAAAAAAAAAAAAAAAAACTGCCAAGAATCAAATTGCTAAAAAGATTCCTCAATGTATTTAGGTCACTATTCCTGACCCTAGTCTTTTTGCAGTGCAGTCCAACATAGCTCATACTAGTAAAGTATTTTCTAATGGAAAAAGCACCTCCACCAACATACTGTCTTCTTGTGACCTCCCCACAATCCTGTGAGCTAAAAGCAAGACAGGTTTCACTGTCACCATTAAGAGAGAAGGAAATGGTGGCTCAGTGCTGTTGAGTGACTTGCCAAGGCAGTTATATTACAAAGCAAGGACTTCAATCCAGGCATTCTAACTTGCGACATGTTTTCTCTAATAGTGCTGTATCTTTTCCCTAGAAAATTCAATTATTTTATCTCTCCAAATACTATACTGTTAATAAAGTAGTTCCTAAACTAATCATCATGTTTCTAGCACATTCAGCTACATAACAAAAATTGCACTGATTCATGGTTGCCAGCTTCCCTATAATCTGATTTACCTACTTGTATTTAGAAGCGCAAAAATCTCAACCTAAAATTAAAAACTAAGAAACATTTTATTTGACTACAGATCATTTATAAACTAAACAATACAGAAAAATAATAGCAAAAAAATGTATGTGCTATTTCACTTTCAAAGTTCTTTCACACATGTCATATGAACCTCACAATAATCCTGAGATACACCAGAATTGGTCATTGGCTCCATTTTACAGATGAGGAAACTGATATTATAAGAGAATGAAGGACTAAGAGCCCCAGACAATACTTATTTTAGGACAGAACTCCACTAGCACTTTTGGTACTAAAAGGATGACAATCTGTGTTAATCCTTTGTAAGAAAGAATGCTGTACTGTTCCATGAGAAAAAGGTAACATTTGTATAAAAAAATAAGAATTCCTGCTACTTGTGTAATTTGTGTCTGCAGGAGGAATTATTTCATTTGTACTATAACCAATTTTACTACTTTATAAAAAAAGAAAATTGGTGACGCTGGGACTCAAACTCAAGGCCTTCATATGTTAGGTATACAACTCTACCACTGAGCTTCACCTCCAACTCCTACATAATCCCTTCAAACTTTGTATACTGTTTATACGTGTATGAAATATCACAGTGAAGGCCTTTGAATAATTAGCATACATTAGAACAAATGAAAGATGGGATTTAAAAGGGGGGCATAAATAGGATGAACAGTGAAAGCAAATAGAAAGGGTAAAAGAGGGCAAATATCATCCAAAACACTATATACATGGAAATGGAATTTGTTGAAGATGGTTTGGGAAGTGGGAAGAGAGGATATAAGGAGCTGAGTCTGATCAAGGTACATTTATGCACGTATGGCCTTGTCAAAAAGAAATGTTTTTGTACAATTAACTGATACTAATAAAAATGTATATAATATTATATGTATATATATATTAGTGTTTGTGATTCTGATTAATTTTTTCTAATTATTCTTTGTTACTATTATTTTTCCTAATTACCACTTATATAATAACCAAAGAAAAAATACTAAAAAATTTTAAAGAACTTTATGAATCACATCATGTTTCCTGTAAACAAAATTCTTATCATATTTTACCTAGTGTCAGTTTAGGTCACTTAAACCACATCATTCCCACAGAGGATGTAATCCACTATATAACCTGAGTTAAGAAGTGGAAGGGCTGGGGATATGGTCTAGTGGCAAGAGTGCTTGCCTCCTATACATGAAGCCTTGGGTTCAATTTCCCAGCACCACATATACAGCAAACGGCCAGAAGTGGCGCTGTGGCTCAAGTGGCAGAGTGCTTGCCTTGAGCAAAAAGAAGCCAGGAACAGTGCTCAGGCCCTGAGGCCAAGCCCCAGGAGTGGAAAAAAAAAAAAAAAAAAAAAAAAGATTGTCATCCCAAAATCTGTCAATAAACCAAGATTAAAAAAAAAAAAAAAAAAAAGAAGTGGGAAGTTTTAAGATTCTTCAAAACTGGGCTGGGGATATAGCCTAGTGGCAAGAGTGCCTGCCTCGGATACACGAGGCCCTAGGTTCGGTTCCCCAGCACCACATATACAGAAAACGGCCAGAAGCGGCGCTGTGGCTCAAATGGCAGAGTGCTAGCCTTGAGCGGGAAGAAGCCAGGGACAGTGCTCAGGCCCTGAGTCCAAGGCCCAGGACTGGCCCAAAAAAAAAAAAAAAGATTCTTCAAAACTGTAGCAGAAGCTTTACCACCTGCAATTCTTTGCCCTTATATATGATCATGTTCCTCTCAAATGACAAAGTACCAAGAGGGTTGAAGATTCACACCAACTATCTGAAATACAATCTATGATGCAAGATATAAAATGTCTTATCTGCTAAATGCTGTATGTATATATGTAGTATATATAACTATATATAATATATAACTGTATATGTAACTATATGCTATATATAAAACTAACATTTCATAGCTTGGACTATAGGTTTTTTAATGAATTCAAATATTTTATTTCAATAAATCTTTTTAAAAAGAAAATATTGTAATTAAGGGAAGCATGGTAACATCTACCATCTGCCAAAGTCTGACAAGTCATGACATTAGATTCAAAACATGCTTAGAAAAATAGTATGCCTTAACTGCTGTTTAGATATATTAGATATATTACATTATTACATATAGATATATATTAGATATATATTAGATATATTAAATATAAATAATTGGTAAATGTAAGTTTTGCTTAGGGCTAAAAACTAATTCAAATATATAATGTTACTATTGTTTGTGAACAACAAATGATCTTAATTTTTCTTTACACTCCTCTGAAAAGTCTAATTTTTTATTGGCAAGATAATATACAACTTTTATAACTTTTGAAACATCTACTTTTTTTTTTTTTTTGCAAGTCCTGGGGCTTGAACTCAATGCCTGGGTTGTCTCTGACTGAGCCTCTTTGTGCTCAAGGCCAAGCCACAGCACCACTTCCTGCTTTTTCTGAGTCGCTTACTGGAGATAAGAGTCTCATGGACATTTCTGCCAGAGCTGGCTTGGAACCATAATCCTCAGATCTCAGCCTCCTGAGTGTCTAGGATCACAGGAGTGAACCACTAGCACCCAGCAAAATCTGCCTTTTAGTGTTAGTAAATTTTCTATCAAGTTTTATTATTTAAAGCCAAAGTCATTATTTTCCTGAGTATACTATACTACTGTTACAACGATCATATTTTTAAAACTAATGAAGCAGTATAATCAGGAAAATATAATCAGTCTTTTGTTGTAAAAAAAAAAAATGGGGAGAGGGTAATGGGGAGGGAGGAAGGTGGAGGGAAAATGAGGAGGTAACAAGTTGGATAAGAAATGTACACATTGCCCTACATATGAAACTGTAACCACTCTGTACATCACTTTGAGAATAAATGAATAAAATTTTTAAAGTAGTATTTGTTATATTAAACATTTTTATTCAAAATGGATTGTTTTCATGTTTAAAATATGATTAGCTCGCTGACAGTCACATGTGTAGATGGGATAATACATAGAAAAAATCCAAATTGTACCATCTATGAATGAAATTTCCCAACAACTCTTCAATTTTAAAATATGCCTAAAATGTAGAGTTCTTGAAGAATAATGAAAAGCTCCAGTATTTAGGAGTGCAACATTTACATTTACTATTGTAAATGTAAAGATTTGCTAAGAATAATTCTTTTTCTTTCCAAAGTAAGTAGACATAAAATAAAAACATCAGTACCAAGTTTCTTAAGCCTGTGTGCAACTTGGATAAAAGCAGCTTCTTATATCACCTTGCTGAATGTGTGAAATCAAGTATTCACCCAAACACACAGAGGGCTTCCTCTGCTAGGGATGGTTCTGAGCTCTGAGAGTGCAGCAGAGAACAAAGCCAAATTCCCAACCTCAGGAAACCTTCGTGTTAGTGGGGAGCTAACAAATATTAAGTGTTTGCAATGTGTCTGTCAGTATCCAAGTACTTCCAAAGGGTTTTCCCTTTTAATGCTCTGAGTTAGGGAGTTTTATTCTCTTAGAAATGATGAGGCTAAAACAGACTTTCCCAGTTAACTTTCTTCTAGATTGCTGTTCTCCCCATTATTTCTTAAAAAATGAAACACTATTCTAGAGAAAGATCCTTTTTCTTTTCCTCTTAGTCCTCTTTAAAAGAAAACAACCTAATCCAGCAAGTCATGCTTTACCCAAGGCAGAACAGCATGATTAAAAGCACAGATGGACTGGCTATCCCACTCATTGGAAAGATGATCATTAACATCTTACTTCATCTTAATACACTTCAGTTTCTTCCTTTGCAAAATGAGAGAAAGGCCATTAAAATTTGAAAGCTATTGAAAGAACTCGATGATACTGTAATGTAAGATGCTTAAAGCACAGTAACTGGCACAGAGTGTGCACTCAACAAGTTAGCGATCACTAGTGTTTGTGTAATGATTATTTGTATTTTATCATTGAGTGGGGATGGAGATATAAACATTCATTGGTTGCTTGCCAATATTTGCCAGGTATTATCAACATTATAGATCATAATTGCTAAAAAAAACACATTTGTGATTATAAGATAATGACACACTGGTATTATCTTTGTAAAGTATGAAAAGAACATTTTTATTACAGTATTCTACATTCACACTACATTGGCTTTTTCAGTTAAATCTAACTGGTCTAATCTGGGAGCTTTCATTTTTCTCAGCATTATATTGAGAATCTGACATGGTATTATTTGGGAGATAAAAATACAGCTCTAAACTTTCCTTAAAAGATTAGACAAATGGTTTCGTGGAGACATGACCTCACTAGAAAATCATATAATAAGAAATAGGTAATAATAATCTAAACTAGACTGTGTTTGATAAAATTACTTAAAGCTTTTTAAGAAACAGTAGAGTCAAAGAACCAAATGGAGGGGCTGGGAATATGGCCTAGTGGCAAGAGTGCTTGCCTCGTATACATGAAGCCCTGGGTTCAATTCCCCAGCACCACATATATAGAAAATGGCCAGAAGTGGTACGATGGCTCAAGTGGCAGAGTGCTAGCCTTGAGCAAAAAGAAGCCAGAGACAGTGCTCAGGCCCTAAGTCCAAGCCCAGGACTGGCAAAAAAAAATAAAGAACCAAATGGAAAAATATGGAGAAAAAGAGCCTCAAGAGTAATGAGTGATTACCTAGCAAGAGAATTCTAAGGAATATAGGAATGCTAGATATAATAGAATAACAAATATAGCCACATTACTATAATAATCCTATCCTTGGATTGAAGAGTTTACCAAAGAACACCCTGTAGATGAATAGAATCTGAGGAAGTCTTACTACCTACTCCAGGGCTTAAACTGATCTTAGAGATGTAAGCCTGTAGCTTGTAGAATGGTAGAGGATACAGGTGCAAACTAATAGAGTGTACTAGAAATCTGCCCTCCATGATACAGTAGAAATTGTACATAAAGAGTTGTCTCTGGTGGTATCTATATACAATGGAATTCTACACAGCGATTAGAAATGATAAAATAATGGCATTCACAGGGATATGGACAGGTCTAGAACAAATCATGTTGAGTGAGACAAACCTAGAACATAGAAACCAACGGTGCATGGTCTCCCTGACATGTGGGTGTTAGAAAGAAATAACAAAGAGACATGACGAAGAAAGCAGGACCTTAGGTACCAGTTCACAGGGAGGAGGGAAGAAATTAGAGAAAAAGAAGGAACAGATTACACTAAGCAAAAGAAATGCATATGTATATATCACCCGATCTGGAAGGAACTGTTTAACAGTTAATAATCATAGAGGTCATGAGCATTGTAGACTGGATTGAAAATGTATGTCAACAGTAAGATTTTTTTTTCATTTTGAAAACAAGGGTGGGTTGAGAGGCTGGGGGGACGGAAGGAGTGAGAAAAATCAGGAAGGGGGTAACAAGTATGACAAGAAATGTATATGTATTCACTACTTTAAGTATGTAACTAACCCCTTTGTACATCATCTTGACAATAAAAAAATGAAAAAGAAAAAGAGCCTCAATAACCATTCCACAAAACAGAACATATATGCAACACCTTAAAAGTAATGAAAATGACTAGTGTTGCTTACTTTGTGCTTATAAGGGGCCTCATCATGGATATAATAGTATAATTAATATGTACTGCTTCTTCTATTCTAGGTACTATATTCTCAATATGCATTGCCTCATTTAGTCTTTAAAAATGGGCAGCATCATATGTTTTGTAACTGACAAAATTGAAGCAAAAAGCGTATCTCAGAGATGAGTTGAACTGAACTGAATTTTCTGCTGTAGAACAGCATTAGTCATGTGTTCTTCTAGATTCAGGGAGGACATGTGATCTACGTACCTTCTTCACTCTTTAACGGTGCCCATTGGTCTACCGCTCATCCATAATTATACCTACAATAAAATTCATCCAATTGGAAGAGACAGAAAATATCAGTTCCTACTTCTAAATGATAACTGAACAACTTGTTCCACCATATAAAGTGATCCTTTCCTCAAGTCAAAAGTCATGCATGCTCAATAGTTACTTCACCAACAGAGTCAGAATACAAAGCTAAATACTTATTTCCAAATCAGTATGTCTAAAAACAAAACCTGAGTTCTTATATTTTTCTAGCACTATTCAGCAATGCCAACATAAGGAATGAAACTAAGGTTCCATCAACAAATGAATGGATAAATAAAAGTGATATAGATACATAGCTATATCATGTTTATATCACATATATACATGCAAATAGAAAGGAATATTATTCAGTTACAAAAAAGAATACCATTAATATTATAAGGCGAATACTTTACCACAAGGCCATATTCCTAGCCCCTCCATTAATAATAATCAGCAATAAAAATAGTATTAAGTGAAGTAAATCAGATAAAGAAAGATAAACAGTATATTCTCATTCATAGGTGAAACTTAAATGAGATTATCTTCTTGAAGTAGAGAGTAAAATCTTAATCACAATGCCTAGGAAAGTGGTGGGGAGCATAAATAGCAGCGATTTGTTACCCTGTACAAAAACACAGTTAAAAATTGTCTCCTATCACATGGTAGAGTTACTATAGTTCAAAATTCACTGTGTATTTTGAAATAGCTAAAACAAAGGCTTTTATATATTTTTTTCTTTTTTGGTGGTATTGGAGCTCTAGCACTTTGAATCCTAGGCTTTTGAATGTTCTCAACACAAAAGGACAATAAATGTCTGAGGTAATAGATATGATAATTACCCTGATTTGATCATTAGTCATTGTATGTATCAAAATACCAGGTACACCACAAATGTGTATTATTAATGCCAATTACTTTTTTTTTTTTTTTTTGGCCAGTCCTGGGGCTTGGACTCAGGGCCTGAGCACTGTCCCTGGCTTCTTTTTGCTCAAGGCTAGCACTCTGCCACTTGAGCCACAGCGCCACTTCTGGCCATTTTCTGTATATGTGGTGCTGGGGAATCGAACCCAGGGCCTCATGTATATGAGGCAGGCACTCTTGCCACTAGGCCATATCCCCAGCCCCCAATTACTTTTTTGAATACTGAATTTCTAAATAAGCAGCCAAATTAACATAAGTGTATTTAGTATACAATACAAAAAAGTTGAAAAAGATTTTTAAGATACTAAGATTTAAAATGGAAAGAAATCTGTGAATTTGTCCATCATACTGAACAAACTACTCTACTTCATATGTAGATGTATATTTATAAAAGAAAGGAAAACTATCTACAAATTTCCCAAGGTTTTACTCTTCCCATTTAGCACAAATGTCTAAATTCTGTATTGTCAGATTTACTAGTAGTTCACCTTATAGTCAACTACCAAAGATCGAAATCCAGGCTCTAGACTACCTACTTTTGCTGTTGATCTGAGAAAAGTTACCTGTTATAGATATTTTTCAACTTTTAACTGGAGATGGGACCACCTATTTGATCGGTTCATTATTAGAATTAACTAAGATGTGCTCAAAGATGTACTGTGCCCCATACGTAATGTTAACAGAAACAATAGCATTATGATCATTATTATTAATGTCTTTAATGTTATAACTCAAAGTATATTACTAAACTACAATGTTATCAGAAAACTTAAGCATTTAGCAATGAGATAATGTGTATACGTTTTTTATTAAAATCTGAAAAAGATGATAGTTTCAACTATAGATCTTTTAGAATTCTTTCTGGCTACTCAAAGACAGCAGAACTATAGAGAGTTAATATCTGGCCTGAAAAAAATGGCATGCCTAGAATCAGTTTATTTCCAAATCACTAACATCTAGTTAGGGTATTTATTTGTGAATTATGACAAACACTAATTCCTACACAACTGAATCAAGATAGCCCACTAAAGAATTACTTTACAACCACTAGAAAAATATCAAACCATATTGTATTCATGGTTACAATCAATTCATAAATACTGATAATCAAATCGGAAACATACATTTTAATCTTGTCCTAAATAATGGATAGGCTAGAATAGGATTTTAGCCTTTAAAAGAAAATAAAAATATTTTATGCTTAGCTACATAATTAGATATATTAGGTATATGAATGAACAGTCTAATAAAAGAAAGAGTATTTTTTCTTTGCAGAACATTAATTTGGATTCTAATAACATTTTAGAATATGGAACATGTAAAAAATTAACATAGACCCACGTACTAATATTAGTTTTGTGCAAAATTAAATTCAGTGGTCAAACTGAGGGATGAAAAAGATTATTTTAAACTTGAAAATGAATTTTAAGAAATATTTCTCTTTAAAGCACACTCGAAAATCTAAAGTGCTTATTAAAGGAGGACTATTTCTTTTGAAATATCAGACTTCATATGATTTACATGACACTGGTAATTTTTCCAAAGGAAGGCACTACAAATTTAAAGAAGAATAAATCACATTCTGAATTTCTCTTGTCTAATTAAGGAAGTTAACCTTAAAGAAAAAATGATCACAAAAATACAATTATGAGACAGAACAGGATACCTACAACATTTGAAAGTGAATGTTTCTGAAAAAGTAAGTTTCTTTATTTAGATTAAAGTTATCTGATGTTTTATGATGCAACATTTTCAGTTTTATAAATGAAATGACCCAGCTTGCCATATTACAATGCCAAATAAAATTAAAGTTTAAAGGGTAAATGCTTTTTAATACAAAATGCAGTTAAGTTCTAGTTTCACTGAAATAAAATTACCACATAAAAAGTGTTAAGTACATCTTAGAATTAATACTGAAAAAATTTAGCATCTCTTGATAATTTTATCTAAAATGATTTATTTTAAACCAAGAACAACAAATGGAGACTAGCTTAAAAATTTAACAGCCTAGTGTCTAATTGTCCTATGTTGGTAGGAAAGTCGTTCTTTTAATACTGTACTTTGCCATAAACACATAATTTCCATTGTAAAAATGTTTTTCTGGACTATTTTAACACACTAGTGCTTAGTTTTAAAACAAATTATGTGAACTATACTGCTATGTGATAGAAGAAAAATATTTGCATGTCCTTTAAATTATTCACGATATTTTGAGGCTTTCATTCTTTCCAGTTAGTGCAATTTATTTTTCTGTATGTCTCAGTAGCAAACAATGTTATTTAGACTCTAACCTGGCATGCTACAACCTCTGGCCCGCCCTTGAGCCCGTCCATCGCAAAGGTCTCCAGGTGCAGTTTGGGTAGCTGCAGGGTGAAGTCATTCCTACTTGCTGCAGTCCGTGACAGTGAGATCTGATCTCTGACCTAAAGGGGAAAAAAACAGCATCAATGGTAATTCCCCTTCAGACACATTAACTGGGATGAACTGGGTCCCCTTGAGCCCACTGAGTGGACTTGCATTGATCGCTGGACCTGAAATCCATGAATAAATTTAGGACTAATTGATTTTTCGTTGCAAATAAATCTCTAATTCAGAGTGCTGGGGGAGAATGTTAAGAAGAAAAAGCATCCTCCTGCTTGAAATGAAGAAGAGGAAGAAGAGTCACTGGAGCTCTTCTGATCAAGTGGTTTTGAATTATTTTTTTTCACAGTTCCGCCCTGAAAAGAAAAAAGAAAGCAAAAGGAAAAAACATTCACAAAATCAGATGTACACAACAATCTGGTAATTATTACTTCCGTAATATTAGCTAGCATATTAACTGATATTAGCTAGCATATGTGAAAAAGTAGTTATACATACTAATCTTTGAAAAGAAAGCTTCACTAATATCTACCCTGGGATAAAAACAAATAGTATAAAAAAAAACACTTAAAGTACACAAATAAAAGGTTTGTTTACCCTTTTTAGTCTTCTAAAACTGCAGGATTTTATTTAACTTGGTTTTTAACAAAATATATGTATGTATTTTGTGACAAACTTGGTCACAAATAACATAACAGATTCTAAACAACATAACAGGTTTTTTTTAAAAAAAAATCAGTAGCACTTGTACTGTATTTTAAGTATTCAGAATAATAACAATACTAGCACATCACAGACACAAGAGAAACACCAATTCTCCAACCAGTACGGAATCAAAGGCAATTGATAACACACTGCCACCTTCTGGGTAAATGAGAAAATACTCCATCTACTACCTAAGTAGATGAAAGGAAATTCCCAAACAGATATTTCAGGTTTTTATTTCCAAGCTTAGTAAAAGCCTTAAGAATGTGATAGTCAAGTTGGTATTTAATATAAGTAGCTGCTCACTTTTGATCACACAGTTTAATGATAGGAATGTTCTTATATAGGCATATTTGTAATTTTTAATGCTTGAATAGTTCTTGATAATTTTCCTCTTTACTGCCAAATATTACCCAACAGCTATTACACATCTAGCTACAACAACAGAACAACAAAAGTTTTATGAGGAAGCAAAAATCAACAATAGACATGAGTAGCATTAATGTCCAAATTATATATATTTATATCTCTTGTTTGTCTGAACAGCCTCACAGGTAACATAGCTATCATATTTTAAAGAGCTCTCCATTTTTCTGTTCCACTTGGATTTCTAGTAAAACTATTTAAATTATATTTTACTACATGAATGAGTTATATAATAAGCACAAACATCTCACAAAACTCATATTCTACAGGACTTCCCAACTTGGTCTCAAAACTGTCAATAAGTTAATAATAAGGCGTTTTTCAAAGTATACAAAAAGTCTTGAGATCAACATAGAAAATATACTCATGGAAAAATGTAACAATTAAAAAGTCTTCATATGTGTGAGGTTTTGCTGGGTTAGGGAAACCCAATAAATAATAGTGCATTATAGGCACCCTGGAGTTCGAATTCAGAATGTATATTTATTTGTAACAAGCATCCAGAGACTTTAGTCAGGATGATTATGCTAGGAAATTTAGCAAAATAAAATAATTTTTATAAGTATATATGCCTTGGGTTTTATATTTTGTATGTATGGACACTTTCCTTCTTGCTTTTTTTGTCACCAATGTGCAGTCAGATAAAAGAAAACATTAATGTGGATTAGGTACTGAGAATTTATCAACATCAAACCACTAGTGTTTTCCCTTCTACCCTTCTGAACCATAGTCAATAGATCTAAATATTTTACTGCACCCTGGCCAATTCATTGTTTGATGTTTAAAAACTCACCCAGAATCAAAGAAAATTTATTAAATTTGAGCCCCCAAATGAGATACTATTAGCTTTGAAAGTCAAGTTTAACTGCGATATTGATGATTCTCTTTTTTCTGTGACAAAATTCACCAGGGAAATCTTGGATGTCAAAGTACAAAAGCAGATTGCTAATATGGGCAAAGAGGAGGAAAAACCACAAGCAATGTACATATAACCCATTGCATGGTTCAAGCACTAGAGGTCCTTTAACTGGATTACTGTCAGGGACCATATTTTATCCATGATGCCTGACATACGGTGAACAATAAGCCATATTCTGTATTCTCTAGAGTCTGAGAGCTACATTGAGTTGAGAATTTGTCACTTAAATTTGTGGTTTCTTGTCATTTTAACAATTTTACTATGACATTACTTAATTTGCCAATTAAGTAATTCTTTATATTAACTAGAAACAAGTGTCAAATGCAGCTGGGTTTTTTTACACCTGATAATGAATATCATAATTACATCCAAGCAATATGTATGTATTTCAGTTTTTGGCTTATGGCTTTACTTGTAAAGCATGATCTTGCTTGGTTCCCTAGGCTACAGCTATCCTCCTGTCTCAGTGTCCCAAGTAGCTGGGCTTATAGACACATGTGCCACCATATCTGCTTTAAGAAACAACAGTTTAAATTCATTTAATTATAAATTATGTGTTGAATTTTGGCACCTAAAGACAGTGACCCAGAATAAACAATAGGGGTGATATCACAAATATTTCTACTAAAATTTTAAGGTCTTTTCCTTACTTTTCAATTAAACTGAAACTTTGAAAATGGTAATTTAAAATGTTCTCCAAATATTTGTAACAAAAGCTTTCAGAGAAGTCTTGGAAATAGAGATATAGGTCTTTTATTTTAATAATAGATTAAAAGAATTAGATTGAGAAAATACAAAGAACTGATGCTAGGACAAGAAAGAAAACAACCAGAAATGAGGATGAAGAAAAAAAGAATAAGACAGAAAGGGAGAGAATTCCAGAAATAATGTAGAAGGCAAGTCTAAATTTCAGAATGGGAACAGGGTAAAGAAGGAAGAGACTCAACTGAGAACAGTAAAATAAAACTCTCATCTTGCAGTCAAAGATTTGTTTATGAAGAAAATAGAACAGAAAAGTTCAGAAAAAAAAGTAAAACATCTTTTAAAAAGACTGATACTCAGGAGGCTGAGATCTGAAGGACAATGGTTTGAAGCCAGCCCAAGAAGGAAAGTCTG
This sequence comes from Perognathus longimembris pacificus, assembly GCF_023159225.1. NCBI lineage: Eukaryota > Metazoa > Chordata > Mammalia > Rodentia > Heteromyidae > Perognathus > Perognathus longimembris. The sequence goes on along the minus strand of NC_063161.1, from coordinate 116,631,552 downwards.
TGAGACTCTTATTTCCCATTATCATCCTTGAGCAAAAAGAATCAAGGACAGTGCCCAGGTCATGAGATCAAGTCCCAGTATCAGCACAAAAAGAGAAAGGAAAAGTACAGGACAGGAAAGGAAGAAAAAAAATGATGTGGAATTTTATCAGAAAACACTGACCATTAGAAATAAAATTACTCTTTTCAAGAATGAGAAACTAGGTAGGCAGTGGTGGCTCATGCCTATAATCCTAGCTATTAAGGGGGCTAAGACATGATGATTGCAGTTTGAAGCCAGCCTGGGCAAAAAAACGTCTGTGAGACTCTCATGTCCAATAAACAGAAGAGGCAGGAAGTGGTGCTGTGGCTCAAGTGGTAGAGTGCTAGCCTTGAGTGCAAAGGGGTTCAGGGACAGTGTCCAGGCCCTGAGTTCAAGCCACAGGACTGGCAAAAAGAAAAGGAAAAGAAAAAAGAATGAGAAACTATAGAAAATTCCTTATCTTAAAATATTCTGAAATAATATTACAATAGCAATATTTTCCTAAAAAGGAAAGTAACTGAACCTGTCAAAATTTATATTTTAATATGAATTAGGATTAAAACAGTCACATGTCCATAAACTAAATTACATTTTAAAAGTCATTAATTTTGCTTACAGCAGTATTCATCTTATAATCAAGACCCCTTTCACCCCATCTTACAAATATCAGTGATTAAGAACATATTCAGAGCCGGGCACTGAGTAGCTCACCTATAATCCTAATTATTCAGAAAGCTGAGATTTGAGGACTGTGGTAGGAAAGTCCATCACACTCTTATCTCCAATTAATTACTAGGAAACCAGGAGTAGAGCTGTGGCTGGAAGTGGTAGAGGACTAGCTTTGAGCAAAAAAGCTTAGGGACAGTATCCAGGCCCAGAGTTCATGCCGCAAGACCAAAAAAAAAAAAAAAAAAAAAGGAAGGAAGGAAGGAGTAAAGGAGAGGGAAAGAGGAGGGGAGGGGAGGGGAGGGGAGGGGAGGGAGGGGATGGCAGGAGGGAGAGAGGAAGGGATGGAGGGAGGGAGAGGAAAGAAGACACAGGAAAAAATCTGAATTTTCAAAAAAAATCAAAGCATCACAAAAAAAATTTGATTCAAAATACATATATACTTTAAAGATTATTTTATTATAATGGAATTCAATTTAAGTTATTCCTAAAAGCCATAGCTTTATGCTCTTTCTTACAAGCTAATATGTTTACTGATTTTTTTGTACAAAATAGTGATTTATGTTAGAGATATCAACTCTGAAATTAGTCATTTCTAGAAAATTACTCAACTCTTAAAATGTGAATCTTCATATTTTATCATATGCAGTTGTGAACCCCTTAGAGCCCAATGTTCCAATTTTAAAGAACCAAACAATAGACACTGATCCAGAAGAAAAGACTGTAGATTAAAAAATGAAGCACATTTATAAGCACAAATAAGAAGATGTATACATTGTCTGATGTTGAATGGCTGGAAAAAGCAACGGATATCAGGATTTTAACCCACATTAATAAACTGTAGACATTTTTATTTACTTTCAATCTATTATGTCCTCCAAAGCTTCAAAAGTCAACCTTTTACTATAGATATTCCAATACAAATTCAGAGTGCTACAATAATTTCCATAACTTCCACTCTTAGTACAATACATATAAATACTATAATACTATGTATTTATAGTAAGAGTATTATATTAGCACATAGAAATATTAAATTTATATGTACTGATATACTCTTAATAAAATACATATATATTCATATGTACTAAGTATGTATTTATATGTACTAATAGGATCTCAACTATTATTATTTTGAAACTGATTTAATGGAATCATCTCAGCCTAATGTTAATGCACTTTTTCCAGGTAGCAACTATTTTCACTTCATTGCAATATGTCATAGCACATATACTTGGTAAGTGTCATGCAATGTTTCTGTTTAAAATTTTTTTACTAAGTGAAGATCTTTAGTAATTTTACCTGCAATATTTGTGCATCTGATTATTTTTACTGAAAAGAAAGGATAAAAAATAGCCAATGAGCACATAAAGGAAATTAAAATCATGATATACTTTGTCTCTGTATTTTGTTTTCCTTACTCTACTCCCTTATTTGCACATTCTTCTACTTCCACTGTTCCTCATTGCTTTCTCCCTTTTATTTTGCTTTTCATCCTACATACAAGAGCAGCCTACACACTATTTGTATTTCAACCTATGCATTAGTGAGTGGTATATAATCACTACACTACAACCCACATACCAATGTGTTTACCTACCGCCTATGGCAGCCTTCCTGCTACAGTGCCTACTTGAGTAGATGAGATACAGCCCATATAGGCAACACTACTTCTGCCAGAAATTTTAGATGGAAATATAATATTTTTACCACTTAAAAATCTTTTAGAGGGCTGGGGATATGGCCTAGTGGCTAGAGTGCTTGCCTCGTATACATGAGGCCCTAGGTTTGATTCCCCAGCACCACATATACAGAAAATGGCCAGAAGTGGTGCTGTGGCTCAAGTGGCAGAGTGCTAGCCTTGAGCAAGAAGAAGCCAGGGACAGTGCTCAGGCACTGAGTCCAAGCCCCAGGACTGGCAAAAAAAAAAAAAAAAAAAAAAAACTTTTAGAATTATAATCTTTCACAAAGACTCAACAAACAATGTGTACTGAGTAATCCTTGTATCAGAGTTTGCCATTTCAAAGACACTTTCTGGCTCCTTTTTTCAAATGTTTAATGAAATAAGTGTACTATCTCTGATTTATTTTCAATTTCTTTGTAGTCCAGGAGTATACAAGTTGGCTAGGCTTAACTCTTCTAGCACAACTACTGACTACCCATTCTAAAATCTAATCAACAGAAAATTTGGTCAAAAAGTAGAACAGGCATAATAGAGAGCCTTTTGTAAAATAAAGAGGGTAGCCTCCCAGAACTAACCATCCCACAGTAATATTCATAACAAAAAAGACACTACACATACAGAGGCTCTTAACGAATATGGGATTCAAAATTGATAGTATTCCAAACATAAATGTACAATGTAGAAGAAAGAGAAAATAATTTTAGAAGTATATTTAGAAAGTTTCAAGATTCTGATATGTGCCCAGAAATAGGAGGGATCAAAGTATCTCAAGAATTTGATAGTTACATCTACTTGGGTATTTCCTTCCTTCGTGTATCTTTTCCTTAGTAAAATGAAGTGGACAGATAACAGCACTATTTCCACTTGTAATTCACCAGTACTAGTTCCAAAATAACTTTATATTTCTCAAAGTACTCTCCACACTAGCTCACATGGTTGTTATCAAACTTGTGTACTAATTGTTACCATATCTAATACGAGGATGCTGATCCAGTGCTTTGAGCAGTAAATAAAAATGTCTCTTAATATCTATACATGAATAGTTAGTAGCTGAAGAAATTACTTAACATTTTAGTACTTCTCCCACTTCCCTGCCCCTCCTTCCCACCCCCCCAAAAGAAAACCACTATTCTGCCCCCTTTTTGTCTGTTGTCTGGAAATCTTAGCAAAAATCTCTAAGTATAATACAAGTAGTTTTTCAATAAGCAGTGGAGATTATTAAACAGTATTAAATCAGTATTTTTCTTGTACCTGTGGGCATTTTCATTCATCCTGCCTCCCTGCCTCCCTCTTTTTCCTCACTCTCACATGCACACAGTTACTATGCTGAGAGAGAAGTTACCTGTGTAGCAATCCATCATCCTTATGGAAGATCTCAAGCAACGATATTCCTGGATGTGTGCAACAGTGCTCACATGGAAGATTTCACATGCAAGATCTCAAGCAATGATATTCCTAGATGTGTGCAACAGTTCCTACTGTGTTCCACACCTATTAGGAGATCCTGACACTCTCAGCAGAGGTAGGCACTCCACTGATACAGGCAGCAAGCAATTTAAAGTCTGAGGTGAGAAATTAGCCTTCTTTTTCTGGCAAGTTATTTAACTTAACCTATAACTCTGGAGCACAGACAGAATTCTCCTATGACTGACTACCAGCTGCTGTCACCAGAAAGGGAAAAATCCACCATCACAACCACACCAGCATTATAGAACTAAACAACTGATCTATTAAATCAAATGATCAAGAAAGCCTATCCGAATTAGACACCTGAAATTTTGACTATACAAATGATCAAACTGGAAGATAAAGTGAATTAATCAAAAACATCTTATAAAGTTACTAGAAATGTGATATCTTTGTAGGCTATAATATCATTACATTGACTTCACAAATGAGCTACAAAAACTTTGGGCTATTTGAACAAATACAAGGCCCCATAATTGAGAATAAAAAAATGTATTTTGAATTTACAGTTCACCACATTAAGGCATTTTCTTTCCTAAGGTAAATTATTTCAAAAATAATAACAAGTGCATAGTGAAATTAACTATCTAGTATGTTCAACTAAAACCTGTGATGTAAATGTATGTGATAATTTATAGTGTCTTTTTATTTTTAAGTTTTTACTTTAATTTTTTAATTTTTATTGAAAAGGTGATATACAGAAGGGTTACAGTTATATGTCAGGTAATTAATATATTTCTTTTTTAACAGTGTCATCTCTCCCTCATTTAATCTACAGTGCCTTATTTTCAGCTGTAAAAGCATCTAAATTCTTCTGGAGCTGGAGCACCATTTTTAGCTTGATTAGGTCAGAATGACACTGGACAACGTGAATGATCACATACAAGAAGGCTAGATGAACAGAGCCGTCATCATCAAGCCAGCTGTGTTAACACCTATGTGACCTACACAGCTTACCATCAGGAAACAGAACCAAGGAATTGAGAATGGGAATAAGTAATATTTACAGAGTCGTTGATGACCTAATCATTGAATTTTTTGAGGAAACTTTCAGATCCTGTCAGTTTCATTATCCTGTGGTCTTTTACTCCTTATAAATAAATACACAAAAAGCTAAACATCAATCATAATTATATTTTTATATATTCTGATCAACCATATTTAAAATAAGATTAAGTCATCATATTTAAAGAAGTAGGGATAGCGTGTCTTCATCTATCAATCGTGTTTCTCTCTATTAGATTACACAGTACATTGTAAATGGAAGTAACTATAGGGTAGTGGTGGCTCATGCCTGTAATCCTAGCTACTCAAATAGCTGAGATCTGAGGATCACAGTTCAAAACCAGCCTGGGTAGAAAAGTCTGTGAGACTCCTAGCTCCCATTAACCACCAAAAAGCCAGAAGTGGAGCTGTGGCTCAAGTGGTAGAGCACTAGCTTTGGGCACAAAAGTTAGGGATAGTGCCCACGCCCTGAGTTCAAGGCCCAGGACCAGCACACAAAAATAAAAATAAATAAAAGTTACCATCTTTCTCTTTCATATGTAAATTAATTCTCAGCATACATCTCCTTCCTAGAGATAATCATCATTGATACTATTTAAGCTTTATCTTGCTAGTTTCTGATTAGGCAAGTATATATATACACAAGTGCTATTTTTTTATCAATCAAATAAACAAAATAGGTGACAATATCAATGAGACTCTAAGAGAAATCTGGAATTTGTTTTAGTTGTGTTTGAAAACTGAATGATATCAGGAGTAAAACCACGAGAAGGGAATCGGAGGAAAAAGGAAAAAAAAAAAGGTAGTTTCACATGGCATGTTGAAAATAACTAAAATAATGATATACCACTTGTTTCCATAACTTGGAACTCGTTTTGCTTAGCATCATCTTGTGTGTTCATATGTACATAGCTATTGAGCTATCATGAACTTCTGCTAAGGCCATCCTAGATGTGTACTTATAATTCCTTATGAGGGAAACCACAGAGTCCATGTTTCTTTGGGTCTGGCTCACTTCACTTAGTATGATTTTCCCCCGTCCTTCCATTTCCTTTTGAATGGGGCATTATCATTCTTTCTGATAGAGGCACAGAATTCCATTGTGTATATACACCACATTTTCTTGATCCACTCATCTACTTAGGGACATTTAGGTTGGTTCCATATTTTAGCAGTTGTGCTGCAATGAACACAGTTGTGCTGGTGGCTTTAGTGTGGTCTTGCCTGTAGTCTTTTGGGTAGATGCCCAAAAGTGGGGCTGCTGGGTCATAGGGGAGCTCTATGTTTAGCCTTCTGAGGAACCTCCATACCACTTTCCAAAGTGGTTGAACAAGTTTACCCCTAATTATCACTGTATCTGATTTTAGTACCCTGGATATTGTATAAACGTGTATTGGAACTAGGGAAGGGAAAGGGAATACCAGAATTGAGACAAAGGATAAAAAGACAAACCAATACAACAGTAATACTTACAAAACCATATGGTGTAAACCAACTGTACAACTCATGGGGGAAGGGGAAAATGTGGAGGAGGGAGGCAGGGAAAAATGAGGGAGGAGGTAACAAGTTGGCTAAGAAATGTACTCATTGCCTTACATATGAAACTGTAACTCCTCTGTACTTCACTTTGATAATAAAGAAGAAGAAAAAAAACTGAATGATGGTAAACTTCAACTCATTCAACAAACATCCATTAAGTTTCTACTGGGTACCAGACACAGTGACAGATGCTGAGGATCTAAATATTAGGAGAGAGAATTCCATCCCTCAAAGACTTCAAACAAATGCAGCATAATTAATCTAAGTATATTTTATAGCTTCCCATTTATCTAGCATGTTTTGTTTTCCTGTCAATTGTTATACAGCCTATTTCTTTGCCAGAGTATTATATTAATCAATTTCAAAGCTTTATCTTTAGCACTTATTTTTCCTTAAGGTTCAGACTCACATGTCCTGCTTAGTACACATTACCTTAAACTCAGTATTTTGAAAATAAAACTCATCATTGTCTCCTTTCTACACTTTACCAAAAATCCCTCAAACAGCCTTTTGTATTGCCAGCAACAGTTAACAGCATTACCCCATCACAGAAAATGTGGGCACAGACAAAAACACAAGCCCTTTTCTAAAAAATGACCTAAACCAAAAAAAGATGCAAGGCTCCAGTGATAACACTTGTCTAACAAGTGCCAAGTCTTAAGTCTAACACCCAAGACCACAAAAAAATAGAATAAATTTTTAATAATCTACTTTCCAAAGAAATTTGTATATAGCAAAAAGAAATGAAACATTCATTCTTCACAAGAATAGAAGAAGGATTGGAAGCATGGTTCAGGTGGTAAAGTGCCAGTCAATGAGCAAAAGGATCAGATACCACGTTCATGTCCCAGTGTGGGACCAAAAAGGAAAAAAGAAAAAGAAATAAAACTACCCACTGGAAATCTTAGACTTTGAATTTACCAAACTAATTTGAGGGACTGGGGATATGGCCTAGTGGCGAGAGAGCTCGCCTCGTATACATGAGGCCCTGGGTTCGATTCCCCAGCACCACATATACAGAAAACGGCCAGAAGTGGCACTGTGGCTCAAGTGGCAGAGTGCTAGCCTTGAGCAAAAAGGAAGCCAGGGACAGTGCTCAGGCCCTGAGTCCAAGGCCCAGGACTGGCCAAAAAAAAAAAAAAAAAAACTAATTTGAACCATCTTTTTTATATTTTAAGTATGCTTAAAAAGTTAAAAGAAACAAAGAACTAAAAGCAAACCATAAAAATCTTCCAAAATAGAAAATGCAAATAAGGAGATAGTAAGTTTACAAAAATATCAAACAGAAATTATGGAGCTAAAATATTGTAAAAACAAATTTTAATCTGCTAACCAAGAATTTGCTATCTGGCAAAAGTATTTGTTTCTTCAAAAACTGAGGCGAGGGGGGTGCCTGCAGCTCACGCCTATAATTGTACCTACTCAGGAGACTGAGATCTAAGGATCAAGGTTCAAACATAGTCCATGAGGCTTTTATCTCTGATTAATCACCAAAAAAAGCCAGAAGTGATGCTGTGGCTCTGGTAGTAGAGCACTAGCGTTCAGTAAAAAGTTCAGGGACAGTGCCCAGGCCACGATTTCAAGCCCAAGGACTGGGACCAAAACTATGGAGAATGACATCAAGATGCCACAATTTATGTGATATACAGATTCAACAGGAACATATAGGCCAATTCCCTGTATGGAAATTTCAAAAGGTAGTTTCGAGAGTTTTGCACCCCAGAGCTTATGAAATCACACACATTGAAACTGGTAGGAAAATCAAAGACATTATTTCCATAATGCTCACCTCTAGCACAGTACAAAAAGAACCAAGAGGAATATCTAACTCTGAGACACACAAAGCAGAACAAGATACATGTCATGGATTTCTGTTCTTATATAAGACATGGAAACCCTACAAAGAGGAGCAAAGTGAGTAATTGTTACATTAATGAGTGATAGCTTATAAGCAAGTACTTGAATTTCACAAAATTCAATGACTTTAAATATTTTTCTCTGTAGTGAGAGCTTCAGTTTTAATTACCTATTTGAGTAAGGCTAAAAACTTTAGTCTGTGAGAAACAGAATATAATGGCACATTTTAAGTTTCTTCTGTTTGACTCCATGATGAGGAGAGTAAGGGTAATAAAGGAGAGAAGATATTCTAAAGAAAAAAGATCACTGGGAATCAAGAAAGACATGATAAGCACCTGGAAAGCACAAAGGAACAGAAAGATATAAGACAAAAGTAGGAAACAGTGTAGCTCTAACCCCAGCTCATAAGGAAGAAGAGGAAGTTGAAGTTAATCATAAAATAAGCCCTGAAACTGGTAACAGACTAACATACCTGGAAGCCAGATAATCTCATGCTTCCGGAAAGAACAATAATTTTGTCGTTATGGCAGACAGTCAGAGAAGAAAGACATTATGCTACTCCTTATATTGCAGAATGCTAAAGCCAGGAGAGAAGAAAGACATTATGCTACTCCCTATATTGCAGAATGCTAAAGCCAGGTATATCTTGAATGAGGGCCCAAATTTTGAAACTTTGCTACTCTTGGGACTTGAAAACTAGGACCAATAATGGCTCAGAGAACTAGACAAAACTATGCCAAAGTGCTTAGGGAGGAGATGATCAAGAGAAAGAGTGGTGGAAAGTATGAGGTGAGGGTCTTATATCAACTTCTGAGAAGTCTAAGCAGAAGAGAACTCAAGGAATTATGCCATCTTTAGGGGGGGAAAGCTCCACTGATTAAGGATCACAGATGAAACACAGCTACAATCAGATGGCTGGCAGCTTCTTCTTGCCTCTCAGCTTCATGAGGGCTGTTAGTATAGGATGGAGAGCTCTAAACCAAGTTCAATGGATCATTCAATCACATGGTAGCCTCAGACTCCTGCCTCCCACAAAATGATAAACTGCTGAAGGGCATTTGAAAGTGCCAAGACCAGAAGGCAAAATCCCTGAATCCTTCAATTCTCCCCATCCCTATTTGGGGGACACTCAAGCTGTTTGTTTCCCCTGGGGGTGGAAGTGTTAGCCTGCACATAGTCTGAAAGGCTACTAAGCTAGGAGTAGTTCCTGGTTAACAAAGAAAGAAAGCTTCCAAAGTGAAAAACAGCCCTAAATTAGGCAACTGAACCTTGACCCACACAGTCCACATATAGCACCAACAGAAACACATGGGCCTACAAGAGATTCCAGCTAGTCTCTCCTCCTCTCCTCCTCTCTCTTTTTCCCTCCATTCTCACCTCCACACTCTCTCATAGTGGTGATATCCTGAACATGGGGCTGAAAATATGGCTATTGAGTTATAAATTTTGTATAGTGGGAAGGAATTACATATTTCTCCCTGAACAACATCCTTCCTGAACAATAAGAATATCACAGCTGAAAGACTGGAGATGATTAAAACCTCCAGCCAATGACTTGGACAACAATGAGCAAATCTTAATGCATGAATACAAAAAAATATGAAAAATTATAGCAATAGGACTCCTCCAAAACTCAACAATTCCATAACTACACACTCTAATAACAGTAAACTAGATGAAATCTTACACAAAGAATTCCAATAGATGATTACATTAAGAAATAATAAAATTGAAGAGGACAAAAAATTATCTGACGGAATTTCAAGAGAATACAAACAAATAGCTGAATGCAATAAGGAAGAAAATGAAGCACACAAAAGAGGAAATCTTGAAGAAGAAAAAAATGAAATTTTAAAATTTAAATTTAAAAAATTCAGTTGAAAGTTTCAATAATTGGATCAAGATAAAGACATCAGAGCTTTAAGACAATGTAGTTGAATTAGACAACTCAACGATAAGGAAAAAAAAAAGAAGGAAAAACACACAAGACCTCTAGGACATCATTAAAAGACAAAACCTATGAATTAGGATAGAAAGCAGGTACAAGGACTTTACCTTATCATCCATTTGTTCTCAACCATTTTGTTTCCCACCATACTTCATAGAAAAAATAAATAGCTCTAATTATCCATTAGCCCTTCCTAAATTTTCAATTCAAGCTACAAAAGTAATTGGTAAGTTTAAAAGCACTATATAAACAGAATTTCCAAAGACATAAATCAAAAGGAAGAAAAGCCAGAAAGAAAAAGTAAGCCTAGAGTGGCTGTAGGCCAGTTTTGTAGGCATCTTTCTTTCCATATGTCATGAAAAACTGAAGAACTATATGATTATAATTTTCCTATTGCAATCATTCTTTGTATATTTAAAACATATGTTTTGCCATTTTTATAAATAAGATACAATATTTATCTTCCTTATTGATGATGATTTTTCCCTGGCATCAAAGTCAATTCCCCAAGTTAGCCAATATATAACATTTATTTTCTTCCAGCTGGAAAGGTGAACAATTGGACTTCAAAATCAATGCTAACTCTATAAGAGGGTATACGGTACAACATATACGACATAATCCACTTTTATATCCTGAAATGTACCAAGATTTTTCAAAAAACTAACCAAAGATGTGTTTTTACTTAAAATCTCAATTTGAGATTTGTTGTATAGATTTAATACAACTATATTTAAACTATTCTAACTAAACATTTTTTAATCAAAAAGGAATAAACGATAGACTTAAAGTAGCTTAAATGAAAATATAGCTCAAAACATTAGATTCTTTCAAATTTCTCTTAATGATTAAATAAATGTTAGTCATTTTCAAAATGTAAAAGAATAGCATCTGATATTTTAAAATATATTAAATATTAGTTCATTGCTGTTTATTTAATATTTCTTTTAAAGGACTGAGTTCAAGGTAGTAAAATTACTCTACACATGATGTTAGATATTCAATGGATAAAGGATTCATACCCAGAATATACAAAGAACTGGAAAATTAAACAGTAAGGGAACAAGCAACCCTGTCAATGAATAGGCAAGCAAACTGAACAAACATTTCTCACAAGAAAAAATACAAATGTCTTATATATACATGTTAAAGTGTTCAACATCCTTAGCCATAAAAGAAATGCAAATGAGAAAAATTTCATCTAATTCCAGTCAGAGTGGCAACCATTAGAAAACAGAAAACTGTGAGTGCTGGAGAGGATGTGGGGAAAGGCACTCCAACATTCCTGTTGGTGGGAATGTGATGCAGCCTCTATGAAAATCAGTTTGGAGATTCCTCAAAAGCCTAAAACTATATCTTCTGTATGGCCCCACCATACCACTATTGGGCATATATCCAAAAGAGAGAATGTATACACAAGAGACCCCTGCATAACCATGTCTATTACAATGACTGAACAATGGAAATAACTAAGGTATTCCACAACAGATGAATGGGTAAAAGAAGAGATATGAAATCAGATCATTTGCAGAAAAAAATGGGTGCTACTAGATGACATCATATCAAGTGAAACAAGACAGGCTAAGAAAACAAAATACTCATGGACATGAACATAAATGTAAATATCTACATTAATAACTACTTAGATGGCTACATACACAACATGAATCAACAACCCAGATGCCCTCAGTGGATGAATGGATCAAGAAAATGTGGTATATATACAAAATGGAATTCCATGCTTCCATCAGAAAGAATGGCATTGCCCCAATCGTATGGAAATGGAAAGACTTGAATAAAACTACTTTAGGCAAAGTAAGGCAGACCCAAAGAAACAAATTGGTTTCCCACATCTGTAATAACTAGAATATGTCTATAAATCTACAAGTTAATCCAATGGTTAATGAAGGACACATAATTACATTTGCATATGATTAACTAAAACAGCACTCTAAGCATCACACAGTGAAAATAAAGAAGGATATTCTTAGGAGGATCACAATGGCTCAAAATAGCTATGTGCCACATAACCATATAAAATGATGCTCATCAAAATGAACTCCAAGAAATGGAAACAAGAGGTGTGTTGGTTGTTTTTTATTTTATTGTACCATTTGCAATTATTTCTTTTTTCTTTCTTTTTTCCCTATGGTTTATTCCCTGTTGTCACTCTTTTTTATTTCTGTACCTTTGTCTTGTATATAAGTTTATCTGATTTGGGGAAGGGATGGGGAATCACAAGAAATAGTGGGACAAAGGGTGAACCAATTCAACAGTGATATTCACTAGACACTATGTTGTAAACGAGTTTTACAGCTGAGGAAGGGGGGTGAAAGTGGGAGAAAAGGAGAAAAAAGCACTCATTATCTTATGTGTCTAACTGTAACCCCTCTGTACATCACCGTTACAATAAAATTTAAATTTAAAAAGGCAGAAGAAAGATGAATTCCAACAGAAAAATAAAAATAAAAAAAGAACATGAAGCTAAGAGACTACTCAGGAGAAAAGACTATGCAACAATAGAAAAAAAGAAAGAAGATAAAATAACTGTATCACACATTCAGGTATATATTAGAGCCACAGAAGGATGGGAGAGAAAAGAAGTAGACTCTGGGTAGGCAGAGACTAGCAGGAAGGGGTTTGTTACTAAGAGAAATAACAAAAGTTGAATATTTTCAAAAGAGATTATTTACAACTGTGAAAATGGAACTAGAAAACCTTTGGGGGTGCTATTTTTTAGAGGAAAGGGTACAGGAAACGTGACTAAAGAGGATAAATTTGATTCAAATATAGGGTAAACATGTATGGAGATGTAACAATGAAATCCTCCACAATAGCTGATATAGGCCAATAAAAAATTGTTTCAAATGTTTTGTTTATGAATTTCAAATATTTTAAGAGAACTAGGTATTTTTCATGTTCAACAAACTGTAAGGGAATGACAGAAATATAGAAATAACATGTCTCTGCCTTTAAGTAAGGAAGTAATGAGAATATATTTCAATCTGAAATAGAATTAAAATATACGGTTAATATATTAAGTTGTCACTAACATCACAATACCCTTTGGCTGCTAATCACTACAAATTACAAGTCATAGTTTGTTGTACAAAAATATGAGGGGTAAATGGAAGAGAACAACAGAAGGGGTGACAGTGACCAAAATGCTTTGTACATGTAACATGACCATGGAATCATAACCATTTGGTACTACTTCATATGTTTTAAGTAACCTAATGTGAAAACCATAGACTATTAAATATATTTTCATTTTAAGAACATATTCTTATAAATACAAAGGTAAATTTCAACTTGAAAAATTTTACTGCCTTTAGTTATATGAATATTGCTTATAAAATATTTCATTTACATATGAAATACATATCTCTTATATTGAATATACATAGAGTACAGTTGTTTAACAACAGAAAGAGGTGTGTTCAACATTTAATCATTTCTTATGAGATGTGAGAATCGATCTTTCTTCCTTTCTTCCTTTCTTTCTTTTTCATTTTGCCTGTTCTGGGGCTTGAACTCAGGGCCTAGATGCTGTTGCTGAGCTTTTTCACTCAAAACTAGTGCTCTATCACTTGAGCCACAGCTCCATTTTTGGCTTTTTGGTGATTCAATTAAAGATAAGAGTCTCTCAGACTTTTAGAATACTAAATGCTCTCCAGTTGATGAATGAAGTCCCTAAATGAATTCTCGGGAAAAATATGCAATATAGTACTATATACTTTAAAATGTATATAGTATCTTTTGCTAATTCACTTTTAATGACAATTACAAAATTACTTTGTAGTTAATAAAAATAATGACTCAGAAGAATCATAAAACTAGTTAATCTATTTTAAAGAAAAATTACAATACCTTATGAAGCATATTTTCTATTGTTCTCATGTGATTAGCAACACATTCCTTGTCTCTAGAAAAAAGAAAAGATTAAGTGTTAATAAAACCCAAGCCTTCCTATGCATTTTAATCTATGTCATTACTATTAACAAAAAAAGAAGTTGTTTGTCCCTTTTCCTTTCAAATATATAAAGTCTAGCCGTTTTCACTGATTTACTTTCATCTTTAACTCTTAGATTCACCTATACTGCCTGTTCTAATCTGGGAGAGAAGAACTCTAAATTACAGTGAAAAATAAAATAAATTTACAGTTATTAAACATTTTTAAATGTTCTTTAAAAGGTACATGCATATTTTTCATAATGAAAAGATTTTTAGAGTCTTAGTAGTGCAGAAGTAGTATTAAGGACCATATTGAGCAAAATAATATTTTCCTCTCTATGGTCTTTCAGTGCTATAATAACAAAGAAAACCCTCTATGGCCTGACTTAGAATATATAAATTACTAGTTTCTCCTATTGATCTGTATACTGAATTCAGCTTTCATGATTATATAAAAATAAGGATGAAATGATGAAGTTCTAAATTAATTATTTACATTTATAATTACTATAAATTATCTAATTTCAATTATTGTAAATTGCATCAATTTATATTATAAATTAAAATCTGTAAGTAATGTGGAAGTTCCCCAAATTTCAAATTAGTCTTCCTTGGTTTATAAGATATGCGCAGAGTCACAGAACACTGATACATCAAGGTCCTGAATTAACAATGTTTTGATATTTTATAATGCTGTTTTCATTCGTCTCAGAATTTCAGTGAGCTGTGAGAGTCACTGGGTTATCTAGGCTAAGCCTCTTCACTTGATATGAGGAAACTGGGACTGATGACAGGAACTGATTCAATCATATCTTAAAAATTACAATTACATCCACACACTATTGTGGTGCAATTTTATATATATATATATATCTTACAATTTTTATTTTTTTAATTACTGGTGGTTATTTAAATGTACCAATACTTAGGTCTTGCATCAAAATTCATCTTATTACTATGCTTAAACAATAGAACTACCTAGAAGCAAAGCTTATGGATATCTAAGATGGCAGATCCTACGTTCTGTGATTTATACACTGTATGTAATTTATAGATAATATTAAAATTCATTATTTTTATGCTTAAAAAGTTTTCTCAAAGATTTTTAATTAGTGTGTGTATTGTATTTTTGCAAATGCAGAAATTGAAATTCCAAATTCAGACAACACTGAATTTATTAATATCAGACTTTCCATTCATTCTTAACAGACTTTAAGTCATAATGTTAAACAATGCACTTTCTTAAAGTAGTTCATGAAATTTGTTGTGGGCAAAAAAAATGCACAAGAGAACTGTTCAGTATGAACTTCACTGTGTATGTCAACTTGACTACCTAGGAAAAGAGAAACACTCTCATCATATTTACATAGCTTCCACTTGAAAACTGCAATTTTTTATTGGATATATTAGAACATACAGCTATAAACTTAAATTTCTCTGAACACTACGTTTTTGTTGTATGTTTTAAACACTGGTATACATGTTGGTTGTGTTTACATTACTTGATGGAAATATTACTTATAATATTAGTATATTGCAAAATATGAAAAGCAAAATCTGGTGGCATTGGGGCAAAAAGAATTTTAAAAAATGTGACAGAAGATACTGTCCAAAACTATTAAGTAAACAATCCTACATTTATATTAAACACTGTTTCAAACATGCAATACTATAAAAAAGAGTCTAAAATATGCATTATTTGAGGTTATTTAGAAGCTTATATACTTTTCTGAGGTTTTTCAATAAAATATACATTTAGTATGTTCACTTAAGAGTTTTCTTTTTTGAGGTTATATCAGAGAATTTCAAAGAGAGACAGCTGTACTTTTGTTTTCTAACACTGTATTATCCAGGGCTAAAACCCGAAGCATGAAAGTAAGAATTGATCTTTTGTCTGTTTTAAGTGATCTCCCCAAGGTCCAAATGCTCACTTGGCTGCCATGCGGAGGGCACTCTCTGCATCATGGATGTTCTCCTCCAGTCGACGCTTGTCCTGCTCCAGCTGGGTAAGATGTCTATTGAGCTGACGCAGAGATTGATCTTTTCTTCTCAGCTCCATCTTTGCCTCGGAGAGACTCTGCAAGCAGACAGAAAACAGAGTTACTTGTCAGCCCTGATAATTAACTTCAATTTATGCCATAGGCTATTAAACAAAGAAGAATACAGACTGACTGAGAAGTAGACTTGGGTCATTACACATCAAGGTTTAACAAATTTTCTGCAAAATTTTTACGTAATCACTAATTCGAAATGATAGAAGCTGTAAGAGTTCAAAAATATCTGGCTATAAAATACAACTTACTTCTAAGTACTTATAAGACAAGTTGTATCCTTTAAAAAATATTTTATTACTTAAATTTCAAGTATTGTTGTCTTTTAATGATAAAAACAAAGATTTCAAAGGACAAAGCACATGAAATTCAAAGTCTATTTAACTCTAATACCCAAATTGTAAGACAGAGAAAAAGGTGGGCTAGGTTACTTTTTTTTAAAATGAGAAACTCATTGCTCTTCTTATAAGTTTATCTGTAATAGCTTGTTATTCACATCTCAGTGGTCAAATAGGATTACAAAATAATATTCACTTATTTCCCAGTAAGTAACTTTCATACTAAGAACAGCAACATAAATATAATCAACATGCTTCAGTTTATAAAGTTAAAAATAGTAACTGCATTTAAAATCTTTGTAATCTGTGTTTTTTCTAGCCAAAAAAGTATAAAATCTATTAATTACTACTGCTTTGATCTGCAATATACACTTGTCACAAAAAAATTCAAGATGCACGTATGTAAGTTTACCTGGAAAGTTCAGAGGAAAAGATCTTAGAATTAAAAACAATTTAAAGGAATATTTTCTAGCACTCATATGAAATTCTAGAATCAAAACACTGTAAGAATCAAATGATTTCTTCAAACTGAAAATCTGCTTGTTCTTATTCCTATGAATTTTTTTAAAATAAGCTTACTAAACAGTTTTTCAATTACTTTTGTTTTACAACTACAAACATATATTTGTCCTCTTTGCTCAGGACTCAGCCAAACATTAACCACAGCTGTGCTTCATAAATCCAGTAAAGAATAAACAATATGCTATAATTTTATATTTAAAATTCTTCCAACATAACTTTTAATACATTTACAATGTTATTATAAAGAGCAAAGCTGCCTACACGGAAATAAACAATTCAGTTGAAATGTGTCTATCAAATTGTGTATTTCAAAATGTTATTTTCTTATTTTATTAGTTCATTTGCAGTCAAATTGCTATTAGATAAATAGGCATCAATTAACAAAAGCCAGGTGCAGATGGCTCCACCTATAATCCTAACTACTTAAGAGGCTGAGATCTGAGGGTTGTAGTTCAAAGTCAACCCAAGCAAGAAAAAGCCCACAAAACTCTTATCTCCAACTAACCACAAAAAGCCAGAAGTGGAGCTGTGGCTCATACGGTACAGTGCTAGTCTTGAGCAAAAAATCACAGGGACAGAACCCAGACCCCAAGTTCAAGCCTTAGTACCAGCCCAAAAATAAATAGATAAGTAAATAACAATAAGAAAGCCATAAATAATTATTACATGTTGATTTTTTACATGTTTATTAGTAACAAATCAAAAAAATTCCTGGATTGATCAGTATGTACTGTTATAGTTAGAAAGGTCCAGTGTGCTATTGCACAGTAAGATGGCTACAAATAATTGCAATGTACAATTTATTTCAAAAAGCTAGAACACAAGATATTGAATGTTATTACTATAAGAAAATGAAACATGGCCAGGCACCAGCGTATCATGACTATTATCCTAGCTACTTAAGATGCTGAGATCTGAGGATTGCATTTTGAAGCTAGCTGGGAAAGTTAAAGACTCTTAACCAATACAACAGCAATACTTACAAGACAATGTGTTGGAAATTAACTGTACAACTCATGGTGGGGGGAGAAAAATGAGGGAGGAGATAACAAGTTTGACAGGAAATGTACTCACTGCCTTATGTATGTAACTATAACCCCTCTGTACATCACTTTGACAATAAAACTAAATAACAAAAAGAAAACTGTTTAAATTGTTTAAAAACACACAACAAAGACTCTTATTCTAAGCTACTTAGGTATTTACGTATCCATTTAAAAGTAATTTTATCTTACATTTTAAACTTTTCACAGTGGAAATGCTCACAGACTCAAACCAACTTTAAAAGACAACAAACAACAAGTATTTTAACAAAACTCTAAGTTACGAATGCTGGTACATACCTGTAATTCTAGCACTCTAGAGGCTAAACTAGGATTATAAATTCAAGGCCAGCCTCAACTACTTCAGAGACACTGTCTCAAAAGACAAATATACTGTAAACCTATTAATTTTTTTCAGTCTTAAACTAGTTATGGGCATTTAAGTATTATGGAGTTTTTTTATTTAAAAAGTAAAATCTATCTGAATCCTTTTAAAGTTGGTATTTCTAACACATTTCATGCAATAAAAATGCTATATTTCAGATATAAAGATAAAAATAACAGTCTACTATAAGTTATGAATAAAGATTGAAATTCATCTTCCAACAGAAATCATAAATTTGTACTAGTCTATTCAAACTCCAGTAGCTCATAACTGGAGGCACAATTCTGGAAGGGAGTTAGTCCCTTCCAAATATATTGGCATATTGGTAGCATGTCCAAACTGAGGCTTGCTGGATCAATCTAAGAGAACCTAAGATCTCACATCATTATAAAACCATACTTGACCTGTCAGAAATTCTAGTACATTTTCAAAGAAGACATAACTCCAAGCATTAGATTTTTCTACCATATACCTAAATTTTCTTGTTCCCTTTTTTTCATATCTTCTCACAGGAGCAATGATAAAGAGCCAAAAGATTCTTCTGACACTTATACCATTTCATGGGCATAGGAAAAAAACAAGAAGTACAATAAACTAAGCAATAAAATGATACTTCCTTGAATGTGAAAACTAAACATAGAAGTTATTTTTATATAACTCAGCTTGAGGGACATCACCATGGAATCCATATACATCAATGGGTCTGAAATACATGGAGAGGTGTACAAAACAGAAAACATAAAAGGTGGTTCAAATATGTATTTTCCTTAATATTCACTGTTTTGATATGAAAAAATAGAATCTTTAAGAATCTGTAATACAGAAAAATAATCTGTGTGTAGTGCTTACCTATAACTTCTGCATTTCTTTTCTCCTGTTCAGATTCATCTAATTAAAACCTATGATAAACTTTGTAGACTCTAATATTTCCAACCGAATGACTGAAACTAAGAGGGTGTGCCTCTAGGCAGCAAGGCAACCATGATAAGCAGCAGGTTAGCCACTAATTTCTCAACCAGGGTAGATTGTGAAAGTGTGATGTTCTGATATCCAAGAAACTGTTCAGGAGAGAATAGGATAAATCAAGTTTAATAACTCTGCTCCTAATTGTTCCCCCAATGCTCAACTCTAATTACTTGGAGAACTCTCCTGACTGTCACCTGATATTAAGTTGTTGGAGGCTGAGCCTGGAACAGTGAGATAATCAATAAACATTTAGTGGGGAGAAGAATGAAGATCCTGTTAAGCAGTGGGAACCTGCAGCACCCAAAGCCCTTCTGCTCATGAGAAAACCTATGGGACAGCCATAGTGATTGCAAAGCAATAATCCAAAGCACTGTTTTTAGGCCTTGAGGCCTTTAGGCAACAGTACATTTGAGGAAAAAAGGTTAACACGGTCACCCTAATTACAGCCCACTTTCACATACTTCATATATAAGCGAAGACAAGCCAATTAGGTAGAAAGGAAGATAAGGGAAGTTTTATTTGTATACTAATTAAACCCCTGATGAAATTAAAGGAAAAACATACAGCTCTGTAATTGTGTCTGAGAAAGGTCACTTCAGGTTCAGTTATCAGAACAGCACAGCCTTGAGATATTTCACTTAATCCACAATACAGCCCTCATTTTGTACTCAGGTCTTAATATTTACAAAAAAAATCAAAGCCTGATACTGAATTTATCTTTAAACAGTGTTGTGAACAGTTTTAGCTGTTAGAAACAATGTTAAATATGATAACAAAAGTCTTTAAAATGGTAAGAATAAAATGCTACATACACTAGAACCAAAGTGTCAATACTATTATCAGATTTCAGTTTTCATTTTAGACCCAAAATGCTTTAAAGCAAATTTTTAAATGACATCCCAAGCTGGCTGTACTTTCAAAAGCTATCATATTTTTACTATATTTCTTGTTGTCTCTTACCTTCATGCACACAGTTCAAGAGAAAAATGTTGATGCTTTCACTAAACTTATAAGAATATATTTACATCTGATTGTTGTTCTAAAATGGCCATGAGAAACTATTTACTACTAATGAAAGCTGACAAAGAAAAGTATTAGTACAAAGAACAAACTACAGAAAAATCTCAGGGATAAAATACACGGTAGATGTGAATATTAAATGCCCCATACATTTCTAAATATCTTTCCTTCTTATCTATAGTATCTATACTGTGCATTACTACTAAGAATACACATACATAACTTTATATTTCATACATAACTTTATATTTCTAAATCTTTAAATGTTTATGAGGGCAAATAATTTTATTGTGAATATAAATCGAAATATAAATCGAAATTCTATTACTTTACATCTATGAAAACATTTTGGGTAATGGAAAGTTTTTTAATAAAATAACAGCTTTATTGAAGTATAAGTCACATACTCACTCTTTATAATTCAGGGAGGTTGGTATATTCATAGCAGTGTGCAACCATCACCACTAGAGGTATTTATATAAGTGATGCTCTTACCTTTTTTTTTCTTTCAAAACAACATGACTTTCATTATGTCTTGGTATTTCAGAAAACTCTAATTTAAAATTACACAAGATATACAGGTTTGTAATTTTATGTAATTTTGTTTTGTTTTCAAATTTTTTTTAAAAATCATCAAATGAACCAGAACCTGCTTTAATAACTGTTGCACAGAACAAAAAATAAAGTTATCTGGATGTGTATATCTTTATATTAATACTTCCAGAAGTCAAAGGAATCACCCACATAGTCCTTTCTCCTGAGGGTAGAGTAAAGCAGTGCTCTAGACCATTAGGTCGATAGAAAGACCAAGCCCCAGGAGGTATTACTTTTATAGATTTTCTTTTGTCTAATGGGATATATCTATGGATCCACATTCCTACAGACTAAAAGCTAATGGCTTATTCTATTTGGTATAAAAAGTTAGTCATACAAAATTAAAGGCAAGACAATAACACGTGTTATTTAAAAAATACTAAAAAGCTATGTTTCCTGGGTCACTGTGAAAAAAAAAATGTGCAACATTTTCAAAAGATAAATTTCCTGGTGCTGGGAATGTAGCTCAGTGGTAGAGTACTTCCATAGCATGAGTAAAATAATAACAATCCAAGAATTACAAAACAATAGTAATAATAGTTTAATAATAAAAATTGTTAGGTGATAATAAATAAATTTACAGATGTTTGACTGTATCTTCTGAATAAAAATTTGTAGACTGCAATTTGAGTAAAACAACTCAAGGCACCAAAATTAATGCTGAAAAAATAATACTTCCCTCAGCCTATTAGAATGGAATAACCAAAAATATTATATTCATTCACAATTAACTGAGCAGCTGCTAAGTGGATAAAACTGCAGGTTGCCTCAGAAAGTATAAAGTTAAAGCAATACGACCACCAGATTTACAACATAGCTAGGTAAATATGTTAGGGATGAAACTAGAAAGTAATATACTATATAATAAAAGTTAAACATCTGTTAATTGGCAATTAGATAATTTACAATAAATATGCAATGAAGATATGGTAGAACTAATATACAACTATATAACAATTATGTAATAATTAGAGAGTTTATAACATGTATTACAGTTATGTACTATTTAGTTATCTTTTATAAGTTATCTTTCATCATTTTCTAGTAATAACCTTATGCAGAAAGTAGATAACATATTTATAAACTGAAGCTGAAGATCATATAAATTACCCAATTTCAGGATTAAATAAATGGCAGTGCTATTTAGAATTCACATGTCTAGTAAGACAACAGATGTCAAGGACTATATATAAAAAGACATACTAAACAAAAGACTACATATATACTTAAAATAAAAGAATGTACACTAAAAGTCATAACAAATATAATAATTATACTTGTAAGCATAGTGTCTTTTTAAACTGAATCCACACCTATATTTGGTAACTAATTTCTGTTATTTCTGCCTTATTGTTTATATATGTATACAAAAAGATATTTTAATAACCATTTTATCATACCTGAAAAAGATAAAATAAAATACAAGTGTGAAAAATACTTTCACAAATAGATCATATGGTAAGTGATTAATAAAAAAATGAAACAAATGAACAGTGAAAACTGACATTCAACATTTCAAAGTATGTTGTGAGATTTGTTTGTAAAATGCCTTATGATTATTAGCACAACATTCTTACATATTATTTTGAAAGTGTCCTATATTCTATCAATGTAAAAGAAAAAAATAATTCTTCCCTGTAAACTAAATAGTAAAATATGAGATGAAAAAGAATTTCAAAAGAGTGTTGAAAATGTATTTAGTGCTCTTCTATTCTTTCATATAAACCATAAAACTTTTTGGTGAACTAAAAGTATTACATAATAATGGTTAAAGTTGTGACAAAAAGAGATAAAATACCTTTTAAATGTCAAAAAAGAAGGATGGTAATGAGAATCATGAAATGCCCCTTGATTGGAAAACATAATAGTACAAATAGACCAAAAAAAAAAAAAATCACTGAATTTACTGTGACAAGTAGCATGTAAATGGCAATGTGGTAGTAATATTTTCTCCAAATTTCATGAATGAGAAAGCTACATGTAAGTAGCAGCCATCAAGATGATGCTATAACAAAATCAGCTCTTCAATGATCTCTGCTTTCTCTCCACAAATATCTAAGTTATGCAAGGTGACAGAATATACCAGTGGCTCTTCAGTTGGACATTATCACCCAAGGGCTATCCATTGGGCTCTAAAACCTTCTCACAAAATTGAGAATAGTAGCTAACAAAAGGTCCCCAAAGTTCAACCCCATGGCAATATTTTAAATGAGTTCACTGAGTTATACCATCATTTAGAATTTAAGTGCTGTTTTAAAATTATTTGAGAATTACCTAAAACAACTAAGAATTGGAAAATATGAATAATTTACAAACATCTTCACATAATTAGATCCACATTCAAATTAAAAAATATTTTGAAGGAATTTTTAATTACAATAATTATTTTGGTGATGTAACTTAAAAACAGTATAGACAAGCCAACATTAGATGTGATACTACTGCATTTATTTGTTCACTTAACATACATACATTGTACCTCTCTGTCTGAGACATTAAGGATAATAATAAAAACTAATACTTTCAGTTCCTCTTTTATGTCAAACATTAGCACTGTTAGTATTTGTAACATTATGAGTTACTAATAGTATTTTTATTTTACAAAGGAGTGAACGGAGGCAGAGTTAAACCTGCCCAATATTCCAAATTATCTAACATGTAAATAAATTCATACTTGTGTATACAGAATAAATTCCTCCTAAAATAATTTTTATCTGAAAAAAACAAGGTTTTTAAAAAAGCTACTATTACAGCTACATGTAAGGAATATCTTCAGGTAAATAAAACAGTTACATGTAAGGAATATCTTCAGGTAAATAAAACAGTTCAGTGAAATGCAAGAGGGAAGATACAGCTAGAAGATAAGATACTACAGTGAGTGACAGGAGA
Organism: Perognathus longimembris pacificus; assembly: GCF_023159225.1. Lineage (NCBI taxonomy): Eukaryota > Metazoa > Chordata > Mammalia > Rodentia > Heteromyidae > Perognathus > Perognathus longimembris. The sequence continues at coordinate 116,607,603 of NC_063161.1, read as the reverse complement.
AAGGGTCAGAATGGTACAGAGGCCAGATACCATCAGAAAACTAGACTTCTTGCCCTGCAAATCATTTGTCTATCACAGCACTCTATGAAGTTACATAAGGACACGAGATTCAGGTACTCAGGACTCCCAATCCTCATCTTTCTTATGTCTAGAATTTGCTTTAATATTTTCTTTTTATTTTTACTATCTTCAAATAGTTGTACAAAAGAATTTCCATTTAATATGTCCTCCATTTAGGTTTCACTCCTTCCATCATTCTCATTCCCTATCTATCCCATACCCACACATCTCCTAACGTTTCCTAGTTCCATTTTCATGTATGTACATTGAGTATGATGACTGTTGGATGCCTGAAGTTTTTAAAAGAATAAGCCTACATATTTTTATTGGCTTTTATCAGTTATACAGGAAAAGAAGATTTCACTGTTACAAATCCATACATGTTAACACTATATTTCAATCAATTTCACCCCCTCCATCACATTTCCGTACTCTTTCCTTCTGTGATGCTTTAATATCTTCTATACTTTTGTAGAATGTGGGTTTTTTTTCTGAGTAAATGTGCCAACTACTATCACAGGTTGCCACTGAAGCTTTTGAAGGATTTTAGGCTGAAAGCATTCTCCATCTGTCTCAAGGATCATATGCACAAATTAGAACTACCAAATGAGAATACAGACAGTTGATCAATGTTTAATATGGCTTTGCCTTTAAGTAGAAATACTCACTATACTAAGTTGCAAAGGTCTCTTAAATACCTAGCTTGTAAGTTTTCCTTAATATGCTAAAGACAATGGTATAAAATTTTATTTATGCCAGTGGCTCATACCTGTAATCCTATCTACTCAGGAAGCTGAGATCTGAGGATCACAGCTCAGTGCCAGCCCAGGCAAGAAAGTCTATGAGACTCTTATCTCCAAGTAACAACAACAAAGCCAGAAGCAGAACTGTGGCTCAAGTGGCAAAACACTAGCCTTGAGCACAAAAGCTTTGGGAGAGTGCCTAAGCCCTGAGTTCAAGCCCCAGTACCAGTATAATTTGAAAAAAAAAAAAAAAAAAAAGCTTTACTCTTACATTGTTGCAGCAGAGTCTATATTTAATATTAATTTTCTGTAAATGCATCATCATAACCACATGTTGTCTCTTTTTCTTTATTTTTCCTACAGGTCCAGGGCCTGAACTAGGCCTGAGCTCTGTCCTGGAGCTTCTTTTGCCCAAAGCTAACACTCTACCAGAGGAGCCACCACATAACTTCTGTTTTTTTCTGAGTAGTTTATTGGAGATAAGAACCTCACAGACTTTCCTGTTTGGGCTGGCTTCAAACTGCAATCCTTAGATCTCAGACTCCTGAGTAGCTAGGAGTACAGGCATGAGCACCTGGCACCCATCTTGTAACCACACATTTTCTAGTTGTATTACTATACAAAATCCTATACATTATTTGAGTAATATGATAGCTATAAGTCCCCTGGTTAGAGCAGATATATTTCCTCATACATTTGATGAAAAGACACATTATTTTAAAAACATAAAAATGTGGACTACCAACCAGAATCAGTGATTATTTTCTAAGGAGAACTATAGTGGCTGGATTTCACTGTTTCTCATTATAGAATGTCAAAAAAAGTTATTTTTAACATAGCTGAATGAAATTTTATTTTAATCTCTTTTTACTTCTACTGACTTTTTTTCAAGGTGAAGATTAGCTCATTAATGGAGTATATATTCTTAGCATACATGAGGTCCTGGGTTTGATCCCCATCACAGGAAGGGAGGAAAAAGAGGAAAGAGGAAGAGAAGGAGAAGCAAGGGGAGGGAAAGAGGTTCACACCCAGAACAACAGTTAGCAATAGTTCAGCAACAGTTACCAAACTCAAGCCATGTACTGAAGAAATGGACACAAATCTCACTGCAGTTGCTTGAAAAATGGTGCTGCATTTGTTCATATAATTTTCTTTGAAAAACAAATATATATATATATATATACATACACACATATATAAACATAAATATACAAATATAATATATATGCATATTCTGGGGAAGAAATAATATAGGAAAACATATAATAGAGTTACTTCAAATCTAATTTCTATTTGTGTTCATAGGCATGTATACATACTCAGTAAATAATACTATTTGTGTGGTAAAGACTTTACCTTAAAGTCAAGATGTTTATGATTCTGATCCCTCTGTAACCAAACCATTCACTCCAAAATAGTTGTTCTAGTCCTTGTAAATGAGCGAGATCACCATCTAGTGGTGACTCCTTGAAATGTCAGGTTAGGGCTTTTGCAGCTTAGAAAAAAATGTTCAATGGAATGTGGTTTATGAGCACATATTTTAGAATATTGAAATATATTTTTAAACACCAAATTATACTGAACAATATTTTTAAATTCTAATAAAAACTTTATAGCAAGATAAAAACAACTAGGTATATGGCATCCTGAGATAATTGTTTTCAACCCTTCTAACAAACTGGGGGAGAAACCTTCAAATGAACATGTTTAAAAATATGCCAGACATGAATTTATAGACTATTTGATCAATATGTATATAGAAAAATACTTACTTCTCTCCATATTACAATGAAAAAATTATTTCAATAGAATGTTATCAAACTTCTTTTTCATCTACATAAGAAGGAAGTACCCTATCATGTCTCACTGACTCTAAGCTTATCCAATGTAATCCAGTGAGCTACTTCTTGTAAGATTCTACCCTGTCAAAACCAGGAGTTCCCAACCCACTTGCTTTCTTCAATAACATATGGCTTGAGTTAAATATCAATTTCTAACATAAAGCAGCAACATGCTCATACAGAGATCTCTACCACAAAACCAACAGTGTCCTGGATAGAGAATGCTCTGTTGTCAGCCTAAAGTGATGAATATGTATGTTCAAGAATCACTAGTTATTGTAAATATGCTTGTTATTCCAATATAACAGAAGGTATCTTGATTCTTAATCCCACATTTTTCAACTTATTCTGGAATTTATATGCCTATGAAAATCAAGCATACACTTAAAATACAGCTTTTAGTTTAATTTAATAATGAATCAGAAAAAATGGGCTTTAAATAAATATTTTTAAGTCACAGCAAACCATTTGAGACCTAAGTTACTACAATGATATGATTAAAAAACATACTTCTGTCTTACAGAAAAACAGAATTTTTATATAACAAATTAAAATAAATTTATTTGTCCTGCTCTAATAACTAAGTGCCATATTTTTCTAAATAACTTACATTTATCATATGTATGTTTTAGTATTTTTCACTCAAAAATAAAGTTAAAAAACATACATAAGAAATTTATTATTTCTGACTTAAGAACAAATTACTAACAATTACTACTGTGTTTCTGATTTTTAAAAAGTTTATAATGCTATACTATAATATTAAAAAGTATATAGCATTTTAACTGTGCATATGATATATACATTACTAATGTAGATAAACATATACATTTAAAAATATGGCATTTATCACAATACCCAAAGAAACATTCCTTTTTTTAATAGCATTTTTCATTATTGTCACCATAATATGTATAAACTTTGTATAACAAAAAAGAATGCACGCAATTTTCTTAAGCTCAATTTTATAACAAAATTTTACATTTATGTGTAAGATATTGTAATGGTACTTAAAATTCATTTTAATGTGTTGTATTCAATTGCTAAAAAGCTACATAATTTTCATCAAATAAATGTATACAAATACACATACAATGTTCAGGTAAATTTGATCCCTATCATTTATCCACTGTTTGTGGGGGAGGGGGGGAGCCTAATGATCTCTTTCCTTTCCATTGAACAAACAATAAAAAGGCCTTTATATATTTATTAAGCTGTTACATTATAATATATACCTATTTTATTTAGAGGAATTTGTCATACCCGTTCCCATTTAAAGCTGTCAGTTTTTTTGTGTGTTTTTGTCAATTTTGTCAGTTTTTCTGTGTTGTTGGTTGTGGGGTTTGAACTCTGGGCCTACGCTCTGTCCCTGAGCTCTTGAGTTCAAGGTTAGTGTTCTACCACTTGAGCCACAGAGCTACTTCTTGTTTTCTGGTGGTTAATTGGAGATAAGAGTCTCAAGACTTTTCTGCCCCAGCCTTGAACCATAATCCTCAGATCTCAGCCTCCTGAGTAGCTAGGAATACAAGTGTGAGCCACCAAAGCCCAGCTTACAGCTGTTTTAAAACTTTACTTTACATTCCTTACTAAATGATTTTCTAAATTCCAAAAGGACTCATATTCTGTCACAGAACAGACCAGAAAAAAAGATAAATTCTATTTTTAATCACAGAAACACTGATTTTGTTTCTCTATGCTTCTATTTTTAACAATAATCCTTACAGTGTTCATATATCTCCCTAACTACATTATGACAAATGGACAGGATTTTGTTATAAAAATAAAATACTAACAAATACTTCTTATCCCTTTGCAGTTTCAAGTTTTATCAAAGTTAATCGAACCAACTGGGCATGATGGCAAATGCCTAAAATCTCAGCATTGAGAGACTAAAATAGAAGTATCATAAGATCCAGGCCAACCTGGGCTACAAAGCAAGAAAAAAATGGCAATATTACTTTATACATTTTTATGCAGCTAAAATAGTAATATTACATGCCAGTGTTCCACAAGATCTCCAAGAACTAAAATCAAATTCATTGTATAACTGTTCTTGAAAATAATAAAATTCAATTCAATTCATTAAGTCAGCAAAAATTTTTCCAAAATAGCCTAAGTAACAGTGCAATATTACTAAACTACTTAAACCATGTTAATTAAATATTTTCTAGACAGAAGGGTATAATTTTTTAGACTGCATAGCCTCTCATAGGAGTATATTAACTCTACAATGAATTTAAACATGGCCATTCAATTGTGCTAGTTATGAACATATTTAAATATTTCAAGCCTTTAAATTTATGTTCATTCTGTTCAAACTAAATTTCTTTTCTTTTTTTTTTTTTTGGCCAGTCCTGGGCCTTGGACTCAGGGCCTGAGAGCACTGTCCCTGGCTTCTTCCCGCTCAAGGCCAGCACTCTGCCACCTGAGCCACAGCACCCCTTCTGGCCGTTTTCCATATATGTGGTGCTGGGGAATCAAACCGAGAGCTTCATGTGTAGGAGGCAAGCACTCTTGCCACTAGGCCATATTCCCAGCCCCTCAAACTAAATTTCTAAAGCTGACTACTACAATGGGCTACAATTAAATATTTCTGAAAACTATCACTAAATTTCAGATAAATGAGTGCTTAAGTGATCACATTCAAAACATGAATAAATTCTGACTAATCTTTTAAATTATAATGAAATTTTTCATTTGAAATTGGGCCCATCAAAACAAGTAAAAATCTTTTCAAAATTAACAATAGGGTATTTGTATTTAAACTGTACGATGTAGGTCATTTGTATAGTCATTCAAAAGAAATAATTTGGGGCTGGGGATATAGCCTAGTGGCAAGAGTGCCTGCCTCGGATACACGAGACCCTAGGTTCGATTCCCCAGCACCACATATACGGAAAACAGCCAGAAGCGGCGCTGTGGCTCAAGTGGCAGAGTGTTAGCCTTGAGCGGGAAGAAGCCAGGGACAGTGCTCAGGCCCTGAGTCCAAGGCCCAGGACTGGCCAAAAAAAAAAAAGAAATAATTTTTCTAATACAGGAAAATATTACTATTATCCTCCTAAAGAAACATTTCTGATTTTAGTTCCTTGTTGCAGGACTTACTAGCTCTGCAACCAGGGTAAGTTAAATAGTCTATCTCCTGCTCTCATTTTTAAGTTACCGGTAACAATGGTTATCTCAAAATTATCTAAAATATTAAATAAAATATTACCTGCAGATTACTTAGCAGAACGTTGTAAATATAAATCCTAGCTATTTTTTATGAAATATAAGGGTAGGTACCAACAGAATTTACCAAGTCTCTGAAGCTTCCACACAGAAGCTTTTAAGTTTACAAAGAGGCTCCATTGCAGTTCAAAATAAAACAAACAACTAAGGAAGTATAAAATAAAAATAATAAAATTACTATCTAAGGAATAAGGATAAAATAAAGCTGAATGGTTGAGCACCTGCCTAGCATGCATGAAGATACGAGTTCAGTCCCTAGCAATATCCCCCCCACACACACACTTACATATTCTTATTGCACAAATGTTTTAGCATTTACATTCAATTGATTCCAGAGAAAATTCTTTAAAGGAAGTAAACACAAATATAAAATCCAGTCTCACAGATTTTTATGGCATAATACAAATTAATATTTATAGAAATTTCAAATAGGTTATATATATTTGAAATTTATAATTTTCAAAAATGTATAATTCATATGAAAATACAAGTTCATTTAAAGATGCTGGCATATCAAGACATCAAAATCCAAATACAATTAAATAAGGGTAAAAGAAAGAAGAAAAACCTCTAACTTGTATATATTTGAGAAGTGGATTTCAACATTTTAAAAATCCATCATATACTTATTTGGCCTGTCTACTGCAATTCACAATCAAAAGTTTAAAAAGTAAGCTCATTCTCAGACTTTACCTTTAGTGAAATGGAAAAGGAGATCATGGAAAAAGTTGATTAAGATGAAAAGTAAAGACATTCTAAGGAAAACTTAGTGAAAGCAGTATTCTTTACAAAAGGCAAAGCAAACAAATGGGAGGCTAGGAGCAGGCAACAAAGAAGAAATCAAAGCCAAAATATTCAATGCCCTCTTAACTATAACGAAGTTTAACACCAAAAAAAGGAAGAAAAAATATATATTCATGCTACTAGGAAAAATTTAATTTCAAAAGCATTTTATATGCAGTTTTATAGGCCAATTTATCCTTTTTCACATATCAAGATAAGGTAGTTGCTTTACAGTTGACTCTAATATAGAAAAAAATCTCTCAGGAATCTGGATTTAACAAGAACCCACTCTATTTCTAAAAGAAAACCAGAAGACAAATAAGAGCTCAAAAGTAACTGGAATAAATGGTGTTCAGGTATATAAGTTTAACATGAAATTTACTTATGAAACAGTCCTACTTTTCTTCTAAAGTATTAGACAGTAAATCCCTCCTTCTATACTATAAATTCCAAGGTCATGGCCAAAGATGTTTATTAGTATAATTACAATGTAGAAATAATACCATTAAGCCTCCAGTTCCAGATTTCATAAATTAATAAAACTGGAAGATTAAGAACAACGTCAAGGGTCTTTTAATTGAGACACCAAAACAAAAACTCCTAGAGTAGATTTCACCTTTATGATCTTTTAGTTTTGTTTCCAATTGACCTTCAAAGTTGCTAAGCATTTTCAAAAGTACCTTGCTAAGGGCTGGGAATGTGGCTTAGTGGTAGAGTGCTTGCTAGCAGGCACAAAGCCCTGGGTTCAATTCCCCGGCATCATATAAACAGAAAAAGCTGCAAGTGGCATGGTGCTACAGGTAGAGTGCTAGCCATGAGCAAAAAGAAGCAAAGGACAGTGCTCAGGCCCTGAGTCCAAGCCCCAGGACTGGCAAAAAAAAGTACTTGCCAAACATAGCTTTCATGTAAAAAAATAATAATAATAATAAAATAAGATATGAGCTGGCCCAAGCCTGTAATCCTAGCTATTCAAGAGGCTGAGAACAGAAAACCAAAGTTCAAGGACAGCCTGGGCAGGACAGTCTGTGAGATCTTGTGTCCAGTTAACCACCAAAAAGCCAAATGTGGAGATATGGCCCAAGTGGCAGAGCACTAGCCTTGAGTAAGAAAGCTCAGGGATCACATCCAGGCCCAGAGTTCCAGACCCAGGACCAGCATAGATAGATAGATGACGGATGGATGGATGGATGGATGGATGGATGGATGGATGGATGGATGGAGAAAGGTACTCATTTTTAATATAAAGACACTCAGCTTCAAAATTTACTCCTTTCTTCTCTTCATCCATACTCTATAGCTTTAGATTTTAGTCCCAATAATGAGCACAGAATGAGTAATTTGGAGAAGGATTTTTTTTACCTATTTTTAAACAAGGTAGTCAAAGACTGTGAGTATACTGTAAGTATATTTTTTCTCACAAAGACTGTGAGAAAAAGAATTAAATGAGAAGATATAATTTTTAATGCCTGAATTTCCTTTTATAGAAGTCTACTATCATAAGAATTTAAATGGCCAGGGCTGGTATATTATTTGTTTGGAAAAAGTCTCTTCTAAATGTGCTTTCCTTTTTTTTTACTTGATCTATTTATTTTGGTAGTACTGGGGTTTGAATATAAGGCCTCTCACTTGCTAAGTAGTTATTCTAACACATGAGCCACTCTGTCAATCCCTTTTTGTGTTGGTTATTTTTTAGATAGTCTTGCTTCTGCCTCAGCCAACCTCAACTGTGATCCTATTTGTGCTTCCCTTTGTCACTGATACGATAGATGCTTATGACTGGACCCAGCTATTGGTTTAGGTAGAGTCTTTCAAGGCAAGCCCTCAATCTCTGACTCCAAAGTAACTAGGCTTAAACCACTGTACCCAATTTGTGTTTTCCTTAAATAAGCATCAAAAAATAACATGGAACTCTGGAAATAAATACCCTGTTCTTTCTTTTTTTTCAGTGAAATAATATGCGTTAAAACACTACTGAGGCTAGTTTGTGAACTATGGTTATAGTTTGTGTCTGTAGTTATAACATGACATGATGATATGCTTAAAGTAAATCTAGGATATGGATATAACTCACTAGTACAGCATTTGCCTATAATGGACAAGGCCCAAAGAAAGAGAGAGAGAGAGAGAGAGAGAGAGAGAGAGAGAGAGAGAGAGAGAGAGAGAGAGATATCTCAATAGGCCATCTAATGGGTCTTCTTTACTTATTTAAAATTTTTACCCACCCTGGAAACAAGCAACAAGGATACTCCCTTGTAATAAAATTAGTTTAAATTAGATATTTAGTTTGTACATTAAGAACTTGTGAAAAATATAAAACTGTCCAAAAAGTATTCCAACAAAGTTTTCCTGAGTACTGACAATTAGTTGTATCACTGCTTGAGATCCACAGATGCAGCAAATCAAAATAGGTCTCTAGCCCTTCAAGCAAAGAAAACAGAATATCATCCTTAACAATCTCCACAGATTTCCCCACTCTGACTTAGTAGTAAGCTATTTTTCATATAGTTCTTGTTTTAGTATATATTACATGAATCTCTTGGATAGCATATTCTTATGAAAGCATATTCCTATGAAAAAGAGAAAATGAATTTCAAAGTAGACTAATGGCACTTTAAATTTTTAATGCTGTAGAACTTAAAATAGTAAATTTTATGTCTGTTTATGCAAACTCAAATCATTAAATCACTCTTCACATCTATCTCCTCCGTCTTTGTACGTTTTCAGAATTATCCCTTTAATATTTACTAATTGAAGAAATTCAGTCAAATTACTAAAGTCCATGACTCTAAATTACCTAATCTGTAAAAGAAAATTATATTACCTATTATCATAGAATGCTGTGAGTATACTGAAAGTAATAATATAATTGAAGTATCTGTCAAAGAACCAGACACATAATAAACATCAATGCTTGCCATTGTCTGCCATGTGTAATCTAACCTTTGGTCCCACAATTCTCCAAGCAGACCAAGGATTCATCTCCCAAAGTATAGTTACCAATCTCTTCCAGATACTAAACAAGAGAAAAGCTCCCTTGTGAAATAAGGATACATAAACCTTAAGGTTCAACATATGCTAATTTTCTGGCCTACTTTCTATTTTAAGAGAAATGTCAAAAATGGTTTAATGTAAAATTTAACCCCCTACAGTTTTCACAAATAATATTCAAGCTACTACAATACTCTCTACCCCTACAATGACCCCTCTGTTTGTATTATACTTACCTATGCAAATATTTGTTTCTCCCAACAAAGTATAAGATGTGCTTGGACATAAGCATAACTATTCACTGAATCTTTCTTTTGAAAATTTCTTTTAAAGGACTCATACACACACACACACACACACACACACACACACACACGAAATATTTTTACTTTCTGGTAATGCTGGGGTTTGAACCACCACTTGAGCCATGTCTCTTTTTTTTCTCTAGATATTTTTGAAATAAGGTCTCATGTTTATGCCTGGGCTGACTTGTACTTCCCATATAGCTGAAAATGACAAGAGTGTACCACTATAACTTTTTCTTGTCTGAAGTAGGGATAAAACAAACTTTTTGCCTGGGCTGGCCTTGAATTGCATCTCCAAGTAGCTAGGATTATAATCATGAACCACAGTGCCCAGCTAAAACTCTCCCACCCCCACCACCCAGTCCCAGGGTCTGAACTCTGGGCCTAGGTACTGTCCCTGAGCTCTTTTGCTCAAGGCAAGCACTTTACCAATTGAGCCACAGTACCACTTCCAGCGTTTTCTGAGTAGTGTACCAGAGATAAGAGTCTCATGGACTTTCCTGCCAGGGCTGTCTTCAAACCACCACCCTCAGATTTCAGCCTCCTGACTAGCAAGGACTGCACGTGTGAGCCACTAGCACTGGGCTTAGCCAAAAAAAACATTTTAAACAAAATTTCAATATACTTTCAAAGTAACCACACATTTGTTCAGTTTATAAGACATCATTAGGGCTGGGAGGTAGCTCAGTGGCAAAGTGCTTGCCTTGCAAGTGCAACATCCTGAGTTCGATCCCCAATACCAAAAAACAGACCAAAAAAAAAGAAGACATCATTGAGCACTTACTGATGGAATTATTAACATATTACTTCTTTAGATCCTCTTTCCTCCTCTTTATCCTCTGGGCTGTTATATCTTTATAAAATAGTTATGTCTTTCTTCATTGTCCTTTCTTCCAGGACTACTAGATATTTTATCTAGTTCTTTCATTTTTATCACTTTACTACAACCCCCAACTATATATTTCATCATTTTTGTGTCAAAATTAAACAAAATGAAATTATAATCTTTCTCAAAAACATCTCCCTACTTTAAGTCTTTATAGCTAGCAGAACTATTACAGAGTAAAATATTGATCTTTTATTATTTTTAATCCTATATCCTCAACATTTATTCTGTAATAAATATGGCTACTGAAAACTTCTAAGAAAATATAAAATATGAGATCAAATCTTAAAGAATGTATTGAGCATTTTATCACCAAAAAAATTTACCTCATTTCCATGCTTTTCTATTACTAACTTTAAACTGAACTTCAAGTAATCTAAATTATAAATACTCTTTAGCAGGAAGTCATTTGGTAACTAAATTTATTCCTCCACTTCTAAATAGAAAACCAATTTTATTTTTTAGTTTCTCATAAAGAGAAAATAAAATGCCGCAAACTTTGAAAGAAAATCCTATATAGGCAATAGGAAGGACTATTAACTTGGGCAGATTCTAAGATCTAAACTGACTCTAAAACTTACTAATATGTACTTTAAGAACATTTATTGATTTTCTTACCTCAGCATGCACTGTAGTCACTCAGTATTTGTATATGTTGCTAGAATTTAGACTGTATAAACAGTGAGATTTTAATGTGTTCATGTGTTTTTAATAAATTGTATAGTATATATAAATATATAAAAAAGAACATTTATTGAGAACTGATCTTTAATTTACTTTCCTACTCATAATTTATATTCATTTTCAGGTAATTATAGATAATTGTGTAAAGCATCTAGTTCTTAATGTTTATGTTACTAGCCTAGTTCAAGACTTCATTAGACCCAAGGGTGTGACAGTAATATTGTCACTGTCTACTCTCTGAAGTAATGCTTGAATGAATGATCTACTCCTTGCCTGATTTCATCTACTCCTCATCTTATTTTTAGTTAACAATCAAGTAATTGGTGTTTTTATGACAGGACGCTTACAAGACACATCACAGTTTTCATATGAAATGGGAAACTATTTTTAGATAAGATCTAGTCACAGAAAGCAGAAGAAGAAACACAGTTTGAGTCTCTTTTTCGTTTCTGTTTCTATACTACAAGAGAAACCTTGAAAAATTTAAACAAATCAACAGAAAAGTAAACTCCTTCTAATTCCAATTAGTATTACTTCGCAAAGCACACAAAATCATTCAAGCCTACAAACCCAAGAGAAAAAGTGCCACTGTAACAAGGCTGAAGTTTACCACATATACAATAACTATATCATAACAGTACTATGATCACGGATGGAATCCTCACAAGGAATGGACCATGTAGAAGCTACATTATCAAAGAAAGAGTGTAATTAGAAGAGCTATTCTAATTAAAGTACCATAATAAATTTAACTATAAACACAGCAAAGTATTAGCTGTTGTTTTAAAGTGCTTATACCACAAATATTTGTTTTCAAACCATCTGTCATGGGCTGAGGATATAGCCTAGTGGCAAGAGTGCCTGCCTCGGATACACGAGGCCCTAGGTTCGATTCCCCAGCACCACATATACAGAAAACGGCCAGAAGCGGCGCTGTGGCTCAAGTGGCAGAGTGCTAGCCTTGAGCTGGAAGAAGCCAGGGACAGTGCTCAGGCCCTGAGTCCAAGGCCCAGGACTGGCCAAAAAAAACAAAAAAAAAACAAACAAACCTGTCATGACAGAAATCAGCCAGCTTTCTGAATGAAATTTTCTCTTAAACTAAGGTGTATCTTAATCATAGGAAGATAAAATTCTGGGAATTCACAATTTTTTTAATATTTTATGGTCTTTAAGTAATAAGGAGTTGCCATTCAACAAAGCAATTTACAAATACAGTTTGTCTTGATGAATGTCACCCCTTTTACTCCTTTCACCCAACCCTCCCACCCACCATACCCCTTCCTTCACTTTTCTTATTTTTCTAGGATATTTAATGGATTTTTTTGCCATTTAACAAAACAATTTATGCATACAATGCATCATGAACTGTGTCACCCCTTCAACATTTCTCCCCACTTCGACCTACCTCTTCCTAGCTACCAAGTGATGGTGGTGGTGGCAGTACTGGGGCTTGAACTCAGAGCCTAGGTACTATCTCTGAACTTTTCTGCTCAATGCTAGCACTATACTACTTTGAGCCATAGTACCAATTCTGGATTTTTCTGAGTAGTTTATTGAGGATAAGAGTCTCACAGAGTTCCCTCCCAGGGATTGGCTTTGAACCATGATCCTCAGCTCCCAGCCTCCTGAGTACCTAGGATGACAGATGTGAGCCACCAGTGTCTGGCTTACAATGAATTCTTGACTAAATTGTTGCAATTTCCCCCCTTCTTTCAACAACCCCCTCCCCTTGACTCCACCCCTCTTCTTCTGAATTCACAATTTTAAACCAAAGTTTAGCTAAAAGACCAGGAATGCCACCACCTAGGGGCAGCACACCACTAACCCAGGAAAAGGAGCAATAGAAGACTGACAATGACCATACCCAAAAAAGTCACAAAATATTCAAATAATATACATTCTGATATATATATACATAAAGGTATACATATATGTGTAAATGCATATAATTAGTATGAAATGATACATAAAATTATGTACTACATAAATTATTTTATATGTAGTATGTGAACATAAGCTAAAGAACACATATATAAATATATATGTGATGTATATGTATACATATAACTTGGTATATATGTGTGTATAGATGGAAAGATATACATATGTGAATATGATTTGAAAATTGAAAAGCCAATGTGTTGAGCTGGGTATATAGCTCAGTGGAAGGGCACTTTCCTAGCATACATTAAGCCTTGGTTTGATCCACAACACCAAAAAAAAAAGAAAGAAAAAGATAATATCTAATAGTTTGTATTTAATAAAATGATAGTTTTGCTTAAAAGCTATAAAGTTTCCTGTAAAACTGAGAAAAGAATTTTCTCTAACTTATAGCCTGATTAGTTCTGAATATGACTAAGAGTTTATGGGGAAAAATCTTATTCATTATTACTAAGTTTTCTTAAGTGGATATCCATATTTTGTGTACCTGTCCTGGGGCTTGAACTCAGAACCTGGGTATGGTCCCTACACTTTTTTGCTCAAGGCTAGAGTTCTACCACTTGAGCCACAGCTCTACTTCTGGTTTTTTTGGTAATTAATTGGAGATAAGAGTCTCACAACCTTTCTTGCCCAGACTGGCTTCAAACTTCAATTTGCAGATCTCAACTTCCTAAGTAAGTAGAATTACAAGGGCAAGCCGCCAGCACTCAAAGGATATTTTTAAGTCTACAAATGTTTGTTTTAAATTGACCAATGATTTTGCTGAAAGGCCAATTATTGTTAAATTGTCAGGAAACTATTCTTATACAAAGAAAAGAGACCATGTTTCTCAACATTCCCTTTAAATAAGTTCACAGTTCTTTATTTTTCTTAAACATAAGCTATGAGAATCTCCTTGAATGACAAATTAAAATTGCACATCTTAAACAGGCTATGAAATATATTTGACTTCTGGACAAAATAACTTTCATTATTATCGTTACCTCTTACTCATGTTATGACTATTAACTAAAACAACAAAGTGTCTTACAATGTCCTAACGAAAATGTATGTGCTCAGTTATGTTAGTTCACTGTCCTCGTGTACCTTACAAATAACAAATTGACTTCACATAAAATTATGTGAGCAAAAAGTACCTATGAACAGTCATTATTCCTTTTAGTGCAAATAAATCAAATTTTAAAAAAGATTTCCTATTTGTTACACTGTCTTACTTTGCTGTTCCTAGTGTTTTAATGACAATATCTAATGATATCCAATACTGATAAAGGTAGAACTTTACAGGTTTCTCCTAGAGAAACAATGGATCTGACAAAAACTATCACTACAAAAAAATAATAAAACAGATGAAACTAAAACATCTTTATCTTTTGACTCAATAAATCTGCTTCTCAAATTCTAGTCTAACTTAATTTTGATGCTTACCTTGAGTTCTAATAACTGAAGACCTGAGAGTGAGACACCAATGACTCATGTGTGTTATCCTAGCTACTCAGGAAAGTGAGGAGGATATCTGAGGATGGAAGTCAAGCCAGCTCTGGTAGGGAAACTCTTATCTCCTATTAACCATGCAAAAGCCAGAAGTGGAAACATAGTAGTGATAGCCTTGAGAGAGAGAAAAAAAAAGCTCAGAGACTACAACATAGGCCCTAAGTTCAAGCCTGAGGAAGACAAAGGGAAGGAAGGGAGGGAGGGAGAGAGGGAGGGAGGGAGGGAGGGGCCAGAAGTGGAACTATGCTTCAAGTGATAGAATTCTAGCCTTGAGCAAAAAAGCCCAGGGACAGTACCTAAGCCTTGAGTTCAAGCCCTAGAACTGGCAAGAAAAAAAAATCATTTCAGAGTTGTTGTTTCTTACTTCTTCACTTCTTTTTCCCTGACCTTGATATATAATTGACTACCCTATGGTCTCAGTGGTTCAAGTCATTAGGAAGATAAAAATATGTGGAATTAAAGTAAAAAAAAAATGATAAGACTTTTAAATTAAGTAATGATGCTAATAATTCCTCATGAATTATATGATAAGTGTTATTATAAACAAACTATATCAATTAAAGTCTATCAACTAAATGATCTTTAATTGTTTTAAAGAAAATGTACTCTAAAGACTATATTTTCAGGGATCATTTCTGTAGTATGTTACTAGAAAATGCACTCTAGAATTCATTTGTTTAAAGCTTGACTAGACTTATTCGAAATTAGGAAAATAAACCACTTCATAGAGCATTCTCATTTTGTACTCTCAGAGCTGCCAAACACTTTTATTAATAGCATAAGAGTTAGGCTAAAATAACAAAATTAAAAGAAAGTAAATTTTAATCACAAAATTTGACACTTTACATAATTACTACAATGACTCATATCTTTGCAAAGCCTTCCATTTGAAATTTTTAAAACACATTCTTTTTTCCTTTTAACTTCTTCTCTAGCTACAGCATAAGTGTAATTAAGTTTTACAATCGAAAACAAAGCACAGAATCTGCTTTCTATTAAAACTGGGACACGAGTAAGAAAAAACCATGAGGAATGACAAAGGGAACTCGAAAGAAAGTCTTAGGACTCCATTTAGTACATGACAGAAAACTAAGATGGAGAATAAAGAAAGAAATAATAATACAAATGAACAGATGATGGATGCTGTATGAATAAAAGTTACATCAGAGTGAGTTGAAATGTTTATCTGGAAGACTTACCATAAGTAAGTCTTCATTCCCCGCCCCCCCAAGTCAGTCTCTCTCAACCAATGTCAAGGATATTTCAAGGACAGAATTACAGAACAGTGAAAACTGAGAGTATAAAATTATTATAACAAATTTCTGTAAGTTTTCATCCATTGACATATCAAAATCTCACCCACTGTTAGGGTGTAGGTATTCATCTAATTGAATTCAATATCGATTCTCTACAAAACCAACTACTATACTTTGCACACCACAAAGGCTTAAATACACATATTAGTTTATGAGAAATTAGTTTTTAAGAAAGATAAATCAAGAGGGGCCATGCATTGGTGACACTGGTGCCTCAAACCTGTAATCCTAACCACTTGGGAGGCTAGGATTTGAAAGTTGAGGTGTGAAGCCAATTATTATCTCAAATTAACTATCAAAAAGCCAGAGAATTAGCTCAAGGGTAAAGTGCCAGCCTTGAGTAAAACAGACAAGTGAAGGCTAGCACTTGAGCTAATTCTCTGGCTTTTTGTTAGTTAATTTGAGATAAGAATTCTGGTACTGGAAAGACCCAAAGAAACATGGACTCTATGGTCTCCCTTATTGGGAATAATTAGCACAGGATTAGGCAAGCCACAGCAGAGGATCACAAGAGCCCAATAGCTATACCCTTATGATCACATAAGATGATGCTAAGTGAAATTAACTCCATTTTATGGAAATGATTGTTATATCACAGTTGTAACTACTTTCAACATCCCATGTGTATCTGTAGTTTATACTGTTGATGATGTTCTTGTATCACCTTCTTGGATTGTATCTACACTATCTCTGTAATCTTATCTGAGTATATTGGAAACCGTGTATACTGGTATTAGAATTAGGAAATTGAAAGGGAATACCAAAATTGAGAGACAAAGGGTAAAATAAGAGAAACAACAACAAAAGCAATACTTGCAAAACTGTATGGTGTAAGCGAACTGAACACCTCAGGGGGGGGAAAGGGGGAGGGGGGAGGGGGGTATGAGGGACAAGGTAACAAACAGTACAAGAAATGTATCCAATGCCTAACGTATGAAACTGTAACCTCTCTGTACATCAGTTTTATAATAAAAATTTAAAAAAAAAAAAGAATTCTGGTACTGGAACAAGAAAGGAGAGGAGAGGGAGGGGGGAGGGGGAGGGGGAGGAGTAGGGAGAGGGAGAGGGAGAGGGAGAAGAGAGGGAGAAGAAGAGAAGAGAAGAGAAGAGAAAGAAAAGGAGGGAGGGAGGGAGGGAGGTAAGGAGGGAGGGAGGATAAAAAGAGAAAGAGAGAAGAGAGAGAGAGAAAGAAAGGAAAGAAGACAGACAAAAGTTGTCTGTAACTTTACAAAAAAATTATTTTATCAGATTATATAAACATGAGACATTTTAAATCTTCCATAAATAAATACATATAGTGTTTTGCAGATTCAATTGAAAATTATAATTTAATTTAATAGATATCTAGCTTTTTTTCCCTAGCCCAGGCTGGCCTCAAACTCTTAATCCTCCTATCTTAATCTCCCAAGTGGTAAGATTATAGGCATGCACATCCAATTTATTCAGTCATAATTTTGTTTTTGTTGTTGTTGTTGTTTTAAACTACTGGAGATTTGAACTCGGGGCCTCACACTTGCTAGGCAGGTACTTATCACTTAGAGACATACCTCTAGTCCTTTTCTTTTGTTGTTGTTTTTGTCCCAGGCTGGCATCAATTATGATCCTCCTACTATGTCTTCCATGTACCTTAGATTACAGACATACATCCTGATGCAGCTTCCTAGTTGAGATGGGGTCTCACTAACTTTTTGCCTTGAGCTAGCCTTGAACCTTGATACTCCTAATCTTTACTTACCATGTAACTGGTATATAAAAGTTTGAATTACCTCACTAAATTACCTACTCATTCTTAACCTTAAACTTACTAGAAAGAAAAAAAATAAATGTCACTCCACAAAAATAGTGCCATTTGGGGGCTGGGAATATGGCCTAGTGGTAAAGTGCTCGCCTCCCATACATGAAGCCCTGGGTTCAATTCCTCAGCACCACATATATAGAAAAGGCCAGAAGTGGTATTGTGACTCAAGTGGTAGAGTACTGGCCTTGGGCAAAAAGAAGCCAGGGACAGTGCTCAGGCCCTGAGTTCAAGCCCCAGGACTGGCAAAATAAATAAATAAATAAATAAATAAATAAATAGTGCCATTTCAAGAAATTCATCATGTTATTCAAACTGTTCCCATTGTTTATTAGCAATTTGTAAATTACTGTAATTTATAAGTTACTGAATTGTTATCTATTAGCAGCTTAGTATTCTCATATACCCCCATGCCCATCAGTAAGTTATCTGTGGTCCATTTGGATTTTTTAACAAATTATGCAAACATCAAATATACAAGTTAAAGAAGTCTATAATTAAATTGTGATTTATAAAGTAATGGGGAAGAATTAGCTCACTTTGTGACAATGGAATGGATTTTCTGAAGAAGACACTAGTTTGACTGGTATTAGCTACAGATGCCAGTAATATTTTTGAGAGATTGGTGGGCTCTTTCAGATGCTTTCTTTTCCTATATTTCTCTATAGGTGATGGGATTAGAGATCCCTAAGAAAAATATTACATCCAAAAATGTAAAGTTACTAGTTTCAACATCTCTAACATTCTGAGTATCTAAATACAAATGTTCTTATTTGATATACAATTCATTTCTTCATAGCTTTGTGATATTTTATTTCCCTGAAGTCTTGAGTGTATTCTTTGAAACACGGTTACATCCCTACAAGAAGGCCATGGTAAAGACAATTTTCCCAGCTAAACCATACTTGGTCATAGAGGTGGTATATGTGGCACAGTATGAGGTTCTGATGGCTTTAGTAACTTTTTCTTATGCACTGTCAAGAACAGATATCAGAGTCCCATGTAGTTGATAGAAGACAGAGTGTTCTAGTTCCAATTTCACAGTGTTAAAGCTCTTCCTTTCAGTTTCTTACAAAATATTTTCTTCAGTCCAAGAGCCTCTAGTTTCCCTGGTTTTTTGTTTGTTTGTTTGTTTGTTTGGCCAGTCTTGGGCCTTGGACTCAGGGCCTGAGCACTGTCCCTGGTTTCTTTTTGCTCAAGGCTAGCACTCTGCCACTTGAGCCACAGCACCACTTCTGGCCATTTTCTGTATATGTGGTGCTGGGGAATCGAACCCAGGGCCTCATGTATATGAGGCAGGCACTCTTGCCACTAGGCCATATCCCCAGCCCATGGTTTTTTTAATCAAACTAGATTCCAGCTAGGTTTGCACACTCCAAGAAGCTATTTCGACTTTCACTACTCTCATTTGGTTTAGAATAGTCTCGCTATTCCTAGTGACATACATACAAAAATGTATGTAACATTTTGCTTTCTTTAAGGTTGCCTGCGTACCCCAAAATTTCTTGTTTATTTTATTTAGCTTTCACTTGCTTTGATTTGAATATTTCTCTCATGTGTTGGAAATTTAATCCCCAAAGCAATGGGGTTGAAAGCTGGAACTCTTTAGATGTGATTAGTTTGTGAAGGCTCTACTTTTGTGAATGGATTAATTCCATCATTGTAGGAGTTAGTTAGTTACTGTGGAAGTAGATTCCTCATAAGTTCTGCTCCTTCTATCATGTGCAGGCATTTCCTTGCCCTTTGTTTCTGCCATAAGAGGATGCAGCAAGAAGGCCTTCACCAGCACCATGATATTTAGACTTCCTGACCTCCAGAACTGTAAGAAATAAAATTCTATAGCTTATGAAGTCCAGTCAGTGATATTCTGTTACAGTAGGGGGGAAAAAAGACCAAGATACTACTCCATGTAGAGAGAGTTCTTTTGTGTTAGTAAAACCTTGATAATGAAAAAAATGGCAATGACACTATAGATAAACTTAAAAACCATCCCAGTTAAGAATTAAGATTATAGATTTAAACTGGTATGGTGGTATGGTACATACCTATAATCCCAACTATAAGGACTTTCACAGAGGAAGATCATGACTTCAAAACAATCTTGGTCCATATAATGAGAAAGAGAAGGAAAGGAAGGGAGGGCAAGGGAGAAGATGGGAGAGGGAGAGGAGACGGAAGGGGACAAAAGGGGAAGGAAGGGAGGGACAGTGGAGGAATGGGGAGGGGTGATTGAGAATAAGAGAATATCTAATGTTTCTACTCCACACTGTTCTGTTCCACACTGTTCCACACGGTATCATAGTACAATAAAGCAGAGGGGAATTAATTAAATGCATAAAATTTGGAAAAGAAAACCCGAATTTTAACTATAGACTAAACACTGTTGTCTATATAGAAAACTCTATCAAGGATGACAATCGGGTTTAATAATATGACTCTCTGTGAGATTATTATATCTATCTTTGCATGTATCAGTTACTTGGTTGATCTTACTCTGTGGGGGCACCTGAAGGAACTAAACTAGGCAAGCTATGCTTAGAACAAGTGGACATTACTGATTTGTGATTATCTCTTTCTCATTATTAGGCAATTCTTGAGTATAAGATTCTATGCTCATGTTCCTGTCTACTAGTGGAGCCCAAAGTTTTGTTTTCTACCCCCAAAACTAGTATTGGTATTTGCCTGTAAACAGTGTAGCTGTATTTAGGTTGCTACCTTTGATTCCTACACACTAGTATTGTTACTTATATTTTTGTGTTTGATTATTTTCTTTACTTCTTAATGTACTGATGTTATCATAGGGAATGTCTTACCTGAGATCTAGATATCTTCCAAAACAGGCCATTCTGAACATCTAATCCCATTTGCCTTATAAAAATTGTTACACTTGGGCTGGGAGTGTGACTTAGCAGTAGAGTAATTGCCTAGCATGCATGAAGCCCTAAGTTCGATTCCTCAGCACCATATAAACAAATATAGGCAGAAGTGGTACTGTGGCTCAAGAGGTAAGAGTTCTAGCCTTGAGCAAAAGGAAGCCAGGCACAGTGCCCTGAGTTCAAGCCCCAGGACTAGGGGGAAAAATGTTACACTTTAAAAAATGACTAAAAGTAAAATCCAAAAACATGTAATTTTTTTCAGATAATTAATAGGTAATTTATTTTCTCATATATATTCTATATCTTCTATTTTTTGTCTCATTTCACTTTATAAAGACAAAATAATAAACTGTATTTCTAAAGAAAATTATGTGTAGAATATTAAAAAAATTTTAAGTCTTACCAAAAACATGAAAATTTATCAATCATACAATTGCCTTACAAATATTATCTTAATTCATCTTCCTAAAATTCCTCTAACTTACATGTCATTATCTCTGTTTTTGCAGAAGAGGAAACTAAAGCTCAGAAAGGTTAAGTAATTAGCTCAAGTGACAGAACTGAGATTTGAATTGGAAAATACTTGTTCCAAGGACAGTGCTTTTTCTACTGAACCATGCTGCCTCCCACCAGAGAGCATTTTCACATTACCACCTGCTAGTTCTAATTAAGAGAGAGTAATTAAACAATTCTGCACTCCTGACAACAATATTAAAGCTTCTAGCACTTTAAAGAAATTAATATAAACAGCTCTTTATCTCTTGGAAGATAGAATATCTAAACATAAACTACAAACGATTAAAGGAAAAAAAAAAAAAAAGACCCAATACAACAGGTGCTTTTTCAAAGCACAGATACATTCAATAAGACATCAAGCAAAAAAAAAGTTGTTTAATGACCAATATACTTTTAAGAACATTCAACTTCCATCTGTACAACTACTAAATAATATTTTTTTTAAAAATGAATGTTCAGGGGACTGGGGATATGGCCTAGTGGCAAGAGTGCTTGCCTCGTATACATGAAGCCCTGGGTTCAATTCCCCAGCACCACATATAGAAAACGGCCAGAAGTGGCGCTGTGGCTCAAATGGCAGAGTGCTAGCCTTGAGCAAAAAGAAGCCAGGGGGGCTGGGGATATGGCCTAGTGGCGAGAGAGCTTGCCTCGTATACATGAGGCCCTGGGTTCGATTCCCCAGCACCACATATACAGAAAATGGCCAGAAGTGGCGCTGTGGCTCAAGTGGCAGAGTGCTAGCCTTGAGCAAAAAGGAAGCCAGGGACAGTGCTCAGGCCCTGAGTCCAAGGCCCAGGACTGGCCAAAACAAAAAAAGAAGCCAGGGACAGTGCTCAGGCCCTGAGTCCAAGGCCCAGGACTGGCCAAAAAAAAAAAAAAATGAATGTTTCGAAAGAGGTGAGAAGACGGCAGAGGAGCAACAGAACCTTAGCTAAGCTCCCTCCGACACACCAGTTTTACCACTCCAGAGAAACTTTTACTCCTAGAAAGACAGCCAAAGTAAGTTATAACAGTATAGGGATTCTGGTCAGGAAGGAAAAATCGACTTTGCTGGCCTGAAAACACAGATTTGAGCTCTGGGCAGCATCCCGCCGCCACACCAGTGCCAGCGCCCGCACAGTGCCCCGCACTCCGCACACCTAAAGCACACAGCGGCAACCAGGAAGAAATCCTCCAGACAGAGGCAGACGGACGCGGATGGCAGGCTGCACACGGACGGGCCAAAACTGCAGAGAAAGCATGAGTACCTCACAAAAGACATTCTCACTCACGCCCATAGAGCAGCTTCTGGGAGCTAGCCCTTCCCCCCACTGCCAGAGCAAAGCGCCATCTTTGACACTGGCATAGGGTCAGACCATACTGGAACTAAAGCAGGCCTGGGGAAAGCAAAGACAAAGGGGCCATCTTTGATGGGCTGGGAATATGGCCTAGTGGCAAGAGTGCTCGCCTTGTATTACTTGTATTTATAAAAAATAAAAAGAAAGATAAATATAGAATCCTATTCATAATCTACATCTATGTGATAGAAACAAGTTAGAAAACAGTATTTCTATAAGAAAATGACGTATTAGGTTAAAGTTTGAAATTATTGGCATGAATCTCTTTCACTTAAAATCAGCTATTTCAAATAGTTTAATTGAATGTAGACATCTGAAAATTTTTACTGTAAATGTTAATAGTATTCTATGAACATTATGAGCCAGGAGACACTAGGCAAGTGAAGCAAACTCTCTTAATTTCCTCAAAAACCATGGAGGTTATGTACTGGCAGCTCAAGCCTGTGATCCTAGCTATTCAGAAGGTTGAGATTGGGCTGGGAATATGGCCTAGTGGAAAGAGAACTTGCCTCATATACATCAAGCCCTTGGTTCGGTTCCTCAGCACCACATATATAGAAAAGGCTAGAAGTGGTGCTGTGGCTTAAGTGGCAGAGTGCTAGCCTTGAGCGAAAAGAAGCCAGAGACAGCCCTGAGTTTAAGCCCCAGGACTGGCAAAAAAAAAAGGTTGAGATCTTAGAATTGCCATTCAAAGCCAGCCCAGTAAGGAAAGTCTTTGAGACTCTTACCTACAATTAACTGGAAGTGGAGTTGTGACTCAAATGGTAGATGGATCAGCCTTGAACAAAAGAGCTCAGGGACAGCACTCAGGCCAAGAGTTTAAGCCCATGGCCAACATACACACACACACACACACACACACACACACACACACACACACACACACACACACACACACAGAAATAATAACAACACTGACACTTTAAGAATGAAATAAAATAATCCACACAGAGAAAGGGGCAAGTGGCTGGCACCTGAGTGCTGTCTATATAATGTGGTGTTAGGAAGGTAGATAGGAAATCTAACCTTCTAGATCTATGGCTTATAGCTGTGCAGGTTATATAACTTCTCCATACCTCACTTTTTTCATCTAAAATGAGATTAAAAATTCAACAAACTAATGAAGATTATGAGATAATTGTTTATGAGATATTTAGCATCATTTCTGGCAAATATTAAGTTCTCCAGAAATGTTTGCTACTTTTATTATCAGCATTAATAATATTGAGATGCTAGAGTAAATATATATTAATTACTCAATCATCATATACCAACAATGAGTTGGTTACATTAAATATGATACCCTATATAGAGGCTGCATTATGCTTTTTTATTTCTTGGATTCAGTTCCATTCCAGTGCATATAACCTCACTAGTGAAAAATCCTCAAGTATAAAATAAAAAGCAAGAATTCTATGACACTTTATAGCCAACATTTCCAAAACAGTACTATAGCCATAATTACATTAATGAACTTCTCTAAACAATAAGTATTTTCTTTTTCCTTCTAAATACCACTGACAAATATATGGCAAAGAGAACAACTCTTCCTAACCAAGCCTCCCTCATCTTAAAGCACGCACTCATATGAGAACTGGAGAGACCTACATAAAAACCCTTCCAGAATTTAAAAGATAAGTGAAGTTTCCAAAGAGCACAAAACAGTTTTCAAGATGGCGGACGTGGCAGGGCCCCTCCCGCCCGGGCGCAGGGGCATTCTGGAGTCCGACATATTTTCCCTCCTCAACCGGAATTGAAGTCCGGACTTAGAATCCAGCTCATGGGCCCAATCTTCCTGCATATTCATTAATTTCGGCAAGGAAGGAACAAAGAGTGCATCATTAAAGGATTTATGTCTGGAAGACAAAAGACGCATCGCAAACTTGATTAAAGAACTGGCCAGAGTAAGTGAAGAAAAGGAAGTGACAGAAGAACGACTGAAAGCTGATCAGGAGTCATTCGAAAAGATCAGGCAGTTGGAAGAACAGAATGAACTGATCATCAAAGAAAGGGAAGCTCTTCAGCTACAGTATAGAGAATGCCAAGAACTTCTAAGTCTCTATCAGAAATACCTATCAGAACAGAAAGAAAAGCTCAACATGTCTCTCTAAGAACTTGGTGCTGCTAGAATGCAGGAGCAACAGGTTGAAGAAATCTGGAGACTTGTCAAAGAATTTGAAAATTGCTCCCTTACCTTCTATTTTGTATTTTGTCTTTATGTAAGAAATAGAGATGTTATCCTACTATCGTGTTATTCCCATTAAATTATTTAAAAACCAAAAAAAACAAAAAACAAAAAAAGAGCACAAAACAAAAACAGAAAAAGAACTAAATCGGAAAGGAGGATGACTTTTTTAAGTAAGTTATCACTGGAAAATTTCTTTGTTTCTAACCAACATATAAAGCCCACTATTGCATTTTTAATACATGTCAATGTACCCTTGTAATTGAGGATGAAGTCTTGTTCCATCTTCAGAAACACAGAATAAAATTTTTCACCTTGGGATCTGTTCTCTATTCAGGAGATACTCAGTGTTTCCCATAAGACCCACAAAAAGAGAGGAAATAAGCATATGCAAAGAATTTTCTTCTACCTTAACAGCTTCTCCAAGAGTTTGGTTTTTGTCAGCTTCCTCACTGGAATGCAACTCAAGTCTATAATTCAACTCCTGTAGTTGCTGTGCCTGTTCATTCAACAGCATTTGTGCCTGCTGTTCCCGAAGCAATGCATTATTGAGTTCTTCACATGCACTTTCAAACTTTTCATGGGTGATCAATTTCTTTAAGAAAAAGGGAAAAAAAAAATCAATTGTAAGCTAACTGCATTGCTACATCATTTAATCTTCAGAACTAAAATGGCTAAACAAAGAATATAATGCAAACATTTCTAAGACAAAATACATAAACAAATATAATTGTATTTAATGAAAATAATCAAAAGACACACAGCAAGTTGTCTCCCTTCCCAACATTTTTTAGATCTTATAAACACTCCTCTTTTTACTCCTTTTTACTAGCTGCTTTACCTCCCCACATTCTCCTATTAAAACCAGACTCTAGTTTCAAAAGATTAACTCTATAAGCCTCCTCTCAGCATTCAAGCTCTATTCTACTTCAGAACAGTCCTCTAATTCTGGGGTCTTGTAAACAGATATATTTGTATCTTTTATTTCTTCCATTTTCCCCCCAATACCTAGGTTTAAATTGGATCCAGGGCTCAAATGGTACAGCACTAGCTGAGCAAGCAAGCTGAGCAAAAACAAAGCCCTGGGCTCAAACTAATACTGGCAACCACATTGATAATAATAATAATAACAGTAATAATAATAAGCTAGCTTATGGGCCAGAAAGTCAAACTGTGTACAATATCTAGAATTTTTCATAATATTCTAGGGAACAGCATAAATAAAGTCTTGTAATTTTCAGGAGAGCTACTAGTATCCAGACCTAAATGTAGGTAGATACATTCTAACTCTTAATACATTTTGCTTGATATACATGTATATTTATGTACACATATATGTTCATTTTGGCAGATCATCTCAAGATCTCAAATTGAGCATATATACATACATATACATATATATGATGAGAACTAAGTCAAAAAGAGGCAGAGACACATTTAAAGAAAGTGGATTTTATTTTTAAAAAATAAAACAAGAATGTCTGTGAATTGTTCTGAAGTTTGAAAAACCATTTGAACCAAGTTTCAGGGTAATCTTTTACCTCTATGAATTTCTATACGTATACATTAACATGGTATAATAATGGTTTGAAAAAGATAATAACTATACCATTTCCAAACAGAATATGTAAATAATGTGCATTTTATTGTGTTTATCCATTTGCATGTTTTGGTCAGTATTATTTGGCAAATATTTTTTCCTTTTTCAGAAATTTGCTGGGTTTTTTTAATAACGTACTTAACTTTCATTAGACAAATTGAACATATCTTTGGAAAAGAAACTCGATTTAATACTAAAATTCCAATATACGGAGAGCACAAAAGAAATACCTCTACCTAACCATCAGGCTCCTCAATTGAAAACATTTTAGAAATTTGAGGAGAGAGGGAGGAAGGAACCCATCCTATTTGAAGGGACTTTGAATTATTTTTTAAATCAAATAATAAAAAAAAAATTTAAGCAACAGAGCTATAACCACAACCATATTTTCTAAGTTCTATATACTTACAGAGTGCTTAAATTCATTTAACTGTATTTGGAGACCCTGAGCTTTGTCCAGCTCCTTTTTCATTTCATTTACATTTCGTTTGAATTCTGTAACCTCCAGGCGCAGTGAGCGGCGCTCCACTTCTGCTGCATGCAGTCTTTGTGTAAATCCAAATATTTGCTTTTGTAATGATGCTGTGCTTTTCTGTTGTTAAACAAGAGAAATTTTCAAACTGTAACAGCAGATTTACTAAAAAATCAATAGCAATGACCATTTAACTAAATTAAATGTAACTTAGATTGCACAAAAAACAGCACAAGCTATTACTAAAACATACAGACAAAAGCTTTATTTTTTAATGTGACCAATATATGAAATATGAAATTAACACCTAAAATATATCATCTAGCTAGATGATATCTAGAAAATAGAACTGACAATTTTAGGTCTTGTACTGCCACTATGCACTTGTAGGAAACATACTTAGAACTAATGCCAATATTTATTCAAAATGGCTTTTATCATAATAGAAGTTAACATGAGGACCAAGCATGGTGGTTTTTGCCTACAATTTCAGCTACACAAGAGACAGAGATTAGAGGAGTATGATTGGAGGCTAACCCTGACAATAAAGTTAATGAGCTATTATCTCATTAACTGAGCATGGTGGCAGGCACCTATAATTCCAGCTAAGAGGGCTATAATCTGATGCCAGTCCTGGACAAGATCCTATCCAAAAGAGAACTAAGTTAACAAAGACAGGAAGATCCAAGCACTGTGACTCATATCTGTAATACTAGTTATTCAGGAAGCTGAGATTTAAGGGTCATAGTTCAAAGACAGCCTAGGCAGGAAAGTGCATGAGATGTTTTTATCTCCAATTTATCACACACAAAAAAAGCCAGAAGTAGAGTTGTGGCTCAAGTGGCAGAGTGCTAGCCTTGAGTAAAAGATGCTCAGAGACAATGCTCAAGGCCTGAGTTCAAGCCCCATCAAGTAAGGCACTTGCCTAACACAGACCTGAGTTCAAATCCCAGGTACCAAAAAAAAACAAATAAAAACTAGGAAGGGAGGGAAGAAGGGAAGGAAGGAAGGAAAGAAGGAAATCAAAGAAAATCTAAATACCTTCATGTACAACTAGTTTAAACTCTAAATAAATCTGATACAAAGTTAAATCTACAAATCCTAAAATCATTATTAAATGAAATTTTGTACATACCATAATGGGCACATGGCCACGCAAACCATACTTCAGGGCCAGGGTGTTTACTTTGTGAAGTCCACGGGCCAGCCTTTGAACAAGGGAATCTTTTTCTACATATGTAATGCTCCTGTTACTGCACAGTGGAATACTTTCCATTGCTAGACTGATTTTATCCATGAGTTTTGCAAAAGAATTCTTGGCTGCACCTATAAGTATATGTCCACAAACTCTGGAATTTGGATCTTCAAAAAGGAAGAGCACAAAAATAAGAATTTTCTATGTTGACTAGACAATACTTCTGATTACAATATGAAAATATTTTTCTACTATGTAATTTCCATTCATCTATAGTCACTAAAAAATTCTCTTCCACATTAATTTTCACCATTAGAAGAAGAAAAAAGCTACAAAAGTATATCTAAAGAAATTTTGCATGAATTTACTAGGTAACTCATGCAATATTATGAAACTAAACATTCATATCTCTTTGCTCTAAAACGTCATATACATATATATCCATTTTATTTACAATTACTATAATCTAGTACCTTAATGCCATACTATTTATATTCGCAGACAAGAAAACATAATTTGTCTTATTCCAAAGCAAGTAAAATTTAACAACTACAATTATTTATTTTCCCACAGGATTTGGTAATCATTCCTCTCATGTAATAGACTTGAGGTTCCAACATATCCAACATAGCCTGCTTACTGCTACATTCATCAGCTCTGTAATTAATATTTGTGTTTAATATTGATAAATAAAATTGTCAAGTGTTTTTCCTACTAATTAGTATTCCAGATAATAGTTAACAGGTTTATTTATGACTTTATAAAAGTCATGTAATTTAGTTTTCCCTCTGCTACACAGGTTTTAATCTGTCTTTACTTGTCTTATGATATTATCCATGTAAAACAAAAGCATGGAAACTATTTAACTCTAGTAGTGCAGCATTTCACATTTTAAGAGCTTCTGCTGTTTTATCTCAGCTTTACACCATAGATCAAAAAAAAAAAAAACTTCAGCCAGTTTTACAAAATAAAACTATCCTTTTTGTGTGTTTTTCTAAGGTAATGTATGGAACAACACTAAAGAACAAGACTGTCTGAGAAGGTGATCAACTACTGGTTTTCTCTTGTATAAAACAGTGCCTTAGAAGGACTGTGTATTCTAAACTTTGAGCTTTATTCCTAATTTTTTTCTTCAAATTTTCTTTACTCCTCAATATATAAAAGGAAAGATAAATTTTACAATTTATGTAGAAGTCAAAATTTGAAAACGACATTGCTTTAGAAATATACATGAAATCAAAATTGTTTATATAATAACTTCTATATAAATTTTTTCTATCAGTTATTAATGCTTTGAATTGTAAGAATATACAAGCCTGTAACCAGTGGCTCAGGCCTGTAATTCTAGCTACTAGGGAGGCTCAGATCTGAGGATCTCTATTCAAACCAAGCCCAGGCAGGAAAGTTCATCAGATTCTTATCTAGCTTGACTTCTGTCAAGCTAGAACACTAGCCTTTAGCAAAAAGGCTCAAGGACAAGTGTCAGGCCTTAATTTCAAGCCCCAGGACTGGCACATACACACACATACAGAATATACAATAAGTTTAATTCTGTATCTATTAATTATACATACTCTGAGAATCACATGAACAAAAGACATAGAATGTTTAATTAGTACAAGTTCTTTAACATCAAATTCCTCAAATAAATAAAATAATTTAGTAGCTTGATTATATAGCAACCAACATATAATGTAGAAGTAAAATTAATTGCTACAATATAATTTCCTGTTCAATGCATTTATAGTAAAACATTATATGTGTAACACTGAAAATATCATTTGAATGTATTATATATATATACCTGTTTCTTGCAACTTTTGTGTGTTTTCATTGCTTTTATCTTCAACATGCACATTTATAGTATTTTATGTCTTTTTTGATTCATTACATTTCAATTCATTTTCATAGCTGCTACAATACTGAACTCAAAAATGGACTCAATACTGAGACATTAAAACTAATTTATATAATATGTAAAAAATATTTTAATAAACAAAATAAAGGCTTTCTTTAGAAAAACAATATTTATGAAATATAAAAGCAGGAAAAATTTCACAAATAAAGAGGAATTAAGAGTAAAACCCAGTGGGCTGGGGATATGGCCTAGTGGAAGAGTGCTTGCCTCATATACATGAAACCCTGGGTTCGATTCCCCAGCACCACATATACAGAAAACGGCCAGAAGTGGTGCTGTGGCTCAAGTGGCAGAGTGCTAGCCTTGAGCAAAAAGAAGCCAGGGACAGTGCTCAGGTCCTGAGTCTAAGCCCCAGGACTGGCAAAAAAAAAAGAGTAAAACTCAATACTGAAAGTGGTGACATTGCTGAAGATATATTGTACTCATAAATTGCCTTCTTGAATTCCTTTGTATAACTACTCAAGATAACAAAAGGAAAGAAAAAGAACCAAAAAACAGCCAAAAAAGAATTTTTTAAAAATAAAAACAATTAAATTTTCATTAATAGTTTTTTTACTATATTACAAAATTTGTTTGTAGAGGCAGTGACTACTCTAAAAGTCACCTTTTAAATGATAATATAACCCCAGGATATATTTTTTTCAAATTTGTAAGAAGTATGGAGAGACATGCACTCTAAGTTCCTGTATGCTATCTCTCAATAAATTATAGTAAGAGTATAAAATACCTTCCGCTTTAGGATGAAGCATTTTATTGCTTTTTAAACTTTTTATTATTACCTTTAAGTAGTTGTACAAAGGAGTTGCCATTTATCAAACCAGTGCCTGATAGACAAGCACAAAGACTTAAACAGAAAATATGGAAAAATGTACTCCTATTAAATGAAGCCCAAAAGTAAGCAGGAATCGCTTTACTCAATTACGACAAAGTAGACCATGTGTCCAAATCAGTAAGAAAACACAAATAAGTAACTTAATATCAATAAGGGAAACTATTCATCAAAAGGAGATAGCAATTGTAAATATACACATTGAATATCAATGTACACAGTTGTATAAAACAAACACTACTGGACATAAAAGAACAGATAGACCCTAACACAATAGTAGTAACTGGCTTCAAAAAATAGCATGGTACTGGCATAAATCCAAATACATTGACCAATGAATAAAAGACTCATAAATAAGCCCACAGAGCTACCGCCATCTGATTTTTTACAAAGGAGCAAAAAACACATTGGAGAAAAGATATTCTCTTCAATGAATGATGTTGGGAATACTGGCCATCCATATGTAAAACCTGAAACTAGATTTCTCATCCTGCTCAAAACTCACTTCAAATTAGATCAAATACCTAACGTAAGAATCTGAAACCTTAAAACTACTATAGTAAGAACACTTGAAAATATAGTGAATCATGGTAACACTTGAACATGTAGATATATGCACTTTTCTGAACAGGGCTCCAATTGTCTAGAAAATAAAAAGAATAATCCACCAAGTTTAGGTGAGCAACAACCAATGAATGGAAAAAACAAATTGTGTGTATATGCAAAATGGAACATCTTTCAATCATAAAGAATAAAATTATTGCCAGATGCTGGTGGCTCACACCCATAATCCCAGCTACTCAGGAGGAGATCTGAGATCTAAGGATTGTGGTTTGAAGTCATCCCATGAGACTCTTATCTCTAATTAACCACCTGTAAATTGAAAGAGCAGCTGTGCTCGAAGTGGTAGAATGGTAACCTTGAGCAAAAAAGCTCTGGGACAACACCCAGGCCCTGAGTTCAAGCCTCATGATCAACAAAAAAAAAAAAAAAAAGGAAGAAAAAACATCTTAAAGAAAAGAAAAGTTATTTTGCAGGCAATTGTACGGAATTAGAAATCATTATGTCAAGGGAGATATGAAAAACAAAAAAATCTAATATTGTACAATTTCATTCTTAGGTAGGATCTAAACCTAAAATGATGACAATAACATAAAAAATAGGACATAAGCCTAAGGGTAACTACGTCCATGGAGGGAGAACCAGCAGAAACCAGAGAATAAATATTCCTGGTATCACACCACTCTTTCTTTCCAATCTCTTGAAAACGATTCTCACAGATAGCTCC
Organism: Perognathus longimembris pacificus; assembly: GCF_023159225.1. Classification (NCBI taxonomy): domain Eukaryota; kingdom Metazoa; phylum Chordata; class Mammalia; order Rodentia; family Heteromyidae; genus Perognathus; species Perognathus longimembris. The sequence continues at coordinate 116,575,326 of NC_063161.1, read as the reverse complement.
ACAGGCTAGGAAAAAGGTGGAAATACACACACACACACACACACACACACACACACACATATATCTGGATCTCATTTGGTGAGATGCGAATTTTTGCACCCTATGGAAGCAATATTTGGGAGAAGATATAAAGAATCAACTTTAGAAGCAGACTGTCATGTCCTTAAATCTGAGCAGTGTGCACCCTGGCACACTACTTAGTTATTGTACTTCATTTTCCTCATCTGCAAAAGAGAAATTAGTAATAACACATTTACAAAGTTAATGGATCCACACTAGAACCTGCATTACATTAGCCTAACTCCAATCAGCTTTTTACAATCTTCCATTGTGTTTCATATTCTTATTTCCTCCTCTCACATTTTAGAGTTCAGTATCCATCACTATAGTCAAAAAAAAAATGTGATAGGCTTGGTTATGCCCTATGCTGAAAATTTCATAGATTCTGACAGATCCCAAATTTCTAGTTATAAACTAATGTTCACATTAATTCCTCTTGACTGAAAATGCGCCCAAAAGACCCTAGTCATTGTTGTAAATCTCTGGTCACCATAGAGTCCAGGAACTGCTGAGGCTGTATACAGATCACTCTATGATGAAAGATATCCCAGCCAAAAGCAGGAACAATCATCTCATGAGAAATTCATTTTCTCTCCAGTGATGAGGACTCCTTCTGGACTCCCTTGTAGGACCTGAATGAGATGATGACCAACAAGACTACAGTCTGACTGGGCTGTATAATAATATATACCTTCCACTCCAGACCCAATTACCCCTTTATTTAAACCTATAGCTTATTTTGTTAGTGCCCTAGAGGTGGGCTGAAATGCTTAGTCTCCATCTTCCCCAAATGGCCATTTTGATTCAAACCACTGTCTGGCTCTTCATCATTGTTTTTGTTTGCCTTAGAGGAACCCTGAGTTGAGTCTTTAGCCTAGGACTCTGGTTATATATAGCCCACATTGGTGAGTAACAAGGAATTTATTTTTTTAAGACAGTGTCTGGCAATATAACCTACACTGCTCTGGAATTCACTATGTAGCCCAAACTGACCTCACATTTTTCTGGATTTAACTCCCAAGTAGGTGGGTTATAGACATATACTGTCACACCTGACTCAAGTCTTACATCTTTTAAATATGTATAAATAACTGCTTATTAGTACTGCTTTAAACTTTCTAAATACGAAACATCACTCTTAAATTGAACATAATATAGGCTTCTGAGTTTTGCCTGAAAGAGTAGGTTATGACCTCTAGAAAATAAACTGGAAGTATGCAATAGAAAGAAAGTTGAGTGGCTACTAGCAAGGGTATATTGAAGTCATCTATCTTCTAAATTAACAGAGATTTAACTTTAGAGGAAGCAGGTAACAAAATGCACTAAGATTCTACTTACATCTATCTACGTGTGTGTGTGTGTGTGTGTGTGTGTGTGTAGTTCAAAGATACATCTAAGCAAATTAGTGCATTTGTATCTATCTTTAAATTTACTTTTAAATTTTTAGTTTGGACTAGTCATATCAAAAAGTTCATTTATATAAAGGGTTTCTTTTAGTCTACTCACATAATGATTTATATCTTAGCCTTTCAGTGAAAGTAACACTCTCCCCTGTTTGAGGTAAATGATCTCTTGCAGGCACACCATTTGGATACCCAGAAGAGGTAATTTATCTCAAGTGGGCAAACACCATAATGAAAAACAAGAAGGTTGCCACCTGTCCAGTATTTTCAGAGGCAACAAGAAAACTGGAGTCTGCCCACTGACTATAAATACATTATCAAAGTTTAAGAAAGTATTGGGGGTAACCATCTTTAGCACTTTCTCAGCAGAAGATTTCCAATTACTATTATTGAGCTTTCGCTTTCATGAAAAGATAAGCAATGTGCTAGATCCATTCAGACATCAGTGCACAGAAAGAAATAAAACAATGAATATTCATAGTACATTTACATATATGAAATATTTGACTAAGCAAGTTGCATTAATTTCCAAATAATCATATTAGCTAGGAATTTTTGTTATCAAAATTTTATATGTAGGGATAATAAAAATAAGAAGGGATTAAGAAATATGTTGCTGGCCTTGGTGGCTCACGTTTGTAATCTCAGATACTCAGGAGCCACAATTGGGAGGACTTTAGCTCCAAGCCAGCCCAGAGGGCAAATTTAAGACTACATTGCAACCAGTAAGTGGGCATAGTGGCATTTATCTGAATCCCAAATACATGAGAGTGGATTGCTGTCCTAGACAACCCTAAGCAAAAACACAACCCCTTACCTGAAGAATAACTAAAGCAAAAAAGGAGTTGAGGGCATGGCTTTTGTGGCAAAGTGCCTACACAGCAAGCAAAAGGCCCCAAGTTTAAACCCCAGTACCTCTTTAAAAAAAAAAAAGGAAAAGAAAAAAGAAACAATTTGCAATGTTACACAAGTAGTAAGCAATGGAGCCCAACCTCAAAAACCATGTATCCAATGCCCAACGTATGATACTGTAACCTCTCTGTACGTCAGTTTGAAAATAAAAATTTGAGAAAAAAAAAATAAATAAATAAAAAAGAAAAAAAAAAAACAACCAAATTCCTAATCAATTCTGTACATACATCATGTTTAGGAATAAATTTTCTCTCCCAGATAATAGTATAATTCAAGATTTACTCTAAACAGATAGGCATCTAATTTTTTTTGGGGGGGTGCCAGTCCTGGGGCTTGAATTCAGGGCCTGATCACTGTCCCTGAGTTTTTATTGGCTCAAAGCTAGACTCTACCACTTAAGTCACAGTTCCACTTCTGACTTTTTTGATGGTTAATTGGAGATAAGCATCTCATGGGCTTTACTGCCCAAGTTTAGCTGAGATCTCAGCCTCCTGAGTAGCTAGGATTACAAGCATGAACCACTGGTACATGGCTAAGCATCTAATTTTTAAAAGAATTATTTACTGAATTTTCAACCCTTAGAGCAAATACAATAAGCAATATTTATTATTCATATTTAATGTACTAAGTGATATTACTTTAAATTAGCATAGAATCAGTACAGTTTATTGAGGCCTAAAAGAATTCACAATGACATTATTAATATGTGGTCCTGACTTATAAGTAACTTAAATTTTTAGTAATACCTTTGGAATGAAAGAAGGAATGAACAAACAAATGAACAAATGAAGGTCAAACGATTATCCTAAGTATAAATTAATTCAGTCTTCTAAAGGACTCTATGACATAGGTAATACTACTATCCATTTTTACATATAAAGAAACTGAGGTAAAGAGAATTTCAATAGTTTATCCAGGGTTGCACAGGTAGTATCAGAATTCATAGTAATTTATAGTCAGATATTAGTCCTAATTACCCATAAAATGCTGCCTAGAACATTTTAGCAATTTTACTATAGAACCATAATAATTAATACTACTTAAAATGCAGAAAAGTATATATGCTACTGTATATTGACTAATTTATACCTATTTTCATGGTGAAACTTATGGTAAGGGAATAACTATATTTTTAGAACCACTATACACAAGGGGTTGTACAAGACATTCAACAAGTGTTATTTCCTTAAATTCTAAAAACTTTCAAACAGAAGATACTATCTTCATTTATAGAATCTGAAATCTATTAAGTAAAATAACTTAGCAAATTTCATTAGTAACTATCAGAATTAGATATAAAATCAAATCTTTGCTCAAAACTAAGGCTATTTCTGTTATCAAAATGCTTACCAGGAGGAAATTAATAAAAATTACCAGAAAATTAATAAATATGTAGAAATGAAAAAAATCAAATGGAAATCCAAAATTAAAGCCAATCTCCAAAAATAAAAACTCAACCAAAACTAGAAAACATGAATGGAATTCATGACTTCACAGACTCCATCAAAAATTTAAATCTACAAATCAAAGTTACACACAAAGGAGAAACAATACAAAACAAAGACACTAAGACCCTATTCAATAAAATAATAGCAAAAAACTTCCCCAACCACAAATGATAAGATTATCAGAGTGATAGAGGCTTACAGACAACAAGGAGGCAAGACTAAAGAGAAAAAAATTCTAGTTACACTAACACTAAACACACAAAAAACTGAATATAGAAGGTGAAAAATAAAGGACACAAGTACCTGACAAGGGCAAATCCATTAAAACATCCACAAATGTCTCAATACAAACAGTGATGCAACAAAGGTATGTAAAGACATAATTCAAGCCCTTAAAAGATAACAATTACCAACCTAGACTACTGTACCCCATGAAGCTATCCTTCGTAATCAATGGAGAAATAAAAACTTTCTATGATAAACAAAAGCTAAAGAAATACATGATTACTAAACCAGCACTGCAAAGATACTTAAAAAAATAATGTTTGCCAGAAGCTGAGGGCATGGCTTACGTGTTAGAACACCTACCTAGCAAGTTAGAAGACCTTAAGTTCAAAGTCCAGTACTAACAAAATAGTAACAATTATGATAAAAATAATAACAGCAATACTACTGATTTGGGTTATTTGTATACTTAAATTATAAATTCAACATAAATGTACAGTTTTTATAGCTTTATAGATATTATACTCATCAGTATCTGTTTATAAGCATTCGGTTATCTTTGTCTGAAAATATGTTCCTACTCTTTATGTAGAAATTTCTACTACTAGACTATACCTTAAAAATGATTGTCAAGTAGCGGCTCATGCCTATAATTCTAATACTCAGGAGGCTCAGATTTGAGGATCTCAGCTTGAAGCCAGACCAGGTAAGAAAGTCTGTGAGACTCTAATCTCCAATTAACCACCAAAATGCTAAAGTAGTGGTGTGACTTAAGTGGTAGAGTGAAAAAGCCAAATGATAGTGAGAGGCCCTGAGTTTAATCCCCAGTACCAGAAAAAAAAATTATCTGAAGATTATAATATAAAATCCCTCATCATATTTGAAGAAATTCTTTTATAAGCCAAATAATCAAGTTACTTTTTATGAAGCAGTCCAGTTTTCATTTTTGTTACAGATCCAAAAATAATAATTTGTCTACCTATCTAGACCATATTCTTTCCAATACTACTCATGATCTTGATATATCAATTATTTTTCCCACTAAGTAATACTTATTCTTCCCTTAATTTTGTTTCTTGGCCAACAAACATTTAAACTCTTCCCTAAAAATGAGTTTCCCTGAACGTGTTATTTCCTCAAGCTATTAGAGGCACAATCAGACCTTCCGTAGGTAGATGAACACATTAACAATACCATTCTTGGTCATTTTCTACTTGATAGGTCTTATCTATGTGTAATGGTCTTAATAAACACTGGTTAAGATTTTAAATTAAAAGTGTTCCAAAGGGCTACTTACAGACTACGCTAAAGGAAGGGCTTTGTGCCTCCTTAGACTAACCTCCATAATCTGAGACCAAGCCAACAATCTGCTTTTCCTCTAATTAGAACAAATAAAATACCTTTTATTAATAATTATCTATAAACCATGCTTGGTAAGCATAGATGTCCATCTGGCCTCTTTAAGTGTCTACCCACCTTTGTATACTAGACTGATTCCCACCTCTATATCTGTACTGCAGCCAACTTCCTTCATCTGAACACTATGTTCTCTAACACATCACTCTGGACCTTGCTAAATCACTAGTTCCTTCCTGAATTCATTCCTATAATCATAATCTACATTGAGTTGCATCTATTAAGAATTCTTACATGGCGGGGAGAATGAGGGAGGAGGTAACAAACAGTACAAGAAATGTATCCAATGCCTAATGTATGAAACTGTAACCTCTCTGTACATCAGTATGACAATAAAAATTTAAAAAAATAAAAAAGAATTCTTACATGTAGGGCTGCGAATATGACCTACTGATAAAGTGCTCGCCTCATATACATGAAGCCCTGGGTTCGATTCCTCAGTACCATATATATAGAAAACAGCCAGAAGTGGCGCTGTGGCTCAAATGGCAGAGTACTAACCTTGAGCAAAAAGAAGCCAGGGACAGTGCTCAGGCCCTGAGCTCACGCCCCAGGACTGGCAAAAAACAAAACAAAACAAAAAGAATTCTTACATGTAAAATTACATTCTTCATCCCAATCTTAATTGCATTCTACTTAACCTTGTGTATGAGTTCTCATTTTCACTATATAAGTAGTGTACATATTTTAGAGGTCAAACCAAATCATTATTTTTGTTTTATCATCTAAACATTATATAGCACAATGTTTTGCTTTAAAAAACCTATAATTTAAAAAACTCTTAAAATGACTTTTATTTCATATTTCAAACCAAGTATGTTAAGGTTTGCTAATACATTAAATGTGTACATTTACCAACTCCAATGGCCATGCCTAAAAATAATCCTTGAGTTCTACATTCCCTACAAAAAGAGACAATTTAGATGCCTGAAGAACAATGAATGTTTTCTACTTATAGAGAACTGTCTAAAGAATTAAATTATATCTCACCTTATTTCACTGATGCTTGTAACATTTTATTAAGATCATAAATCTTACGTACATTACACTATTTTTACTATTAGTGTGTGTTAGTAATCATAAGTAGTACACAGCTTAATCAGTAACTGTATGTCAACACTTGTACTGTGCAATTAATTTTCATTGAAACTTTCACATACATACATACACACACACATTCATTCAATCCAAATCATGAAAAAGTAAACTTGAATTTTAGGTCTTAGGAAATCATTGATTTTAGCTGATTTCATACTTGGTAGAAAAGAACAGACTACTCAAACTAATCCTATCTAAAAGAAATTAGAAAAAATAAAAATATCACAAAACAAGACAGAAATCTCTTCTGCTGGACCTATTATGACTCAAGCTCCCAAACAAAATAATAGTTTCTGCATTACTATAATAATAATTATTATTAATATAATGATGAGCTTTCCATAGGAAAACCAGAACAAAAAGGAAAAAAAATGAGCCGGCCGTGGTGGTGCATGCTGGCAATCAATGAAGAGGATGCGGGAGGAAGATCACGAGTTTGAGACCAGCCTGGGCTACACCTGGGCAGGGAAAATGGCTTAGTGGTAGAGTCCTTGCCTGTCATGCATGAAGCCCTGGGTTCAATTCCTCAGCACCACATATATAGAAAAAAGCCAGAAGTGGCACTGTGGCTCAAGAAGTAGAGTGCTAGCCTTGAGCAAAAAGAAGCCAACTACAGTGCTTAGGCCCTGAGTTCAAGCCCTGGGACTGGCAAAAAAAAAAAAAAAAAAAAAGAGATAGATTCATTTGCCAGGAATTGTTATTTAACACCCCCCCCCCCCGGAAAAAATTAGGTATCAAAATTTGCATTAATTTACTATAACATTAAATGTAGATTTAACAATCTCTGTAACTGAACAAAAGAAATGCATTGTATTTCTAGAAAATTTATTAGAAATTGTACCACAAACAGTGTTTGGACATTTGCTTTTAAGTATATTTTACAAGGACAGAAAAGAAGAAATCATACCTGTTTTACTAATGACTTCTTGCAACTCAGCCATAGAACTGATTACTGCAGTAAGAAGGTCAGAACTGGTGAGCCAACTGAGTGCTTGTAAGCAACGCAACTGCTCCCTTTGATGTTCTGCAAAAATATAAAATATCCATTATTAAATTCTACAAAAGTTTACTGAAATACAAGTTTAAAATGGATATCAGGGTTCAGCTAATTTTAGAAGCAAATCAAATTTTGCAGTCACATATTACCTAACAGAATATTCCATAAGAAGTGTTAGGCTTGACTAATCAAGTATATACATAACTGTTATTGACACCAAAGATGACAGAAGAAGAAATTTTCTTTCTCCTCGTTTATATTATTTTATTTAATAGTCTGATTTCATAAAAGCTAACAATCTAAGACTCTGCTCAATAGTGGAATGCTTGCCTAATGTGCTTACATAGAACCCTAAGTTGGGTTTCCAGTGCAGAAAAAATAAACAACTGAGTCTATTGTTTCCTCAAAATAGTCAAGCATTAGAGTTAGTTAGAAATTGTGCATTTGTTCCATGTTGGTACAACTCTTTAGCAGCTGAACTTTTATTTTATTATGATAAACAAATATAAATGGTACTGATAAATAACTGTGTTTTGGATTGTCTAACTAAAAAAATCACATTATAAACTAGAAGAAAAAAAGATTAATTCAAATACAATAAAGCTAGACCACAATGAAATTGTACATAATTGTTTCTTCATATTTTAGTCCATTTATAACAGAAAAATCAAAGTTTAACTTGTATAAAAATGAACATTTACTTATACACATGTACCTATATACAAACAAGACTATATTAGATAATTTGACATACTACACGATTCTTTAAAGGTTCTGTATAATAATTGCATTAACACTGTATTTCACTTACATGTAACTTAGGTTTTAAAAAGCACAAATTATCTTACTTGGAAATTTATGCTTGTCTTTAGGTTCTCCTAAACACACCAACATGCCTATGCCTTCTTTGAAATTTTCCATCCAGGTAAAAAGGGAGGCACATGACTGGCCCAAAATCTTGAGTCTGTTTGCTGCCAAAATTGCAATAACACCTTTCCGAAATACGCGTATCAGGCCTTTGAATGGCTTTTTCTTTATTTTGGCTTCATCTTGTTTCTTTTCCTCTACTGTTGACAATGCTTGGGCTAGAGTTCTAATTTCCAACTTGAACAATTCAAAGGTGTTGACCTGCTCCTGGAGAAAATCTCTCTGTGTAGATAAAGCACACGATCTACTATAGAGAGGATATAATGCCCCAGCCATCAATGCACAAGCTGCCAGCAAAGATGTTTGTTCTCTTTTAGTCTTTGATAATGTATTTTTGAAGTGCGAATTTTCAAGCACCAACTGTTCGTGTGACTTCTCAATACGATTCAATTTTTCCATATTCTTTTCTGCAATTTCTTGAAATTTCTGTAAAAGAAGTCAAATAACATCTGATATGAAGCAAAGAAGCATTTCATAAATTTCTCTTTATAAAAACAAAATAAGGGGCTGGGAATATGGCCTAGTGGTAGAGTGCTTGCCTCGTATACATGAAAACCCTGGGTTTGATTCCCCAGCACCACATATATAGAAAAAGCAGGAAGTGGCGCTGTGGCTCAAGTGGTAGTGTGCTAACCTTGAGCAAAAAGAAGCCAGGGACAGTGCGCAGGCCTTGAGTTCCCAAGGACTCAGCCCAGGACTGGCAAAAAAAAAAAAAAAAAAATTGTTTGCTCAAACTATTTTCTCCCTTCAAAGGATTTATGTTATAAAAATCCAAAGAACAGATATATACATACATATGGCATATGGTACATAGAACAACAGTGAACCAAACACCTTAGGTCAGAATGTGAACAACGATTTTTAAATCCTCTTACAAAGACAGTTCATATAAAATGTAGTACACAGATTTAAGAATACTTCATGAATTTCCTGTACATGTGTTTATCAATACACATACTTGGAACATAAAAATTTGCTTTCTGTGCATAATTTATCCTTTTCTGTTCCTCGGTAACTTTCATTTCCTGCTTTTAGCAAAAATTACTTTGCCTGCCAAAAGAAGCTTTCCTATATGTAAAAAGACATTACCTTTTGGCAAATAAACAAAGGGTTAAATCAATGACACAGAAATAGTACATAGAAATAGTATGTGACGGCCCACCATTTATTTACTGCTGAAAAGGACTGACATAGAACAAGCCCTCTTATTTCAGCTTCCTTCTTACTTTCCTAAGACAGGGGCTGCATACAAAACAGCTCCAGTGGTAGGAGAAAAGACTAACTATGACCTGGGTGTCAGCAGCTATCTAATCCTTTTTACCTTTTTACCTATTGAGAGTTTTCAAAGTTCAAAACTGAAACTGAAACCCCCCCAAAAAAAAGTTTGGCTGTAAAACATATTTTAATGACCAAAAAATAAACTAGCTCTGTATAAAATCTTGTGTGTAATCACTAAGGTATTGCTGAGGTAGGGAATACTTTTTTTTTTCCAAGTCATGGGGCTTGAATTCAGGGCCTGTGCGCTGCCCCTGAGCTCTTTTGCTCAAGGCTAGCACTCTATCACTTTGAGCCAGGGCGCCACCTCTGGTTTCCTGGTAGTTAATTGGAGATAAGAGTTTCACAAACCTTCCTGCCCAGGCTGGCTTTGAACCATGATCCTCAGAGCTCAACTTCCCGAGGGTAGGATTATAGGCGCCCAGCTAGGAAAACATTTTTAAATAATTGATTTCCAGTTTCCTTTATTATTCATCTATCATTTAGTAAACCTTACTGATTACTCAGTAAATTGGATGTGCTAGGGGAAAAAAACCCAAGTAAACCAATTACTTGGTATATTACATGGTATGTTATGTTATATGGTATATTACATGATATGATATTATGATAGAGATATGCCGAACTGACAGAGGAGCACCAAAGGGCACTTAACAAAATGATATTGACAGGCTTTTGGAGGGATATGACAATTAAAGGGGCAATTGGGAACAGAGTATGTAATAGAAATTTTTAAATAGCCTATTCTGCTGATGAGAGAGCTAGATAGTAGGTACCCTTTAATCATCTAATCTACCTTGGCCACTAAGGTGACTTAACAGCTTCAGTTGGGTTTTTTTGTTTTTGAAGTGAGCTGCAATGACATAACCAGGAACTTTTTTGAAAAGCAGACAGGAGTTCAATTTTAATATGGGGTCATTCTGAAACTGAGAAATATACTCTGTCAAGTGTTAGCTTATGAGAAAATCTTTATAATACAGATTTGAACTTTAGTATGCCAACAATTTAATGTTGCTCTTTGGGAGAACAATGTGGTATGTCTGATTCAAAAGCTACCACTGAATACTAGAAGAAACCAAAGTCATTTCTAAAATTTACATTAACAAAAGGACCTCAGAGAGCACCTTGGAGTTAGTTATACAAACTTAAGCATTCCATGAGACAAATGTAGGTGCAAAGGGCTATCATGAAAAATGCTTACAGGACATAGCAAAAAGATTTGAAACATGTAAAACTAAGTGTAGAGCAAAATAAATAAAAAGTAATAATAATAATAGATGTTTTCCAAAGTTACAGAGTTGAAAGGAGGCACTCAGAAGCATAGTTTTAAAGATAAAAGAAAAGAAGCAATTTCTTGGATGCTTTCCCTTTGGCAAAGGGCAAACTGTACTTTATATATAGTTTTCCATGTTTCCATACTGTACTTTAATTACCTTTATTTCAACTCTTCTCTAAAGATTTCCCTGTTTTTCTGTGGCAACCATACTTGTAAGAAATGAAGCAATGGCAAAATAAAGAAACTATGCTTTCCCCAAACCACATGTCCACTGATGGCCAAACTGTGGCAGCAATATTCTGATGGAATTATGTCTTAAAGTACCATACAAATACCACTAGTATAACCACTATCCCAGAAGGAGCAGCTTTTTCAACCAAACAAGTAAATCTGAGATGAAATTACCTAGGTGGACTACTTGAAAGACAAGTAGTGTTATGAGAAGCAAAAAAGGGACACTCTAGTTGAAGCTAAATGAAGTAAAAAGACAAACATTTAGAAAAGAGCTAAACAAGAAAATATCTTCTATAAAATATCTTCTATAAAAGTGCTGGGAAGATGGTCTACTGGTAAAGTGCTCGCCTCACATTCATGAAACCCTGAGTTCGTTCGATTCCTCAGCACCACATATATTAGAAAAAGCCAGAAGTGGTGCTGTGGCTCAAGTGGTAGAGTGCTGCCTTGAGCAAAAAGGAGCCAGGGACAGTGCTCAGGCCCTGAGTTCAAGCCCCAGGACTGGCAAAAAAAAATACAAATAATTCGGAATGCCTAAAGTAAAAGAGGTATGATGGAAGTTTAATAAGAGCATAGGCAACCAATGATTTAAAATTTTATGTGCTAAACTAAGGAATGTTGTAAGAAGGCATTATTATACAAGAACATTATTATACTTAGTAAGTTGCTAATAGAATCACAAACCTCAATGAAGACCAACAAGACTCATAGCATTACAGGGACTGTGGGTAGATTCAGGGAGCAAGTAGGAATCTCAAAGGCTAATTCCATACTCTCTCCAAAATCAATGTTAACTATTCAATTAAAGGAAAAAATGAAAATTTAGAAAAACTCTCAAAAGATAGACTAGCCTCTAGTTGTGCCCTGAGTAGATTCTTCTTTGTCTCAGTTATTCATCAAGAACAACTCTTTGAGAAAAAAAAAAAAAACAGGCAGAAGGATTATATTGCTCAGTGATAGTTTAAATATTTCAAAATAATATGCAAAACTATTAGTCCAAGTCAAACAGATTGTTGAAGAAGACTTACAATGCCCACAATAGAAAAGGCTCAGTTCATTTTAATACATGAGAAATCATAAACTCCTATACATTATAAAGTCACTCCACTTCCAATTACACTGAAAAGCTGGTTCAATTTTATAGATAATGAAATTGAGTTTTAAAGGCCTAATTTGTCCAAAGTTTTCTACTTGGGTTCACCTATTCCTATTATAATCTTGTTTCTGCTGAATCAATTTTTTTTTTCTGCAAGTCACAACATCCATTCTCTCACTATCCTTAGTGATACAGGGAAAGGATATTTATCTGTTCATTCATTTCCATCCAGACATTAATTCTACTATGTCTTTCCACATTTTAATATATTCTCTATCTAGTGTCCCTAGGTCCTGCCCTTCCATCTCTCCTCATATAATTTGAATGGTTTCCAGAGCCTATTTCAGCTGTCTGTTCAATGAAATATTTTTACGACCATTCTCATTCACACTGATCTTGACTTTCTCTGAACATAAAAAAACACTCAGGTATTTAATTTCTACACTTTTTACTTACAGAGTTCATGTATATGTAGATACTCTTTCTCTGAAATACAATAGACTATTAGTTCCTTTCACAAAGGAAGAAATATTTACTATAGAATCTATCATAGAACTCTATACCTGGTAGGTATTTAATGAATACTGAATAAATAACTTTCTTTTAAAAATGTCCCTCGTGCTTTAGCATAGCTTTTTAGCCAATACGGACACTGAATAAATACCTAATATAACAAAAACACTTATAATTTAAAGAAAAAAAAACACAATATAATAAGATAAAGAGAACTTTCACATATATTTTAGAACCTATCAAGATGTCAAAATTCTGTTTTAAATTAATTCTGACTTTCTACAGGAACTTTCAAAGGTATGTATTATTTACTGTGAATTATTTTTTAAGAAGAAAGCTAGTTTGATGATGGGGTTAGAATAAATTATAAAGTAAATTTGCCTTTAAAAAAATGCAGTGTTATCCACCTAAACAAACATAAAAGAACATCACTCTTGTATAATACATTCCTAGTATTAAAATAATCAGTTCCTTACTATACTTAATCTCAAAAAATAACAACCTCAACTATATGACAGTGACTCATGGCTGCAATCCTACTCAGGAGGCTGAGATCTGAGGATTTCTATTCCAGTTTCAGGAGAACCCGGACAGGAAAGTCTATGAGACTCTTATATCCAATTTACCATTAAAATGACAAAAAGTGGAGCTGAAGTACAGTGTTAGCTTTGAAGAGAAAAAACAACAACAACAAAAAACCTCAAGTACAGCACCAAGTACAGCCGCAGAACCAGGATACACACACATATCAAATCATCGAACTCCCACCTAAAACTTGTACTCTACTCTGAAACTATCTTTAAAAACTGAAAATATGTCTCTGACACAGATTCTCTACTGTAACAAAAACACTATATAATTTCACTAATTTTCCTTTTCTTACTGATAATTTCAAAGTTCATCCAAAATGAGGATGATTTCTTCCCTTATAGGAACATGCACTTCCTGAAATACAAGACTTTGGAGATGCCTAATTTTTTCAGAACTCCATGAACTTGGAGACTTTGAGCAAGAAACTAGACAATTGCCTAGAAAATGAAATTCCTTCTTCTTTTCTTTTCTTTCTTTTTTTTTTTTTTTTTTTGTCAGTCATGGGGCTTGAACTTAGGGTTTGGGTGCTGTCCCTGATTTCTTTTGCTCAAGGCCAGCACTCTACCACTTTGAGCCACAGCTCCACTTCCAGTTTTTTAGTGGTTAATGCAGATGAGAGCCTCATAGGCACTTTTCTGCCCTGGCTGGCTTCGAACAGTGATCCTCAGATCTCAGCCTCCTGAGTAACTAGGATGTGAGCCACCAGCACCCAGTGGAAATGAAATTCTTAATCACTTATGTTTGTTCTTGATGGCAAAAATTGCAAATGGCATGCAATGATACTTGAACATCAAACATCTTCCATTTAAAATGTCTTATTATACAACTACATTTAAAATACCTTTTATGCAATGACAATAATGAAAATGTAGCAAACACAAATTCACCAATTTCTCCTATCATGCATATACTTCTCTGCTTAAAATTAAGGGACATTTGGTGGAGAAACTGTAAATTATTCATTGCTAATGAATATATAAACTGATCCAGTCATACTTCAAGAATAACTTTGTAGTTCCTCAAATTTATACATATAATTATCATATGATCTTAGCTATTCTATCTGGTGGAAGTATATATTTATATATGTGTGCATGTATGTTCCCATATACACACTACATACATGTGTATGCATAATATATATACACACTCAAGCCCCATCATAACATAGCACTATTAATAACCAAATCTAGGGGCTGGGAATATGGCCTACTGGTAAAGTGCTCGTCTCGTATACATGAAGCCCTGGGTTCAATTCCTCAGCACCACATATATAGAAAAAAGCCGGAAGTGGCACTGTGGCTCAAGAGGTAGAGTGCTAGCCTTGAGCAAAAAGAAGCCAGGGATAGTGCTCAGGCCCTGAGTCCATGCCCCAGGACTGGCAACAAAAACAAAACAAATAAACAAAATAACCAAGTCTATTTCTAAAGTAATTATGTGGAAAATAGAAGACTTTCCCAAATTTTCCTTAAAAATACCCACTCACAACTCAGGCCACTAAAATTTGGTGTACAAATCCAGACTCTCAAGCCTAAAATTCTAGCTATACAGGATCCTGAGATCTGAGGATCACAGTTCAAAGCCAGCTAAGGCAGGAAAGTCCATGAGACACTTATCTTCAATTAGTCACCGAAAAAGCCAGAAGTAGAAGTGTGGCTCAAAGAGCTAGAGCTCTAGCCTTGAGCAAAAGGAGCTCTGGGACAGTACTCTGGCCCAAAGTTCAAGGCCCACAACCAGAAACTCTCAGAATCATTTCATGGCAGCATGTATTTCTTAAAGAACTCTAGGCCGGGAAGAGGCCTAGTGGCAAGAGTGCTTGCCTTATATACATGAAGCACTAGGTTCAATTCCCCAGCATCACATATATAGAAAACGGCCAGAAGTGATGCTGTGGCTCAAGTGGCAGAGTGCTATCCTTGAGCAAAAAGAAGCCAGGGCTCAGGCCCTGAGTCCAAGGCTCAAGACTGGCCAAAAGAAAAAACAAACAAACAACAACAACAACAAAAAAAAACCAAGAACTCTAATCTCCACAGTATCAATAAGCTCTACTTTTTTTCTCTGAATATATTTTTGAATTTAACTTATAAAGAAAAAAATTTTCAACATCTGATAATGCTTTTACAACCCAGAATTTTTACCAAATGTACTCTCAAAATCCAAACAGAAGCGAAATGAAATGCAATTTTTTTATAATTAACCTGAATTTCTTTCACTTTTATCTCCATTCTAAACTCATAAGCTAAAGTGTTCATAATAAATATTACCCCCCCAAAAAGGTTACCCTTATTTAACAGTGAAAAACCTTTTTATCTAGAAACAACATTCTTGGCCCACAAATTCTATCTTTTTCATTAGAAAGATAAATATTAAGATGACAAAAGCAAAGTTAGTAAATGGAATATAATATAGTACTTGACCCACATGCTTCAGGAAAATGAACACTTGACATACATTTATGTCGTGTCTCCAATTATTTTATATCAAGAATTACTCTATCACATGGCCACCATACTATACCTAAAGCTAAAATATGCTATAATACCAAAATCAGACTGTCAGGTCAGTACATTTTATATATTTATTAGCATTTAAACTATTTTAAAAACATGTATATACAGAGCAGGGGCAAGATTCTAGTGGTAGAGCACTTGTGTAGCAAGCATGAGGACACACATACAATATATACATATACACATACATAAATTCACAGGTTTTACCAATAACTCTGTATTTTTCAGATAAAAGCAATTCAAAAGCCAGACATCAGTATAATCCTCATGCTATAATCCTAGTTACTCAGAAGGCTGACATCTGAGGATCATGGTTCAAAGCCAGCCCAGACAGAAATTCCAAGACTCTTATCCCCAATTGGCCACTAAAAAGCCAGAAGTGGCTTTTGTGGCTCAAATGGTAGAGTGCTAGTCTGGACAAAAGAAAAAAGAAAGAGAGAGAGAGAGACAGAGACAGACAAACAGACAGACAGACAGAGAAAGAGAGAAAGATAAAGAAAGAAAGGAGAGAGAGAGAGGAAGGGAAGGGAAGGGAGGAAGGAGAGAGGGGAAAGAGAGAAAGAGAGAGAGAGAGAGAAACCATCTGACACCAAACATACTCTACAACCCACAATCCTATGTAATAACTCTATATTCTCCATCATGCCCTTATCAAGACAATTTTTTTAAAAACTATTAAGAAATATAAAGTGAACAGATTTGTATTTGCATTGCAACATTGAGGGAAGGCAAATCTGGAGAATTAATTATAACAAAGTTTTATAAAATAAAGTTTGTTTGTCCTATAATATGTTATAAAAAAGTAACAAAATATATAACCAAAATTAATCATTGCTGTGAAAAAATGGAACGTTCACATTATTTAAAGACTTACAAAAGGCTACAGTAATTAAGTCAGTGGAGTACTGAAAAAAGAACAAATGCATTCAGAAATAGAACGGATTTGCTACAAAAATATAAAGACAATTCAATATAGAAAGATTAGCCTTTTTAACAAATAATACTAAAATAATTAAGTATCTATATGCAAAAAGACATCAACCCATAGTTTAAATTTTTACAAAATTAACCTACAAAATGACTAAAACAAAAAATAACTAAATTAAAATCTTAATGATCACATGTTTAGGCAAAGAACTCACACTACACCAAAGAAAAGAAATCAGTATTAGACAAGATTGAAAATTTGGGTTTTATCAAAACTAAAATGTTATATTGCTCCTGATAGGTAGGGATGATAGTTAACAATGTGAGTAACAATGACAATAATTTGTATGAGAAAAATATGGCTAACTACCGATAACTTCAATTCTCAATTAAATCTAACATAGACGATATAATACATCTCATGATTATTTTGTAAAAGAACTGTCATAGAATATCAGTAGGAATGTTCATTAATTTGAATATTACTCTGACAAAATACCTTAGAAAACATCATAAAGGAAGAAGGACTGACTTTTGTTTTGTTTCAGAGCATTTATTCCATAGTCCCTAAGTCCCATCATTCTTGGCCTGAGAGGAGTGAGAGCATGGTAGAGCAAAACAGCTCGTGGTAGACAGGAAACACATCAAGAGAAGATAGGCAGGGTACAAAATATCTTTCTAAAGCCTACCTCCAGTGACCTACTCCTCCAAATAAGTCCCACTTCCGCATGTTCGAATAATACTGTCATGATTCCATCAGGGGTTTAATCCACTGAGTAAGTCAGAAAAGCACACAGAATCCAATCATTTCCCCAAAGCCATCAGCCTGCAACCACATACACCCCCAATACCTAAGCCTGTGGAGGACATTTCATATTCAAAATATGGCAAATTGTAATGCCAAATTTTAGATGAGAATCTCCATAAATGGAGTTAACTGGGCAAAGAAACCTAAACTAACACTGACAATACTTTACCATACCACTTAAAGTTTTATTTACAATATAAATAAAAGATACACAATTTTAGAATTTAATTGAACAATATATCTCAGACTGTTTTAACCAGAATTCACCTTCCAAACTTAAGTGGAATAAAAATCCTTAGTGGGGCACAGGCGCACGTGGGCACCACACACACACAAACACAGACACACACACACAGTGTTTGCATGATTTGTGCATATGTGTATAAACAAGTTTTATGAAGTTCTCAAGAAATTTTAAACTAATCTTAAATTAAAATTAAAATAAAGCCTCTGATATGGGTATGCTGAGTAACCTATTTTTTTAAAGCTCTGTAGAGTAGCATACCTGTGCCCTCTTCTGAACCTCCAAGAGAAGTTCAGAATACTGCAGTTCCAGTTCCTTCTTTTGTTTATGCCAGCAGCTCTCTTGGGCTTTGATCTGTTCAGCCACTTTGTTAAAGGTATCTTCCTGGGTTTGTTGAAGCTCTCTCATTGTGTCAGACTTATTTTTGCAGATATATTCTAGATGGCTTATCTATAAGGAGAAATGAAATGAAGATATGCTTCTGATATATCACTTGTTTGTATCACCTCCTTCCCAGAACACCCAAAATTCTCTACTATATTTTATTCCTGTAAGTCACATAAATTTTTAAATTAAAATTTAAATAAATTAGGAAATAAGAATTAGTAAAAATGCATTATCATATTTTAGCAGAAAGTTCCATTTATGTATTTAAACAACAAATTTTACTGGTTTCTTTCTAAAAAAGCTGTTCATTCTGCAATCAATTTTACAAAGATAATTAAGAAAGAGAATCTTAACCTCTGGAATCAAGGTCCAAGCTATTCAGATACCTTAATGGTAACAGACATATTTAAATTAGATTTACAAATGTACAAATACTTTATATATTTACATATGCTTTATTAAGCAGAATATTCCAGCCACTGTTTTTATTTAAAAACAAAAGAAAAATTCTTATCTTCCAAAATGTGACATTTTACAATTCTGAGAGACTATATAAAACATAATATCATATCAGAAGGTTAAAACATACTCATTTTAACTATCAGTAATTTTAAAGCTACTATGCACACTTTGACCCTCACAAACAACATCTGTACTTCTCACAATGTGTTCCTTCATTTCTCAGTCCTACTCCTTAGTTCCTATCCTAGTATTTGCCAATAAGATCAATGAAAAATGCTCAGCATCATAAAAACTTTGCCCTGAAAGTGGGTTGTTTTATTAGTTTTAGTAGTACATTTGTTTTATTAATACTATATTGGTTGTACAAAGGGGTTTCATTATGATATTTCCATAGGGGCCCATAATGTCCCCTTATCAATTTCATTCTAGATCAGTCCTACGCATCCCCCGTTTCTTAAAATAATGTCATTGTTTTACTTTTACACATGCATATAAATTACTTCAACCATATTCACCTGCTTCATTTATTTACCCTTCAACAGAAACTGTTATACATATTTTTAAGACAAATTTTTTTCTTCTTATGCCTTAAGAATTGAGGTAATTGTAACTAAGATCTGGGAACTAGACCACACAAACATAATTCTGACCAGTTCAACAGATCAAGACAAGAAACAATATCTTTAATGGTGACCTATGCTGATTTGCTAATCCATTTTTGTTTTCTATAACAAAACAAATTTTTTTCTTTTTTAGAAAAAGACTGAATTACTAAGCTTGTAAATGGTAAACTAACCGTAAAAGGCTACTTTGTTCTACAAAACATATATCTCACATTCTTTAGCATGAATTAGCTTCATTTTTTCATATGCAGTTTTTGGACCTTGAAAAAAACAGGTTAAAAACATAATTTAAATTTTTCTAAGTACTTTTTAAAATATCACTTCTTGTTTCCTAAGCAAAGATTTTTAATATTATGTCATTGAATAACTATCTTGTTTCTATTTTATACTAACATAAAGAGTTGGTTTATTAATGTAAATGACTAAGTTCTTTGAATTGCTTCATCAGTAAGATTAATTTATTTTCTTTTAATTAGGTCCCTGTGGCTAATACTGGCTAGTAGTATTAGCATGTCCTGCACAGAAAGTGGAGCTTAGAGACTTCATACAGACTTCAGTCACATTTACATGCCCACAGCAATGGCATCAAACTGAGTTGTAGACAAGCTATAATTAATGGTACTGAATTATTAACACCCAAATTCTTTTTGAAATAAGATGAATGTCAGCCCCTCTTAATGATACTGTGATGTGGACAAATGTCACTGAATTTAATAGAGGTATCTGGTGCCTGAGGACAGTTACCTTCTCATTAGCCCTGTTGAGGTCTGCAATGAGAGCATCAACATTCTCCTGCAAGACTGCACAAAGCTCAGACCAAGAGAATTTATCCAGTATGCCTTCTGGTTGTTTTATGAGCACACAGCCTGCTACCAAGTGCTGATACAAGGTATGAAGGAAGGTTAACTTCTCCTGCAAGAAAAAAATAGATAAACCTTTTCTGTTTTAAAATACAATACAAATCGTGAAGAATTTATTATTAAAACCTAGATAGAAATCAAAATAATCAAGTTTCAGATACTGACATTAAGATGACCTTCTCCAATGTTCAAAAGCAATCATTAAAAATAATCCCAGGAATTGTCTGTAGTTAGTATTCAAAACCAAACCCTGATTAGAAGCCAAAAGACCAGGACTCTGACACAGCATTGCTGCTGATGAGGATGTGATCTGAGCAGGCACTTGCTTAGGCCTTTACTTCCCTAGCTGTGACACAAGGTACATAGGTTACAAGTTTCTAAGACCTTTGAACTGGAAGTGAATATGGTAATTCTCTAATTTCATATTTACATTTGATTAAATGGATTAACATAAAATATATTTTTAAAGTGTTATTTAACTCATGAAGAAAAAGTTATATCAATATCTGTACTTTGAATACTCATAATACTTAGCTTTCTTTCTACTTGAGAGATTTCCACTTTACTTACCAATCACAGGAAATCTATCCCAAATCCCTTAGGCAAAGCAGACAGTGATATAAAAGATATGAAAGAGAAGCTCATTTGTTTTCCCCTCTACAAGTTTATATAGTGTTTGGCACATGGAGCATCTATAACTGTTTAAATATTAGAGCAAATGGTTTTTAACAAAACTGAATGATGTATTTTCAAAAACATGCAATTGTAAATGTTTTTAAATCCCTTTAGAATTATATTGTTGAGTGGCCTAAAAAGATCTCCTACTCCCTAGAATTCATTATAAAGCTGGTCTTATCTTGAACTCATAAGACTTACCTACTGTAATGTCAAATAACTTCCTTTATAAAGTATTTCACCTACAGTCCCAAAGCATAGAACGCAAAGACAAACTAATTGTGAAGATGAAAAAATGAATTATTTTATGTGGATAAAACAAATTCTTTCAAGATATCTTAATATATCAGATAGATCAGGAGGAAAAACTTTTCAAAGGACAAAAATGAGGAAGAAAAAAAATTCTTCTACATTAAAAAATAAATATAACAGGCAAAGTTGGTAATTAGAAATGATAAAGGTAGTTTTTCTGAATGTTTTTTTACATATACATATTATATATGTATATGTAATGCACCCTATATGCTACTTCACTTTTTTCTAAAAATAAAATTTTAAATACACACACACACACACACACAAATTTTTGGCAGTACTATGGTTTGAACTCAGGGCCTCATACTTCTTAAACTGGCATGATACTACTTAGCCACCCCTCCAGTCCTTCACCATTTGTCACTGGCTATGTTTTTTTTAGGAGAGTCTCATTTCCTGGATAGGCATGGGCCTAATCTGCCAACTTTTAGGCTTCCTGTTCTCACTGGGATCACAGGCCCATGCTAATGCATCCAGCTCACCTCCATGTATACAGAGTGGCTCGATCTTTTCTTCCTGGCCTATCTTCAACTCATGATCCCCCCATTCTCACAAATAAATAAAGATTCAAAGTATGAGACATCAGTGCTCAAACACAAAATGTATCTGAAACCTTTTAAATGTAGTTACAATTATAAATTATAATGTTATATGATAATTATTATTATAAACAAATACAATAATTTTATAAGATATAATATTATATAATTAGTTGAGAAATATGAAATTTTCATTATAAATGTACTGTGCAATTAAAGATGGTTTTGTATTTTAAACTGGGTTCAGACATAAAAAATTTATTTAACTACTAAAATGCAATATTCAGGTGTTACAATCTTGCTTCTCCATGTGATCATGTTCTTTTTTCCATGTGATCATGTTCATAAAAATCAAGGAAGTTTATCCTCAAGAATAATTTATTGTGTCACTATTTTGTCCTTTTTTAATTGGGCTGTGATAAACTACACATGATAATGATCCATTTGGCATGAAAAAAGTATTACAAGTTCCAAAATCAATTCACACATGTTGAACTGAACCGCAATGCTGTAGACATGCTGACTTTACATTACAGTCAGGCTTCTCGTTTCCTTTACTTTAATCATTATCTGATGTGTAGAAAAATTCCAACCCTTTCATATGCACACAATTTAAATCCTAGACTGTAAGAAGAGTGGAAAGAATGTTTCCTTTTCACTCTCTTGGCATTTATGTTCGTATTTGTTATAGTAATGGATTCAATGTGCAGGACAACTTGAGATAAACCAGTTCCATCAGCTATATTAGCTCTATGTCCCATGTGTAAAAGAAAACATAAAGCAATAATATCATTCACATGGACTCATACAGAATATGAAAATTCTTTGTTTTGTCATAATATTTTATAGTTATTAGTAAATAAAACTGGATAAACAATTCTCCAGAGCATTCAAATAGTTATAATTTTCTGAAAGTTTTATTTTTCTATACTTTTATTAATATTTTGTAATTCAAAAACAAAGAGATGTTTTATTAAGATAGACACTATTTCTATTTTACAAATAAGAAATCTGAGATGTCAAATGACTAAGCTGTGTGGTTTGTCTAAAGCCAGACAGTTTGTTTGTAAACAGAAATACCAGGATCCAAGTCCAAGCCTATCTGATTTTTTTTAAATTTCTTTCCAACAGAATTATAGAAATAAAAAATAATTCTGTCACTGTCAAACACAAAACCTTGAAAGGATTGTTAGAAATACAGCAGACAATTGAAAGTCTAAACTGATAGATGACCCAAGCCATGGTACTCTTCTCACTAACCAGGGTGACCCAAGCTTAACAGAATAATTTATTTGCAGCTGCCATGAACATTTCAAACACCCAGCACAAGTAAAAGTAACCATTTGATACATAAAACTGAGCTGAGTGAAAGGTCTTTCCTAGCCATCTTCCTGTCTCAAGTAATACCTCAGTGTCCTGGTGGAAAGCCTGGGACAGTTTCTGTAGTTCACTTTCACACTGGGCTGCTCGCGACTTTTCATTCTCCCAACAGTGCAGCACATTTTGTAGCTCTAGTTTTAAAGTGGTTACTAAAGCGTCTCGGTCTGCACATTTAGTGCGCAAATGACTTAGCTCTTTATGGACATCCGTAAGTTTATCTTGAAGTTCCTGCCAAAGACACCAAATAGAGAGACACTCCAATAACTTTATTCTTAAAATACTGCTGGACCAAAATGCCAAAAACTTTCAAAGCTTGAATGCAAAAGAATCAAGTATTTGCATATAATGCTAAACATTAAGGTACTTTACTTATTTTCTAAATATAATGTTTTTCTAAATAATGATAAAAAATCTGCTTTGTGTGGGCTGGGGATATAGCCTAGTGGCAAGAGTGCCTGCCTCGGATACACGAGGCCCTAGGTTCGATTCCCCAGCACCACATATACAGAAAACGGCCAGAAGCGGCGCTGTGGCTCAAGTGGCAGAGTGCTAGCCTTGAGCGGGAAGAAGACAGTGCTCAGGCCCTGAGTCCAAGGCCCAGGACTGGCCAAAAAAAAAAATAAAAAAATCTGCTTTGCTCAAAATTGTATATAAAGTGTTCCACAAAAGCTCACTAACGGAAGTTTACCTTTCAATTCATTATAAAACCATAACTTGGTATTAAAAACTTTTATTTACATTTTTAAAGTCAATCTCTTTACATTTAATATAAGAACACTTAGGCTGGGAATATGGCCTAGTGGCAAGAGTGCTTGCCTCGTGTACATGAAGCCCTAGGTTCAATTCCCAAGCACCACATATATAGAAAACGGCCAGAAGTGGCGCTGTGGCTTGAGTGGCAGAGTACTAGCCTTGAGCAAAAAGAGGCTAGGGGCAGCGCTCAGGCCCTGAGTACAAGGCCCAGAACTGGCAAAAAAAAAAACAAATATATAAGAACACTTACCTTCTGATGGTACTTCAAATACTAACAGAAATCTCAAATATGTGGCATTAAATTCTGCTGAACAATTTGTTCCTTAACCTTAACAAATTCTATTCAAGAGTACTTATGAAAAACTCAATATGAGCCAATAAAATGAAATCATAACAACAATGAACAATAAAAATTTTGCAAAGATGTAATACATAAAATCATACAGAAATATTTTTCCTGAACCTTGGCCAGGTGTGGTCTCAACCCATTAGCAGGCATAATGTACTAAAAACAATGACGCTTCTCTAAACTAATAAAAACTAACTCCACATACAGATGCTTTCATGTAAAATATGTTTACTATATATCTAAAGGACATCATTAGATCTCAAAGCACTTTTGAGCCTGTGACATCGTAATTTTGTTAGAGAATAAATTTTTCCTGTAACCAAAAGAGTCTTCAAACTTCATTTTTAAACTGTGTTTTTTGTTTGTCTTTTCTTTGTTGGTACTGGGGATCAAACCAAGGATGTTGCACTTGCTAGGCAAGCACTTCTGCCACTGAGCTACATCCCAGCCCAAAACTTTATTTTTTAATGAAAATAAAATTGTTACTTTAATTAGCAACACAAAATTAAAAGTGTATACAAATATACTTTTATTAAAAAATCTATTAAGATATATCTTCAAGTATCTCTAAACTAATTCCTCAATAATTATATTTATTTCTTAATACAGAAAAGTTACTTTAAATTGGAATACCTTTATATTTTTAGTATGAGCCTCTATCTTCTTTTTGGTAGAATCAAGTTCATTAGATATCTTTTCCTTAGCAGCATTTATATGGTTAATCTACACAAAGAAAAGTAAGTATCTAATTTATGTTTTTCAAGAATAGGCAACTCAACAACTAATCGCATAATACTTTTTACCACATATATACAAATATTTCAGTAGCCGTTAAAAATACTAGCAACAATGCTTCTTTTGGTTAAATCTATGTAGAATCTGTCACAAGCTCACATGGCTAAAAAGAAAAGAAAGCATTCAACCTTAAAATGTCAGCGATGTTATTATGGTATTTTTACTAGATGTCTAGATAAAGGATTTCATTCTTAACTATAAACAAATATAACTTTATTCTTAAAATCCTACTGGACCAAAATGCCAAAAGCAGTGGCATCTAAAGGAAAGAAAAAAGAACAGAGCAGAAGACTGTTTTTCTATACATCAGGAGGGTATTCACTGGTCTCTCACTCCATATGACAACTTTGGGGTCAGTCACATGCAGTCCTGCTGGGAAAGCTTGTGGCAGGTCATCAGTTGGTCTTGCACCGCTTGTGATTTATTTTCTTTGACAGTTCATTCTTCTTTCTGTCAGACTGCTCTTTTTGCTTTCTTTGCAGCCACCCCCTTGGTCTCCCCACTGCTGTCTCTGGCACTAGTTCACAACAAAGCACATTACTAAGCCAAAGCCTGCTGAGTCGACTTTTCAACTGTGCTGAAGATCATGTGACATTCATACTCCCAAATAACAATTCGCTGTGGGTAATATGTTCCTAGTTACCCTGCAGCTTTGAGGTCTAGGCCTCAGAAAAGTTCCATAGCTACTAACAATACTGGTTATCTTGTCTCACTGGGAAAGACTTAGCAATATTTGTCTTCATAGAAATTTAATTATTTCAATGGTCACTTTCATTTTTGCTTTTTAAACACTATTCCTTCATTGTTCAGCTTAGCTAACTAAAATAAAGTAAGCTTCAACCAATATAATGATGTTATGGCCTCAACTTACATAAAAGAAAGAGATAAACACTAAACATTTTGCTGTGGCTAAACACTGTTGTTTTGCCTACTAATTGTATTTAATGTAATTACTTCATATGCAAATTTGACAAGATTTAACTAGACAAACTCTTTAATTTTTAAAGCATGAATTATAAAACATTTTAATACCCAAGAAAATTATCAACTCAAAGATTAAACAATACAAATAAGATGGTAAATAGAAGCATGAGCTTTCTCAATCATCAAACTAAAAGCTTCTGGACTACATCAAACAGATATTTGTTTTTTAAAAGTTCTTTACTCCCCTTAGAGAATGAAAACTAATTTATCTTTTTTTTTATTAAGACTTCAGTTTGTAAAATTCTTAAACTAAAATACTGACTAAATTTCCACTAGCTATCGCACATGTCATAAAGTATATTAACATTTAAATACAGCTTGTTTTAAGTGACTTACACAGCCTTTTATTAAAATAAAACATAAAATATGAAGATCAAGAGGGAGGGGGCAACAAGTTTGACAAGAAATGTACTCACTACCTTACATATGTAACTGTAACACTCTGTACTTCACCTTGAAAATTAAATTAAATATAAAAAAAGAAGTAGCAGAGTCACTTTAACTTTAAAAATAATAGTGTGCCTAAAGAATTACAAAAACATAAGTGATACCCTACTTTAGGCCATACTTAAAGAAAGAACAGTGACAGACAATTTACTATTTTTTGTATCTGTGAAGCTGTCAGTTCAACATTCACAATCTTTTTGACCTTTGAAACAATCAAGGGATGCATACTGGTACCACCCGAAGGCTGAATGTGTGGAGCCAAACAGTGCAAGTGTTACCTCATTAGATGCATCTTCCAGCTTGTTCTGGTAATCTGTCAAGGTACGCCTCAAAGTCTCAAGGACAACTGAGAAGCTGGGAGGTTTATCTTTGTCCTTGTGAATGCCTAGAGAAAAAATATAGGATGAAAACACTTATCCTTATAGTCATACACACACAAAAACTCAGGAAACAGTAACAGAGATATTACAGTGAGAGAGGGAGACATTATAGAACATGGAACATAATTTTATTCTCAAAAGCATACCTTCTACTCAACGATTAATAGACTTTCCAAACAAGTAGCAAAATTAAAGTTCATGGTATATAAAGTTCAAGTGTATTGTTACTTACTACCTTATCAAGACCCATCCTTTTTTATTCCATACTCCTAAGTAACAGCAGCTTTTATACATACCTGTTATCCAGCACTTAAATGAATAGTCCATACTGATACTGTTTGTATAACATATACTTATTCTGGTCCTTGTGTTTCAGATCACTCGGCCTTTTATAATATAATTATATAATAATTTCTGAATCTTCAAGTATATAATTTTTCTACTTTCTTAAAAAATATTTTAATCTTTAAAGCTCTCAGGTTACATTTTAAAACAAGCAATAAATCTGCTATTCTGAACATAACTCAAGTCATGTTTCACTTAAAACCCTGAAGGCTGATATTCATTGTAAAAGTAAGGAGTATTTGCATATTATGCCCTCAAACTAGTTTAGTATTTTAATTTAGTTTAACTTAGTTGGGCTGTAAATTTGATTTGTGCAGCTAGTCAAGGTTATAGGGTCAAACAAAACTTCCAAATATTATTCAAAAATAATCAAAAACTGAGCTTTTATACAAAATGAAAAATAGCTATTTTAATTTACTGTTCATCAAGTGTTAAAAAGTATCAAATTTAGTTTTAAGATATATTAAAATATTTTGTTTCTTTCTATTGATTCTCCTAAACATTTTAATATACCATAAACATTTTAACAAAGATAATTTTTAAAGAAGCATTCGTTTATTTTATTATTTGTTCATTCAACTAATTACTGAATTCCTATTTACTAATCTTAAGACATTAAACATGCAGATGAACAACATCGGTATACTCTATCCACATACAGTTTACAATCTGATTTTTTTTTAATGCCTGTTGCCAGCAGCTCATACCTATAATCCTAGCTATTCAGGAGGCTGGGATCTGATTATGGCAGTTCAAAGTTAGTTTGGGCAGAAAAGTCAATGAATGCAACTCTTACCTCCACTGAACTACTAAAAAAGCCAGAAGTAGATCTGTGGCTCAAGTGTGCTCAAGCACTAGCCTTGAGCAACGAAGCTCAGAGATAGTCCCTAAAATTCAAGCCCCAGGACCAGCCTTTCCCTGCCCACGATGGAAAAAAAATGAAAAAGATAATTGTAAATAATTACATGACATAATTTATCTATGATTCAAACATGGAACCTGTAGGAAATGTAAGAAGGCAGAAAAAAAAGGAAAGATTGAAAAATGGGAGAAAGTTCTCAGTGATACATGAAACTTATTTCAGAATACTGGTAATATTTAATATTGTAATCAGGTGAGTCATGTTAGTAAATTTATGACATTTATAAAGGTAAATTTAAACAGTATCTTAAGTAAAGATACAGGTTAAGACTTTAATAAACAGACTAAAGTGTTTAAGTTAAAAACCAAAAGTAATTTGGAAACAATTCTTATTCTAGCTAGGAACAAAACAGCTCTGAGTTATAATAATGAAGACAATGCTCTTTGTAATGACTATGAATTGAGAAGACAGCTCATTAAAAATTTTATTAAAGGTCTTACCCAAATATATTTTTAAACTGTTCTGTTACACAAGATAAAATGCAAATGTATAATTCTCTTCTTTTGCCACTACACAAAGCCAGCTATGAATAAATCATATGAAGACATTCAGAAAATCTGCTAGTTTTTTAAATGAGACAACTCAGAAATTCAGAAGAATAAAACTGTCTTAATGGGAGTATTGACAAAGAAGTATTGACTTCTGTGTATTTTCATAATTTA
The DNA here is from genome assembly GCF_023159225.1 of Perognathus longimembris pacificus. Lineage (NCBI taxonomy): Eukaryota > Metazoa > Chordata > Mammalia > Rodentia > Heteromyidae > Perognathus > Perognathus longimembris. The sequence continues at coordinate 116,546,488 of NC_063161.1, read as the reverse complement.
CATTAAAGTTTTCTCATCCAAAAATATTTACATGGGCTGGGGCTATGGCCTAGTGGCAAGAGTGCCTGCCTCATATACATGAGGCCCTGGGTTCGATTCCCCAGCACCACATATACAGAAAATGGCCAGAAGTGGCGCTGTGGCTCAAGTGGCAGAGTGCTAGCCTTGAGCAAAAAGAAGCCAGGGACAGTGGTCAGACCCTGAGTCCAAGCCCAGGACTGGCCAAAAAAAAAAAACAACAACAAAAATATTTACATGATATTTAGTTGAAGCATAAATTATGCTTTATTTTTCCTCTAATAGCCATTATATAAAGAAATGCATGTGTGAGATACAATGGTGAAACGTCTTTGAACAATTAACACAATTAATAAAAATGGAATGAGACATCTTATACGGAGTGTAGGTACTAGTGGGAGAGGGCAAATAAATGAGAGGAGCAAGGACAGTGAATAAAGTGAAAATACTTTATGTACATGCATGAAAATAAACAGGAAACTTAGGTGACTGATCAAGATGCAAGACAGACATAAATGGACATACTAAAATGAAACCCTCTTGTACAACTAATTGATGCTAATAGAAAAAAGAAATACTTATTCCTTAACATGACAAAATGACTTCAAATAAAAAGCAATGTGTCAGTCTGTACCAAGGACCTTGTTGACTTGTTTGAGATCTCCTGGATCTCCAGCTTGCCAAAATGTAGCCCTTGAATTTTTATCATATGAGCCAATGGAAGACATAATTTCCTGTTGATTCTGTGTGTCTGAAAAACCCAATGTAGTTACTGGGTGAATATAGAATTTCATATATACAAGATGAAAGAGCTCTGAACCTATGTTTCACAATAATGTGAATATACAATATTACTGAATTGTAGATTTTAAATGGTTAAGATGATTAATGTTATAGTCTACATTTTGCATCATAATAAAAAAATCATTAATAAGTAGCTTCACCTCTACATTAGAGGAATATATAATGGTAAAGATTCTTTGGGAATAAAAAGTTAAAGTACCTCATCAGGGATGGACTCATATCCAGCTGAAATCTTTGCTCAGAGTAAATAAATATAGTATTTATTTATAAAGGAATTTATAAATATAATATATGACCATGTAGTCAAGAGGAAAAGGACAGGCTGGGAATATGGCCTAGTGGTAGAGTGCTTGCCTCGTATATATGAAACCCTGGGTTCGATTCCTGAGCACCACATATATAGAAAAAAAGGCCAGAGGGGCTGGGGATATGGCCTAGTGGCAAAGAGTGTTTGCCTCGTAAAAAGGCCAGAAATAGCACTGTCACTCAAGTGGTAGAGTGCTACCTGTGAGCAAAAAGAAGCCAGGGATAGTGCTCAGGCCCTGAGTTCAAACCCCAGGACTGGTCAAAAAAAAAAAAAAAGAGGAAAGGACAAAATAGACATAACATTTTCTCCTGTTTATATATGTGTGTATAAACATTTTTAATTTTGTCTTAGTTCTTATTAAATATTAAGATTTCTCAATTATAATTAACAGTTGGGCTGGGCGCTGGTGGCTCATGCCTATAATCCTAGCCACTCAGGAGACTGAGATCTGGGGATAGTGGTTCAAAGCCAGTGGGATAGGAAAGTCCATAAGACTCTTCTCTCCATTTAACCACCAGAAAATGAGAAGCGGTGCTGTGGCTCAAGTGGTAGAGCACTAGTCTTGAGCTGAAGAGCTCAGGGACAGCACCAGGCCCAGAGTTCAAGCCCCATGACTGACAAAGAAAAATTAACAGCTGGATATGATGGCACACCTATAATCCTACCACTGAGAAGTCCCAGGCAGGAGCATCATAAATTCACGGTCCCTAACTCAAGACTTTTGTTCTTCTTTTTAGGTAACATTTTGGTTTTTTTGGTTTTGTTGTTTTGGTTTTGTTGTTGTTGATGTTGTCTGGCTGGTCCCAGGGCTTGAACTCAGGGTTTGGGAATCATCTCTGAGCCCTCTTTGTGCTCAAGCTAGTGTTCTGCCACTTAAGCCACAGTACCACTTCTGGCTTTTTCTGAGTAGTTTATTAGAGATAAAAAGTTTTAGGGATGCCTAACGTATGAAACTGTAACCTCTCTGTACATCAGTTTGATAATAAAAATTTGAGAAAAAAAAAGAATGAGGGCTTATACTTCATTGTCAATAGAGCCACATGAATAAAAGAAGAATATGAAATGGAAAAAAAAAGTTTTAGGGTCTTTTCTGCCCCAGATGACTTCGAACCACAATCTTCAGATCAGGTGTAGCTAGGGTTACAGGCATGAGCCATTGGTGCCCGGCTAACTTTGTGGTTTTTTTTCTTCACATTTTTAATAATTTATTTTATTCTTTTCCTTTGCATATCTGTATTCTTTCCTTCTACAGTCTGCCATTCAAGTCACAAATCTGATTTCAGTGTCCTTACCATAGTCTCTCCTATTATCCTATTTTTAGTTTCCTTGTAATCATTCTTATATCATTTTAGTAAAATATGTATTTTCTTTTTTGCTATTATATTTAAGTGGTTGTACAAAGGAGTTGCCATTTAACAAAGCAGTTTATGAATGCAATGTTTCTTGATCAATGTCATCCCTTTCCACATATGTACCCATCCTTTCCAACCATCCCTTCCCTTACTTTTCTTAATTTTGTAGGAAATGCATTGAATTGTTGGCTACATTCTCCCTCCCCTTTCTCTTCTTCATTTGTCTACAGCTCTCCCATTGGCCCCACTCCACCCACATCCTGGGTATATCCAAAAGATCACAAACCAGAATACAGTAATGCCACCAGCACAACCATGTTCATTAGAGCACTATTCACCATAGTCAAGGTATGATATCAGCCCAGATGCCCTTCAATGAACAAATGGTCAAGAAAATGTGGTTTTATATACACAGTGGAAGTGGCACTGTGGCTCAAGTGGTAGAGTGCTGCCTTGAGCTCAGGGACAGCGCCCAGGTCCAGAGTTCAAGCCCTACAACTGACCAAAAAAAAAAAAAAAGAACTTGCTATATGCACAGTGGAATTTTACTCATCCATTAAAAACAATGATATTATAACATTTATAAAGAAACAGAAAGACCTGGAAACAATTGTGTTAAGTAAATCAGGCCCAGAGAGAGAGAAATTACATGTTTTCTTTCATATGTGAAAATTAAAGTTACTCTATAAACCTAAAAGTAAACAATGTTGGGTTGTATGAAAGTGTTTACAAATGTATTAACTGAAATATGGTAGATTCAAGGAGAACTCAAATAATGTAATTCCTTAGAAAGGCAATGTCAAAGTACAAAAGCTGTATTTTAATTAAGAAAAGTTAGTAAATAGTATGTGTTAACATATATTTTTGAACTTATTACAGAATGCTAAGCATTCTGAAAATAAAACCACTCTCTAAGATTTCAAAGTTTAATTAATGACCAGGATGATATAGAGTGATTTGGCTCATAAGACAGGAAAAGAGGAAGAGAATCAAATTATGAAAGAAGTTATAAAACAAGTGAAAAAAAAAACTTTTTAATGGGGAAACACACAAACCACCAGTGGATTTAAAGCCAAAGCCATAATCATAAGGTAAGAAAGGTAGCCATATCAACAATTTGGCTCTCTTAGCTCAGTTTTCAAAAGTTTTAAACATACTGCAAAGATTTAGTGCAACAGTAACTCTTCCTGAATAATGGACTACCATTACGGAAGAAATCCATTTTCTCACTCAACATATATCAGATAACTATAGCTGGGCACTATCTTGAGAAGAAACCTATTATCTGAGACAATCATTCTGGGGACCTAAAAATAAGAAACAATAGCAAATAGAAGTCACAGAAAAAGAATTAAACTAAATGATTATTAGAGAGATTGAAAAAATTAAAGAGCTCATGAATAAACATCTGAGTGAATTCCAACAGACGAGAAATAAGCACCTAAACAAAATGAGGAAGAAAATTCAGGACATGATATAAATATGAAGAACTCAATTTAAAAAATAGAAATCCTGAAAAAATTAAACCGTAATTCAGTAAATAAAATACTCAATGAATAAAATTTTTAAAGTCAGAAGAAAGCTTCATTAATAGACTGGATCAAGTTTAAAACACAGTATCAGAGTTTGAAGACAAGGTTGATAAACTAGAATATGAAGATGATGAGAAAAAAAATTAAGTACAAAAATAGTAAGACCACAAAGACACCATTAAAAGACCAAACTTACAAAAATAGTCATAGAGTAAGGAAAAACAATTCAAGCTAAGAGCACAGGAAATACATGCAATAAAATAATAGCAAAAAAGAAATCTTAAGAAAGAGATACTCATGAAGGTACATGAGCTTTTAAGGGCACCAAAAACATAGGATCCAAAAAATACTCCCCAAGGTATATTAGAGTTTAAACATTGCAATAAAGAAATAATATTAAAAGCTACAAGAGAGAAATACCAAGTCACATACAAAGGCAAACCCATCAGAAAAAGAGATTTCTCAGCAGAAACTAGAAGCAAGAAGAAAGAGTATAGAATGATATATTTCAAGCCTTGAAAGAAAATAACTGTGATTCTATAGAACTGTATCCAACAAAACTTTCCTTTTTAATCAAAGATGAAATAAAAATATTCAGTGATACAGAAAAACTAAAGAAGTGATTACCAGTAAGCCAGCAGAAGAAAATTAAAGGAACCACACACAAAAAAAAGTAGAAAAACACAGTTATATAAAAAAAAAAAAGGGAAAAAGTCTCACTAGACAAGTAATGAACAAATAGGATGGAGAAGGAATGGAAAGTACATCAAAAATAGTCACAGGAATTATTAAGTGCACTTCAGTAATAACTCTTAATATCAATGGTCTCAACTCTCCAAAGACACATGGAAAAATCAGTTGGTTTACAAGAAAAATCAAGATGCAGCCAGGCACACCAGTGTCTAATACTTGTAAATCCTAGCTATCCGAGAGGATAAGATCCAGAGGATCATAGTTTGAACCCTGCAACATACACAAAGAACTTCTCACTTGCAACTGGACACAGTACTGCCGATCTGTCATACCAGCTGCAAGGCAAGCTGGGATTAGGAGGATAATTATTCATTCAAAGGACAGCACAAGCAGAAGAGTTCAAAAGATTCCACCTCAATGGAGAGAAGCTGGGTGTTGTGGCACATACCAGTCATCCCAATTCTAAAAGGAAGCCTACAGGAGGAAGATCACAATCCAGACATGTGCCTAGAAAGGAAGTAAGACTCCATCTCAAAACCAGTCCGTGGGCTGAGAATATGGCCTATTGGCAAGAGTGCTTGCTTCGTATACATGAAGCCCTGGGTTTGATTCCCCAGCACCACATATATAGAAAACAGCCAAAAGTGGTGCTGTGGCTCAAATGGCAGAGTGCTGCTAGCCTTGAGCAAAAAGAAGCCAGGGACAGTGCTCAGGCCCTGAGTCCAAGGCCCAAGACTGGCAAAAAAGAAAAAAAGAAAAAACCAAAAACCAATCCATGCAAAAAAGTCCTGGAGGTATGGTTTAGCAGTAGAATGCCTGAATAGCAAGTTCAATCCCACCCACCCCTGAAAAAAAAGACTCACATTTGTTACCTACAATAAATGTATTTCACTAGCAAAGAAAAACACAGGTTTAACATGAAAAGATGGAGAAAGATGAGATGTTTCCATCAAAGAAAGCCTGAAGGCAAGCAGAAGTAAGGTAGGCATATTTATATATAATAAAATAAACTTCAAACCAAAATCAGAAGGGACAAAGAAAGTTACTTCATATTGATAAACAGAAAAAATCATCAGGAAGTTATAACAATTGTAAATATACACAATGAATGTTGTGTGTTTCATGAAAATTTTCACGAAAAATTTCATGAAAAGTAACACTATTGGACAATCACAATAGCTCAATGGCTATATACATATGAACACAGAAGATGATGCTAAGCGAAATGAACTCCAAGTTATGGAAATAAGTGATTTATTATTCTTGTTATGTTCAATGTACCATGTGAAATTATGCCATTTTCTTTAGTCTTTCTTCCCTATGATTTTACCCGTGATGTCACTGTAACTGATTTTGATACCCTGGGTATTGTATGTACCTTTATCGGAAGTAGGGAAGAGAAGGAGATCATCAATATGGAGAGACAAAGGGTAAAAGGTGAACCAATGCAACAGCAGTACTTACAAAACTATATGCTTTAACCAAGTGTACAACTCTGGGGACGGGGGAGAACTGGTGAAGAGGGAAGGTGGGAAAAAATGAGGGAGGAGGCAACAAGTTTCGACAAGATATGTACTCACAGCCTTACGTATGAAACTGTAACCCCTTTGTATATCACTTTGACAATAAATAAATCAACTTTTAAAAAGCTTGTCAAGATCTCACAAGAATATAACAAAAATATCTCCTTTCACATAAAAAACTACACAAAGACTCCAACACAATAATAGTGTGTAACTGCAATACCACATTATTGTCAACATATAGACTATCTATGTGAAAATTTAACAAGAAACTTCACATTTAGAAATCAAATGGACTTAAAATCTACAGAATATTCCACACAACTTGAGAGTACATTTTTCTCAGAAGCTCATAAATCTTTCTCCAAAATATATTATATCTTAGGACATAATAAAGGTGCCAGTTGCTTACAGCTGTAATCCTAGCTCTTCGGGAGGCTGAAATATGAGGATCATGGTTCAAAACCAGCCTCATCAGGAAAGTCTGTGAGACTATGATCTCCAATTAACCACAAAAAAAAAATTTAAAAAGCCACAAGTGGAGCTGTGTCTCAAGTGGTAGAGCACTAGCCTTGAGCTAAAAAGTTCAGGGACAGTACCTAGGTCCTAAGTTCAAGCTTGAGGACAAAAAAATTATGTATATATATTTTTTATTTATATTTATATCTTAAAGTATATATCTTAAATAACTTCTTCAATTTTAATAGGCTATAAAAGAATAATACTAGAAATCAAGAAGAGAAATTACAGAAAATATTCAAACACATTGACACATTGAGAATGAACTATCAGTTGAATGACTAGTAAGTCAATGAAGAAATAAGTGGGAAAATAGATCAAATAAAAATGAAAACTAAAACTTATAGGAACTTTTGGAACAAAGAAAAGCTGGAAGCGACACTGTGGCTCAAGTAGCAGAGTGCTAGCCTTGAGCAAAAAGAAGCCAGGAACAGTGCTCAGGCCCTGAGTCTAAGGCCCAGGACTGGCAAAAAAAAAAAAAAAAAAAAGTTACTCATTAATTTACTAGAATTACTGCTAAAAACATTTGAAGGATAAAGTGCAGACTAAAAAAAAATATATATAGCAGCAAAGCAAACTAGATTTCCAGCTGTTCACCAACAGAAATCTGTAGATGCATCTGTCCAACAACAGAAACCTACAGATGTATAAGGTAAAATATAATCCTTGACCAGATCTTTTCTAAAGAACTCATTTGCCAAATTACCATTTGGCTCAATTTTAAAATGTAAACAATTTCATTGTATATGTCTTTTGAAGAAAATAATTGCATCATGAAACAACTAAGTAATTTAACACAAAGTTAAAGTAGAAATTGTGAACAGAATTCATTCAACAACTAATGTTTGAGGTTCCCAAAATATTTCTACCTAATAGAAGACTGTTATAGTTTTTTATTATACTAAGTAGACTAAAATTCAAACCAAACCAAAACATTTTGTCTAAGCACTCTTATCTGGCAAGTATGTATGTGTGTATATAGGTATATATAGCTAGATATACATACATATAGTTATATAATCATATATATATGACAGTAGAAAATGAAGGCAATGAGACTCAGTTTAGAAAGCAATATTAGAGAATATGCAGTTACAGTCTATGTCCTACATAACCTTTTAAATGTATGACCTTTAAGTTGCTGAAGGTTGGCTCCAAATTTGGCTCAGTTTGATCGAAACATCTGTTCCCCTTGCAGGTATACTGTAAGGACTTTTTTCTCAGTTGGATTCAGAACACAGCAAGTGAGCCCTTATCTGTCCAATCATATAGACCCCAACACTTGTAAATCAAGTTCTGGGAGGACAACAGCAGGTCCACACTCCGTCACCCTTTCCCAGCCAGCTAGGCCAAATTACTGCTGTGAGAACTGCTCTTATCATGTCATCAAATCAAAACATGTTGAGATGAGGGACTATAAGAAGCATCTGCAGAATTCCCAAAATGTAGTGACTTTGGAACATTGACAGATGCATCTGTCATTTTATAACTTCAACTAACCTGATGTCCACTGGCCCGAAGCAGTAAAACTGTCCAAGATCGATTCCAGTTCTTTCACATTATTTTCACATGTCTCTACTAGGAAGGCTTGGTGCTTCTTGGCCTTTTAATTTAAAAAAAAATCACACATAATAAGATCACATACTGAAAGCACTACGTATCTTAGTGTGAACATAGATAATACAAGTAAGTATCACTAAGATATTTCTCTATTCAAATCTAATAAAATCTTTTTGTCTTAATCATACCTTATTTGGCTTAATGTACAACTGGAAAAAGTCTCATTAATAATTTACTAAGAATTTAGCACTTCACATTATTGTATACACAGCAAGTCTTATCTTCACAGTAAGAAATTTTACAGATAGGAAAATTGACACAGATGAACTAAAGGAATACTTTAAAAATTCATGCTTGCACCCATATGGCAAATTGCCAGATGGCAGCAGAAAGTGAATGCAGTTAGGACCAATTAGAAGCTAATTCACAAGTCAAGTGATGGTAGTTTGGTCTATCATACTAGTAGTAAAATGGGAATAGTTAGGTGTACTGGGAAGATACTTAGAAAATATCAGACCTTAGTGACATCTCATATTGACTATATTAATTTGATTCTACTGGATTGGAATGATACCTGACGTGCTGAGATAAAAGGAGAGAGAAGGGCTGGGAATATGGCTTAGTGGTAGAGTGTTTGCTTTGCATGCATGAAGCCCTGGGTTCGATTACTCAGCACCACATAAACAGAAAAAGCTGAAAGTGGTGCTGTGGCTCAAGTGGCAGGGTGTTAGTCTTGAGCAGAAAGAAGCCAGGGACAGTGCTCAGGCCCTGAGTTCAAGCCCCAGGACTGGCAAAAAAAAAAAAAAGAGAGAAAGAGAGAAAGAGGAGTCAAGACTAATCCAGGGTTGCAAACTAAAAGAACTGGGTGGATTTCAGCAGTTGAACAAAAATAAGAGTTATAGAAAATTTCTTAGTTGGTCCTGTTTGCTTAGTTTCATAAGCAGAGGATGTGAATCATGAGTTGTTTTGGTCTGATACATAAGATACTTCTAGCTCTAGTACAATCCCTACAAATATCAGGTTTTCAATTACTATATGTGAGTGGGCAAAGAACAAAAAAGTAGAAAAAATAGCAAAGGTAGCTACACATCCTGATGCAAAGCCCAGAAGGTAGGTCTGATATAAATTTAGGAATCATCTACAGATATTGTCTGAAACTTGCCATTAGAGTGTGAGGGAAACTAAAAGAGTGTAGGACAAATTGTTAAGAAATCCAGCATTTCTTAGCAGACTGTGAAGATCAAAAGAGGAGGAGGAAAGCAGAGGTACAATGTCATTTCAAGGAAAGAGTTGTCAATTATGTCCAATGTCCCAGAAAGGTCAGGCAAAATGATGTTAACTGGGCATGGAAGTCATTAGTAACTTTGATAAAATTTCTTTCACATTAATATGGTCAACACAGACTGGAATAAATAGGAAGAAAGGGTAAGCCTCTTTTTTATAATATGTTAACCTTTATGACATTGTACAAAGAGTATCAATTGAACATGTCTCTTTTTTTCTAATGAAGTGGAACTTAAATAAGAAATAAAACTTCAGACAACCTTCCTTGGTAAGTGAAGTCAAAGAAGAGTTCTGTTGTTTTAATGAGAGAAACTAATGCTGTTTAAAAGCTAATTAGATGAGGTATCCATGAATGTTTATAAGTACAGAAGAAATTGAATAGATATTGAAAAACAAAATTACATTATTAAAGTACAGCAGTCTTGCCAGGCACTGGTGGCTCATTGCTGTAATCCTAGATGTTCAAGAAGCTGAGATTTGAGGATCACAGTTGGAAGGCAGCCAGGGCAAGAAAGCCCATGAGAAAAAGCCAAAAGCAGTGCTGTAGCTCAAAGTGGTAGAGCCTTGAGCAAAAGGAGTGCAGGACTGTTCTCAGGACGAGTTCAAGCCCCAGGATCAGCAAAAAAAAAAAAAAAGGTAGATGTCTAAAAGCACAGATAGGGCTGAGAATGTGGCTTAGCGGTAGAGTGCTTACCTAGCATGCATGAAGCCCTGAGTTCGATTCCTCAGCACCACATATATAGAAAAGGCCAGAAGTGGCACTATGGCTCAAGTTGGCAGAGTGCTAGCCTTGAGCAAAAAGAAGCCAGGGACAGAGCCCAGATCTTGAGTCTCAAGGCCCCAGGACTGGCAAAATAAATAAATAAATATATAATAAAAGCACAGATAGCACTGAACCAAATATATATATATACTATGTGTGTTTTCTGAACACACATACCTATGAATAAAGTCTGACACATAAACAAGGCACAGCAAAAGATTAACAACAATAACATAAATAGAGCAATTATAACAATATTCTGTAACAATATAGATATAGATAAATACATAGATTGGGACATGACAAATTATGTAGATCTCTAAGCATCCACACATTGAAGTCAAAGGAGGATATGCATAGGAGCAGATCACAAAGGCTCAATAGCTATGTGCATATGATCACATAAAATAACATTTTAAAAATATAAATATAAAACATATAAAAATAACATTTTTGGCTGGGAACATGGCTTAGTGGTAGAGTGCTTGCCTCGTATACATGAAGCCCTGGGTTCGATTCCTCAACACCACATATATAGAAAAGGCCAAAAGTGATGCTGTGGCTCAAGTGGTAGAGTGCTAATCTTGAGCAAAAAGAAGCCAGGCACAGTGCTCAGGCCCTGAGTTCAAGCCCCAGGACTGGCCAAAAAATAAAATAAATAAATAATAACTTTTTATAAAATAAACTCCAAGAAAAGGAAACGAGACTTTTTTTTTCCATCGCTGTTGTTGCTATTTTGTTTTATTTTCCTTTTGTCTTATTTGTGAGTTTGTATTTGGGAGGGTAAGGTGGGCACAGAAAAGGTCCAACAAAGGGTAAACAAATACAACAGTGATACTCACTAAATACTATATAGAAAACGAGCTGTATATCTTGTGGGTGAGGTTAGGAGGGAAAACTGGAAAAGAGCAAGAGGAGGAGAGACATGATTCAAAAAATTTGTAAGCCAGGCACTCTGGTAGCTCAGTCATGTAATCCTAACTACTCAAGAGGCTGGATCTGAGGATCACAGTTCAAAGCCAGCCCAGGCAGGAAAGTCTGTGAGATTCTTATCCCCAATTAACAACCAGAAAACAAGAAGTGGCACTGTGGCTCAAGTGGTAGAGCGCTAGCCTTGATCTGAAATGCTCAGGGGCAACACCCAGACCCAGCCCCACAACCGACCAAAAAAACAAAAACAAAATAAAAAACAATTGTACTCATTTCCTGACTCATGTAACTGTAACCCCTCTGTATATCACCTCTACTATAACAATAAAATATTTTTTAATTCTATAACAAAAAATTATGTCAATGTGGTCCTCGCTATCTCCCAAAATATACTATGTTTTTGCTTTAAAATATATACTTTAAGGCTTCTCTTCAATATCAGAATTTCTAGCATCTCTAGTCTTGTTCTGTGGGAGAAATTCTTAAGTAAGGGTTGCCTGAAGGCAAATACTACAATACTGAGTCCAGTAACCAGGAATGCTACTAAGTGGTTAGTGGCCAGGTAATATATACAATAAGCACATTTCTTGCATGTGGCTTTGACCAAGTGTGGCCAAAAATAATAAATTTTAAAAATCAAAAAAAGTTTCAAAACTAAAATTTTTTAAATTCCCATTCATGCATTGCACAGCTCAGCTGATATGTGGAAGCTGTAAGTCCTAAATTAATCCTAGATGTTTTTAAATCACTGTGTAATCTCTTGGGTCTTAATTTTGTGAAAATATGTCTCCAAAATAGCAAATAGTACTCAAACATTAAGGTACAAGTCAATGTGCTTACTTTAAATGATAAAGTAAAATTTTTAGATCTTAACATTACAAATAGCTGGGACTATTGTTTTACTATCTTTTTAACTAGTTTTAGTACTTTGTCTTTCGACAAATTTGCCCATATCATCTAAATTGTCTAAAATTGTTGACATATGATAGTTCACACAGTATCATAATTATTTTTATTTTTCATCTTTGGTTCTGTCAGATCAAAGTACCCCTGTCTAGCTACTGGGTATATCAAGATATACCTCATCCCAAATTTTTTTTTTAATGTTTTGAATCTATTAACCAGAAAAACAGTGCTTGGCTTACACTTGACAACTTTTCTAACTAATTGTTAATGGATTTATAAATGACACATCCATTTGTCATTCATATAATAAATGTGAGGTTTTATTAATACTAGATTTTATTTAGATATAAATTCTGTTCCCAAAAATGTTTGTTCTCAATAACTTTTTAGTGTAATTGTTAAAACACATCTATCTAGAATGAAAATAAAATCTACCAATTAAACAGACTAAACTATTGGAATTAAAAACAAAGTACCAAACAAAAGCAAGTCTTGTTTCTATTGCTTCACTGGGTTAACTAAAGAATAAGTTTATTCTTTATTATTATTTATTATTTATTTATTATTATTTATTATTATTATTAGTTATTATTATTAGTTATTATTTATAAGTTAAATATTAAGTCACTGACTTAACAAATTCCATAATTCTAATTGACTAGAAATTTAAATCACAGAAATGTAAGATAAAAGGGATCATTTCTGACTTAAACTTTATTCATATAGTTTATAACCTTATAAATAAAAGTTCCTTAATGCTATATTAGCTAATCAGATGACATGCATATGACTTATTAATCACCCAGCCCTGAGGCAAGGACTACTTGGTGAATCAAAAGGCAGTGTAGACAGAGAACCAAAAACATCAAAATAGTTAAAGATCAGAAAACTTTGTGGCACAGTAACTGTCACAGCAAATACCCAACAGAAACACTTCATAGGGGGAAAGATTTTGACTCATGATTTCAGAGGTTTCAGACAATGGTTGACTGGCACTATTGCAATAGGTTTAGAGTGAGACAGAATATCATGATAGTAGGTGCTTATAATAGAGGAGACTGAAGCTAGGAATCAGAAAGAAATACAGAAGTGCCAGAGACAAAACAGTCCTCAAGGATGTGTCCTTATTGATCTATTTGAATACAGAAGGACCAGAGACAAGCTGAGTCCCCAAGGTTATATCTTTATTTATCTATTTCCCTCCATCTAAGGCTATAACTCTGAAAGTTTCCATTATCTTCCTATAATGCCACTAAATTATGAATATATTACCATATTAATCTATTGATTAGGTCAGAACCTTAATGCTTCAATCACCTCTCAATGACTAGAGACCAAACATTCAACACTTGAGTCTTTTAATGGACACTACATATCCCAATAATAACAAGGCCTAAAATAACCATTTTTCCCTCTCTCCTCTTCCCTCCTTCCTTCTCTCCCTTCTTCTCCTTCACCTCATCTTCCTCCTCCTCCTTTTCTTCTTCCTTTCATCTCTCTGTCTGTCTCTGTCTGTCTGTCTCTCTCTCTCTCTCACACACACACACACACATGCATGAACACACATACACATTACCACTTTATTTTTCCCCTCAGATAAAAATAAAGTTTGACTTTCAAAACTTTATAAATTTATGTAAAAATTAATTTTAAAAGCTTAATGAAAAAGCTTTAAATCTGTTCCACAAATTTATATATATATATATATATATATATATATATATTTTTTTTTTTTTTGCCAGTCCTGGGCCTTGGACTCAAGGCCTGAGCACTGTCCCTGGCTTCTTTTTGCTCAAGGCTAGCACTCTGCCACTTGAGCCACACAATGCCACTTCTGGCCATTTTCTATATATGTGGTACTTGGGAATCGAACCCAGGGCTTTATGTATACGAGGCAAGCATTCTTGTCACTAGGCCATATTCCCAGCCCTGTTCCACAAATTTAGTAAGCCAGTCCCAGGCAGCAATCACTTAAATGCACAGACATATAGCTGAAGAATATTATTAAATAATATTAACTTTGAAGAGTCATTAAGATATATAGAAGACGGGAAGCATGGTTCATGGGCTCACACAGTGGAGTGGTTGCTTAGCAATCATGAATCCCTGGGTGCAATCCCTAGTACAACCAGAGTTTGGGAAAGAAGATACAGAGAAAGAGACATAAAGAGATTGAGAAAGTAATGTATATAGCAACAAAATAATGCTCATAACAAAAATATTACTTGTAAGTCTAAAGCATAAGTCATAAATTTTAATTAAAGCCTCAAGAATACCTCCTACCAAATCAGAAACACATCCTAAAGCAAACCTATTGATAATAGCAAAATTATTATCAAAAAACATTAACTTCATTACAAAGTATAACAATCAAATCTATTTTTAAAATATTAGCTAATGGGGCTGGGAATATGGCCTAGCGGTAAAGTACTCGCCCTGGGTTTGATTCCTTGGCATCACATATATAGAAAAAGCCAGAAGTGGCACTGTGGCTCAAGTAATAGAGTGCTAACCATGAGCAAAAAGAAGCCAGGGACAGTGCTCAGGCCCTGAGTTCAAGTCCCAGGACTGGCAAAAACAAAACAAAAAAATATTAACTAATGCTAGCTATCATTATTATTTTATAAAAAGCAAGCCCCCAAAGTATAGGGGAAAATATATATAGTTAACTATTTTCAACCACAAGTTCTTTGGAGTATAAAACATTCTTTAAGTAAAACCTCCAAAGAACTAAAATTCCCTTTTCAATATAAGGTCTCTCCTAGAGCTATAAGTAAATATTACTGACTGGCAGAAAGCAAATCTCAAGAAACGAGGGACTTAAGAAAATTTCATTGAAGAAAGCAAAAAGCAAGTACTAATAATACCAACTTGACAATGAAAGTTCTCCTGCTTCAAGAAAAGCAGTTATCACAGCTTTGTCCTAAAGACCCAACTGAATCTGTTGAGCCTCCAATGTGTTTTAATATGCATTATCATTGAGAAGTTTAAACTATTTTGTAATTGATTAAATCATAATTCAATTCAGAGATTTTGAGAATAAATTGTTTTAATCAAAACCTTTTGTGTGTGTGTGTGTGTGTGTGTGTGTGTGTGTGTGTGTGTGTGTGTGTGTGTGCTGGCACTGAGGCTTGAACTCAGGGCCTGCAAACTATCCCTAAGCTTTCTTGCTCAAGGCTGAAATTCTACCACTTGACCACACCTCCACTTTTGGCTTTTAGGTAGGTAGTTGGAGATAAGAGACTCATGGAATTTCCTGCCAAGGTTGTTTTCAAACCACCATAATCAGATCTCATCCTCCTGAGTAGCTAGGATTATAGGCATGTGCCATTAGTGCCAGCCAATCAAAACTTAAGGTCAAATTCTGTCAAGTTTCATATTTGTTTTTTGTTCATATGTTAAAATTCTCTTAATTCTATGGCATTAAAATAATGCTATGCAACAAATACTCCAATCTTTTGAATCCAGACATTGACTAAGAGGAGGAGGGGGAGGAGGAGGATTCTCTTCCAGTGAAACAGAGATAATAAAGACCAATATTTGAACAATGGTTCTGAAGATGAGAAACAAGTTAGAAAACAAGCTGTTAGCACAAAGAACAAGAAATTTTACCAGAAAGTGAAAAGCACAGCTATATTATATAAAATACCAGAACTATTACACTCAAAAGAAATAGAACTGCACAAAAAGTACACTGGGTTACATAGGATCATAAGATGTCATTAAAACAAAACACTACTAAACTAGAAAGATAGTGAACAGACTGGGAAAAAGATCTCTACCAGCTATACATCCAACAAGAGCCGAATGTCCAAACTATACAAGGTACTCAGGAAATCAACTCCCCCCAAAAAACTAATAAACCAATCAAAATGGACAAAAGAGCTAAAGAGAGACTTTTACATGAGGAAATACTCAAAAACACTGATCAACACTGAGATTCCATTTCACCCCAGTTAAATCAGCCAACTTTAAATAACAAATGCTGGTGGGATATGGTGAAAAAGAAACCCTATTGCACTACTGGTAGAAATATAAACTAGTCCACTCTGGATGGTGATCTGGAGATTCCTCAAAAAATTAAACATAGAATATGATCCAGCCATACCACTCTTGGACATCTTCCCAGAACATCACAAATCAGGATATGATAAAGACACTTACACATTTATATTCACTGCTGCACTACTCACAATAGCCAAGCTATGGAAACAATCAAGATGATCTACAATTGATATGTGGATTAAAAAGTATGTTGCATATACACAATAGAATTTAGTCATCCACTAGAAAGTATAATGTTATGTTATTTTTAGGTAAATAGATGGACCTAGCACAAATCATGTTGAGTGAGGTAAGTCAAGCTAAGAAAGAAAAATGGCACGTTTTCTCTCATATGTGAAAGCAAGACTAAAATACAACTCTGGCTTAATTTCCAAGCTAGTATGTATAATGTCTAACAAGCAAGTAAACTAAATCTAGTACTCATCTCAACAATCATAACATACTTTTCTTTCTCTACCACTGATTCATCTTTTTGAATAAGGAGTTAAGACAGAGGGCAAGTGATTATCAGTGGCCCAAGTCTTTAATCTTGATTACTAAAGGGAGTCAAATCAGATACTGAAGATTAGAAGTCAGCCCAAACATCAAAGTCTACTAGACTCCATCTCCACAAATAACCAGCAAAAAGCAAGACTAGAAGCATGGCTCAAATGGTAAAGTACTGGCAGAGCAAACCAGCCAAGTACACATAAGTGCGTAAGATCAAACCTCAGTACTATTAAAAAAAAAAAAAAAAAAAAAAAACGGGGTCAGTGGCACATGCCTGTATTCCTAGCTACTCAAGATGCTGAGATCTGAGGATCTCAGTTCAAAGCCAGCCCAGGCAGGAAAAGACCATGAGACTCTTACCTCCAGTTAACCCCAGAAATCCAGAAGAGGCACTGTGGCTCAAAGTGATAGAGCACTAGCCTTGAGCTGACGAGTTCAGGGACAGCACGCAGGCCCAGAGTTCAAGACCCACAACCAACAAAAAAAAAAAAAATATATATATATATACATACATATATGTATATATACATACATATATGTACATACACACATACATATATACATACATATATGTATATATGTATGTGTGTGTGTGTGTGTGTATATATATATATATATATGTAGGGCAAAAGCTTCATACTGAGCATGCAGGAAGCCCAAGGTTTAATCTCCAGTAGTTACAAAAATAAAAAGTAGTAGGACAGTCCATGAAATTTAAGGTAAAATATAATGAATACACACTAGAATATACTACACAGAGAGCTCTTAGTTTTCTGAAACTCTACATTCAAATTGTTCAGACTACAATTGATCCACAGAGCAAGGAATGCTTTCAATCACATTGAATCACAACATACAAAACATTTTGAGATGGATGGAGACTACATATAATATTGGACCATTTGAAAATGCTGAAGACTTTTTTTTTTTTTTTTTTTTGGCCAGTCCTGGGCCTTGGACTCAGGGCCTGAGCACTGTCCCTGGCTTCTTCCCGCTCAAGGCTAGCACTCTGCCACTTGAGCCACAGCGCCGCTTCTGGCCGTTTTCTGTATATGTGGTGCTGGGGAATCGAACCTAGGGCCTCATGTATCCGAGGCAGGCACTCTTGCCACTAGGCTATAACCCCAGCCCCTGAAGACTTTTAATTTAACCCCTCATTACCTTTATATCTAGGCAGCACTGATTTGGCCACTAATTCTTAGTATACTCCAGAGTTTCCACATTTTTGAGAAAGCAAAGTAATAATCATTTTCCTCAATAACTGAAATCACTAAGATGTATACGGTATAACTAAAAGAGAAGTGGCCAACTCTCTGAGGAATATAGATAGAAAGGGAGTACAAGACTCTCTGTTAGGATCCCAGCAAATTGCAGAGTGTGTTCTGAATCAACCAAATAAATCTATTCAACAAAATACTTACTGAGGTAAAGAACTATAGTAAAATCTGCGTACATAACTTTTAAGGGAAAAAATGGGTTAATAAAGAGCAATAGAGAGTAAACTTGAGCAGAGTGCGACATGATAGATAGATAGATAGATAGATAGATAGATAGATAGATAGAAAAAATACAATGAAGCACCTTTGTACAATTAATTTATAATAATAATAAGAAACCAGAAAATAAAATAAATTAAGTTAATGTTCGTGCATACATAATCTCTCGGGAGAGATCATATACATCAGATTTTGGTATCATGCTAAAGATGTTGAGTTGAATACTAAAGAAACACAATAGGGGAAGGGCATTATGACATCAAGTAAATTAGAACCTAGTAAAAGAAAAGTGGAACTTTGGAAAGTTTTATAGATTGCAAAATCTTAGAGCTTGGCATTACAGGACATATAGAAGTTTATTAATAGAAAACAAAAGGTTTAAGTCAACATGTTAAAATTTTATAGCCTAAACAAATGTAAGATATTTAAAAATATGTGTTTTAAAAGCCAAGAGCGCTCTGATATGATTCAACTGAGACAGATAAAAGTCAAAGGTAAAAGAAGCAGTTAACATGCAAAAGAAAAGGGGAAAGGATCTTAAACGTTATAAGAAGCTAGACTTCTGAAAACACAGGAGACACTGATGGTTTTTGAATAAAGAGTAGTTAACAAGAACAGATCTACATTTAGAAATTAAAATATGATGGTGTGAAATCTAGATTACTAGAGAATTGAGACATAGTGGTGAGATACAAAATAACTTAAAAAAGGAAAATGCCAAAACTCATCAGATCTATTGATTATAAACCCTGATTCCATTTCTCATAATATTATTTTATAAACTTTTAAAAAAAGAATGTGAATACTTGCAAAACTGTTTGGTGTAAGTGAACTGAACACCTGGGGGGGAGGGAAAGGGGGGGAGGGAGGGGGGCATGAGGGACAAGGCAACAAACAGTACAAGAAATGTATCCAATGCCCAACGTATGATACTGTAACCTCTGTACGTCAGTTTGATAATAAAAATTTGAGAAAAAAAAAGAATGTGTATTTTAAATACTCCATAAAGCAGAATGTTCACTAATTAGTTCATTTCCCTAGTTATTCCAAACCAGAGAAGTTTTACTATGTACATCTTTGACATAATCTGCATTTCCAGTTTTGAAATACTATACCAATGTCACTAAATTACTTCCACACTGTTATCCCAGGGTTTGTAGCAGGGGGGGTAATAAACCTGCTACACATCAAATATGACCCAATAAAGTAATTGCCATAGGGTTTTCTTTTTTATTCTTACCATTACAAGTTCTTCCTGTAATTCACTGCAACTTTTTTCATTATACTGAAGTCTCTTTGAAAGGTCCATAATTACTTTCTTCTGTTCCTCAATCTCTTCATTTAGTTTCTTGTTTTGGGAGAAATACTCTCTTTCTAATCTGAAAAGTTAAGGTGTCATATCAGGTTTTTCAAATATGCTTTTATCAACTGTTACTATACACCTTTAAAACAAGTGGCTAATATGTATCAACCATGATGGCATGCCAAGATATATTTTATTTTATTTTCAAATTTTTATTATCAAACTGATGTACAGAGAGGTTACAGTTTCATACGTTAGGCATTAGATACATTACTTGTACTGTTTGTTACCTCATCCCTCATACCCCCACCTCGTCCCTCATACCCCCCTCCCCCTCCCGCTTTCCCTTTCCCTCCATGAGGTGTTCAGTTCACTTACACCAAACAGCTATGCAAGTACTGCTTTTGTAGTTGTTTTTCTTTTTTTACCCTGTGCCTCTCAATTTTGGTATTCCCTTCAATTTCCTAGTTCTAATACCAGTATACATGGTTTCCAATATACTCAGATAAGATTACAGAGATAGTGTAGGTACAACCACAGGAAGGTGATACAAGAACATCATCAATAATAGAACTCTGGCCAGCAGTATGGAGATTCCCAAGATATATTTTAAAGACCACCTTTTCTTTTTTTAGATTAAAAGGATTATACATTCTTAAATGGCAGACTTTAAAGAAACAATACTTCCCCTTGGATAGCAGGTATTTATATCATGTCCAAGGTTACAGGCAAAACAGATTTGTATACTGCTGATGTAGTCATCATTATTTTTGACAAACAAAACCCATCCTCCACAGATTAGCTCAGAAACTCTCTCTAGCTAAGAAAATCCTCTTTAAAATAATGATTAAGACTAAAAACCCATTTTTCAATTAATGTACAACAACATCAATGGAGCAAACATTTTATTCCTGAACATCTCCTCAAGTACTAATCTGGTAGAATAGAAATCCAAAAGGAAGAATAATTAAAACATATTAATATTAACTATAAGACATATGAATTTCTTTTCAGAAGAATTGCCTTCCTATTTCAATGTTGTTCGGGCTGTGTTTAAACTGTGCTTAGATTCTTGTACAGACATGATGAGAGGCAACTTATCATTGTCAGTATCATAGCTTAAAATTTACTGAGATAATCCACCAAATGTATAACTTAATTCAAATAATGTTGCCAGTACTTTTAACTTGAGATCTTCCTAGTAACTGTGGTAGACTCATTTTCTTTTATTTTTAGCCTGTAATATAGGATATAAGATGATTCGGTACAACTAAATCCACACTACAGTCCAGCTACAATCAAATAAGGACATAATTTTTTCAAGGACACCTGATTTTACTCTGAATACTCAACATTTCCTTCTCCAGGGGGCAATACCAACAATTCCATGGCAAACTAATTCTTTCATATATTTTCTTTTGGGTAAAGATACACCGAGGTAAATTAGCTGACTTCAAGATGAGTGTGTTTACAAGGAATAGATGTTACAAGAGTGTTAACTGTCAGAAAGTAGAATAAAATAGTAAAAATTAGTCAAAGTAAAGGTAAGAAAATCAGTCTCAGAGTCCCAGAATACAAACAATGAAGTTTCAGAAGGTTAAAAAAAAAGAACAATAACATAAATGAAAATTTTTCCAAAAAATAACAATCTCTAACATTAAGATAATAAACAATTCATGCTAAACACATTACCATAAAATTTCAGAATATTGGGAACAAAGAATAGATTCTACAGTGTCCTTAAAGTACAAAAATATATAAATACTATTATTGTGTATTAAAAGGTAAAATTAAGAAAATAACTGCCTATGATTTCAGACTTGATGTTTACTGTTAAATTTCCAGAGGATATCAGGGACTACATGCCACTGACCACATTCTTACTGGTGTCTGTCAGGAGCTCTGCTAGATCCTGTGGTCTCTCTCTGTCATTTTTTACAAAGTAAAGACATCACTTTTAAATTATAACACCAGATCCACAAGGCTGAAACAACTTTGCCTACAGGGGTATAAGCTTCTGACACCTTCCACTTTCCTGCTTGGACAGCCCTCCGTACTTATTTCCTTCTAAAAGGTAAGTTTATTTCCCAAATAAACAAAAATGAAAAGCTCTAACTACTAGCAAAGTTCTGGCAGCTTTTACTCTATAAGCTCATTATTTACCAATTGCTGCATCAGGTCATCCTAACAAATAAAGCAATATTCTACTTTAAAATTTCATGGTCCCAAAGTTATATATTAAAAGTATAATTTACCTTAAATATCTAAAAGCTGGTCGTCTCTTTTTGGAAAACATTAATCAAAACTTAGAAATTCTTTAAAAAATTCATCTTTGAGAGTTTGTGACTTTAAAATTATTAAATTATTTTAACTAATATTCTGAAAAGCAGAAGTACAGGTAGAAGAAAATGAAATAACATCTCTCAAGCTGTATCATTCCTGCTAAAACTACACATGATAGGAACATAAGTAATTTTCATCCTGTATCCAAGGAAAGAAATGATTAAATGGGATATCATAGTATGGGAGAACACAAA
This sequence comes from Perognathus longimembris pacificus, assembly GCF_023159225.1. Taxonomy (NCBI): domain Eukaryota; kingdom Metazoa; phylum Chordata; class Mammalia; order Rodentia; family Heteromyidae; genus Perognathus; species Perognathus longimembris. The sequence goes on along the minus strand of NC_063161.1, from coordinate 116,524,407 downwards.
TGTCTGAGAAACTATTAAATGGTGAATAGGCTTTTATTATTAATTTTTGTTTTATTATTATTTAACCTATTGCATAATCACACAGAAATTTGAAAAAAATAGATAAGGGAAAAAAACATAAGACAGGGCTGGGAATATGGCCTAGTGGCAAGAGTGCTTGCCTCGTATACATGAGGCCCTGGGTTCAATTCCTCAGCACCACATACACAGAAAATGGCCAGAAGTGGCACTGTGGCTCAAGTGGCAGAGTGCTAGCCTTGAGCAAAAAAGAAGCCAGGGACAGTGCTCAGGCCTGAGTTCATGGCCTAGGACTGGCCAAAAAAAAACATAAGACAAACCTGTAGTAATCAAGACAAAAAAAATAGATAGGAGCTCAAGTGATAGACCACCTGCCTACCTGTCTTGCAAATGAAAGTATCTGAGTTCAAAACCCCAATGCTACAAAAAAAAATTGATCTATTGATGAGATCAGAGCCCTCATGATCCAAGCATGTTACCACAGCATCACCAGCCAGGGTCCAAATTTCCAAATCATGAGCCTTTGGGGGGATGCTTCATATCTAAACCATAATAAGGATATTATGTTAAAGCATTAAAGATGGTTACTACTTGTTGGAATAAGTAACTAGTACTTAGAATTAGCTATTGGTGCTTATTATAATTTAAAATTCCATATGTCAAAATATTAAGAACAAAAAAACTAAACTTAAGGAAAAAATTGGCTTTGGGGTCTGAGTAGAAAAGTATGGATGTGAAAGTCTTAGAAAAGACATCTTAAAATTCCTTCAACCTTTGTACAAGTCTCTTTTTCTTTTTTTTTTTTTTTTTTTTTTTTTGGCCAGTCCTGGGCCTTGGACTCAGGGCCTGAGCACTGAGTCTTCTTCACTGAGCACTGAGCACTGAGCTTCTTCCCGCTCAAGGCTAGCACTCTGCCACTTGAGCCACAGCGCCGCTTCTGGCCGTTTTCTGTATATGTGGTGCTGGGGAATTGAACCTAGGGCCTCGTGTAACCGAGGCAGGCACTCTTGCCACTAGGCTATATCCCCAGCCCCTACAAGTCTCTTTTTCAACATTCATGACACAGAATCATCAACCTTTGATTTTCCCAGGGTAAGGGACTTATTAGTTCTCTAAAGATGACTATTATTTCATTGTTAGAAAAACTGTAGTTATTAGGAGCTTAACTTGACTTCTCAGTTTCATTCCTAATCATTATGTTAGAAAAAATAAAGAAGCCTCCATAAAAGTCCTTCAAATATATTTATATGGAAAACAATATTTGAATACATTGAAATTTATCAAATGTGCAGATTCAAGCAGTGGTTCAAAGGAGACTGTCTTTAAAATAATATACACAGAATGTCATACTAGTAAATAGCAAGAAAATGTAATTTTAAATTTCAGCTTAAAATATAAACATTTTCAGGAGCCAGTGGCTCATGCCTGTAGTCCTACCTATTCAGGAGGTTGAGATTTGAAAATCAGAGTGTGAAGCCAGCCTGGCCAGGAAAATCAGTAAGAATTTTACCTTCAATTACCACTCAAAGGCCAGTGGAGCCATAGTTCAAGTAGTGGAGCACTAGTTCTGAGCAAAATAGCTTAGGGACAGTGCCTGAGTTCAAGCCTAAGGACCAGTGCAAAAACAAACAACATACACATTATTGATCCAGAGGTGAAGCTTATCAACAGAGCACTTAGTTAACTTTATGAGGTCCTGGATACCATCTCTAGCACCAAATCAAAACTAAAGAAATAAAAATAAATACTTGACTTTGTAATTCTGTATATTCTATACAATGTATAGCAGAGCCATTTTAAGACAACCTGGTCACACTTTTTTGTTTGTTTGTTAATTATGAAACTTTTATGAGTGATGTTTAAAGTCTGCATTGGGTATATAATGATCAAGTAGAATTAAAGTAAGTGTAAGCAGTGAAAATACTGTATGTTGTACAAGATATAGTGTCATTCGCCACGTTAACATCTGTCTTTGGATTAGAAGATATTATTAAATGCAGATGTGTTAAGGGTTGGAAAAGTCTAATTTTATTTTTAGAAATAATACAAATTTTTTTGCTTGATTAAAATAGCTTATTCAAAAAAACTAAAGAAATTATGCAATAAGGGTAAAAATCAATCATAATTAATTAAAAAACAATAGTTTAAATTTTTTTCCAATTTCATCCATGCATATTGGAGAGGAGAACATCTGGAGGGCAGCCCAGGGCAAAAAGTTAGTAAGACTCCCATTGCCTCAAGTAAGCCAGATGTCAAACCTGTAGCAGCTACTTAGAAGGCATAAGTAAAAGGATCCAAATCTAAGGCCCACATAGGGTTAAAAGTACGAGACACTATTTAAAAAATAAGAAAAGCAAGAAAGAGCCATAGACATGGCCACTCAAGTGATAGAGCAGCTAGCCATAAGCAAGAAGCCCTGAATTCAGACCCCAGTACCTCAAAAAAAAACAAAACAAAACTGTTTTTAAAGCTTTAGTCTTTCATACACCATATTTACAATTTTTCCATATCTAGAATAATTACAGCCCTATTTCAGTAGTATTTCTCTTTAATTTTTTTTTTTTTTTTGCCAGTGCTGGGGCTTGGACTCAGGGCCTGAGCACTGTCCCTGGTTTCTTTTTGCTCAAGGCTAGCACTCTATCTCTTGACTGAGCCACAGAGTCACTTCTGGCCTTTTCTGTTTACGTGGTGCTAAGCTAGGCAAGCACTCTACCACTAAGTCACATTCCCAGCCCCCCTCTCTTTAAATTTTATATCATAGTAAGTCATTTTAGGAGTCGTTACATTGCCACTGTAAACAGAAAATTATTATTTACTTGTCATAAATAGAAACTAAGATTAAAATGAATACATTAACTCTAATAATGTACCAACTTATTGTCACATAACATATCACAGGAAGTATTAATTTTATTCTCTGTGGAAAAATGTTTAAATGTTTATTGAGTTGATTTTTGGAAATATGTTAGAGAACTATATGCTTCTTAAAGCTTTTCATTGAATTTTTAAGATGAAAAAACCTTTGATATGAAGAAGGTTGTTGAGGCTGGGGATATGGCCTAGTGGCAAGAGAGCTTGCCTCGTATATATGAGGCCCTGGGTTCGATTCCCCAGCACCACATATACAGAAGACGGCCAGAAGTGGCGCTGTGGCTCAAGTGGCAGAGTGCTAGCCTTGAGCAAAAAGAAGCCAGGGACAGTGCTCAGGCCCTGAGTCCAAGCCCCAGGACTGGCCAAAAAAAAAAAAAAAGAAGGTTGTTGAAACAGTAGATGTTCCAAATATTCTAACTCTGTCATTTATGATAGATACTGTGTCCTTATCTTCATTAAGCCTCAATTTTTCATCTATAAAGTGGGGATTTTAAAAAATAGCTGCTTGGGCGGGGAATATGGCCTAGTGGCGAGAGTGCTTGCCTCGTATACATGAAGCCCTAGGTTCGATTTCCCAGCACCACATATATAGAAAATGGTCAGAAGTGGCGCTGTGGCTCAAGTGGCAGAGTGCTAGCCTTGAGCAAAAAGAAGGTAGGGACACTGCTCAGGTCCTGAGTCCAAGGCCCAGAACTGGCAAAAAAAAGTAGCTGCTTCACAGAATGTAAGACTTATGAAATGAAACTATTCAATGCTCACATAGTAAGTCATACACATGTTGCCATTTCTTCTATGTCTATTTCTGCAGTTTAAGTTCAAACATTATCTCTCCATGTGGCCTACAAATCAAGATTCTAAAAAAACACTTCATTACATGGATAAACAGAATACAAAATGCATTCACATATTTACTATATAGTATACAGCTGCATTACTGAGACTGCTTAGATTACTTCGAAATCCAAAAAACATTTTGATATTCACCTGTAGCAGGAAGTATATTTATGTTTTATGAAATCTTCTACCTCCAATCTACCATTGACATTGATGGAAACTATATCTAAAACACAAAATATTCACACTCACTCATAAAACCTCTCATATTAATTTATAAGTTTACCAGAAAATACTTACAAAGCTAATTTTGCAAAACTCTCTTGTGCATTATGCTTTTCTCGCTCATAAGCACCTTCAACTTCTTTGAATTCATTCTTGATCATTTCCAAATCAGCAACAGCTTCTGCTTGGCTGGCCTTTTCTACTTGTAGTGCTCCTTCAAGGTCTCTAATTCGTAACTACAAGATGACAGAGAACTAATTTTAAAATGCTAAGAAATGGTAGCTTCACTGTTAAACTGAGTGTTTTACCAACAACATATTGTCATTTATTCAAACATTTCTTTCTTTACTACTCATACAGAATACACAAGGATCTCAAGAAACTAAACCCTCTAAAATTCAATAGCCCAATTAATAAATGGGCAAAGGAGCTAAATAAGACTTCACAGAAGAAGTAAGAATATCCAAAAAACACATGAGGAAATGTTCAACATCTCTGGCCATAAATGAAATGTAAATAAAGACACTGAGATTCCATCTCATTCTATTCAGAAGGGCCATCATCAAGAAAACAAACAGAGGGCTGGGGATATAGCCTAGTGGCAAGAGTGCCTGCCTCGGATACACGAGGCCCTAGGTTCGATTCCCCAGCACCACATATACAGAAAACGGCCAGAAGCGGCGCTGTGGCTCAAGTGGCAGAGTGCTAGCTTTGAGCGGGAAGAAGCCAGGGACAGTGCTCAGGCCCTGAGTCCAAGGCCCACGACTGGCCAAAAAAAAAAAAGAAAACAAACAGATGCTGGCATATATTGTTGGTGAGAATGTAAACTGGTGGGGCTGGAGATATGGCCTAGTGGAAAGAGTGCTTGCCTTGCATACATGAAACCCTGGGTTCGATTCCCCAGCATCACATATATAGAAAACGGCCAGAAGTGGCGCTGTGGCTCAAGTGGCAGAGTGCTAGCCAGCCTTGAGCAAAAAAAGAAGCCAGGGACAGTGCTCAGGCCCTGAGTCCAAGCCCCAGGACTGGCAAAAAAAAAAAAAAAAAAAAAAAAGAATGTAAACTGGTATAAACACTGTGGAAACTAATGTGTTGATTCCTCAAAAAAGAAAATATGAAACAATGCTTAATGCTTGGGCATTTATCCAAAAGATCAGGGGATATGTAAAGCCACTGGCTACCATGTTCATTGCTACACTATTTAGCACAGCCAAGATATGGAAACAGCCCAGATAACCTTCAATGGATAAATGGATCAAGAAAATATGGCATATATACAAAATGGAATTTTCCTCATCCATTAGGAAAAATATAGTATCATTGGCAAAGAAATGGATGAGTCTGGGAAAAATCTATATTTAAAAAAATAAGTTGGGATCAGAGAGACAAGGATGCATGTTTTCTCTCATATGTGAAAGTTAGGTCTAATTTGTAAATATAATGTATATATATAATTATGTATAATTTATAAATATATAAACATATATTTATATTTAATTTATAAAATATAAGTATATACAGGGTCATATGCACATGTACACAAATATATTAACTGAAGTACAGTATATCCAGGGGAGAATTCAAAGATGTAACTCCTTAGAACAACTCACAGTTTAAAAAAAATAAGAATACTAGCAAGCTGGTACTTAAAGTATATAGTGAGGAGTCAAGGAGAGAGAGGGGAATGAATAAGGAGATTAAACAAGGGAGAGGGAATATCGTTACAATATTCAATGTATATTCTATGAAACTGGAGAATTGAGGGACAGGTGGGATTGGGAGGGATGGGGGAGAATGAGGAAAAGGAGGGTATTGATCAAAATGCATTTTATTCATAAAATGACACTTTTAATTATAACCCCTTTGTAAAACTAAAGATAATAAAAATATAATTTAAAACAAAAACAAATTCTACATGATTATAAAACGTGGATTATCTGAGGGAGAGCCAAAAGGAGCTGTGGAGAACTCTGGTAGTGAGATGAATATGATAAAAAAATGGTAATAGAGGTAAATATGATCAAAATATGGTATGTATGTATGGAAAATGCTACAATGAAATAAACTAAAACTTATGAAAGTAGAGTTCATGTGACAATCCTCAAACTGTGACCAAATAGAACTAAACAGATTGGTAATTTAAAAAAAAAAATTCTATGTTTCTTTCCATGAAAGTACTTTTATAAGTTCTCCTTCCCACATTATTTCAAAACTCTTCCCTAAGATCTGCCATGCCACACTGCACAGTATCCCCCAAAATAACAAACACACTTAAGTGGATTTACCATGCAGGGTCAAAAAATCTTTCTGTAAAGAATCAAAGAGGGGCTGGGGATATGGCCTAGTGGCAAGAGTGCCTGCCTCATATACATGAGGCCCTGGGTTCGATTCCCCAGCACCATATATACAGAAAATGGCCAGAAGTGGCGCTGTGGCTCAAGTGGCAGAGTGCTAGCCTTGAGCAAAAAGAAGCCAGAGACAGTGCTCAGGCCCAGAGTCCAAGCCCCAGGACTGGCCAAAAAAAAAAGAATCAAAGAGACTAAATATTTTACGTTTCTATATAGGCATTTGGTCTTGGCAAGAAGCTATGTGAAGAAATAAATGGCTTGGCTAGCTTCCAATAAAACTTTATCTACAAAAACAGGCTCTAGGTCAGAATAGGCACTATTCTGTTGTATATTCAGAAATTCCTTCTCATTTTCAAAAACCTAGAAAAAGGATACTTCTCTTATAATGCCACCATTTTAATTCTCCTAGACTTAATCTCACTCTTTATTATGCTCCCAAAATATTTTAGTATGATCTATTTCTGTCTATGCATTTGTATGACTACATAGAGAGATGACAGATAGGTGGAGGCTGGGGATGTGGCTTAGTAATAGAGTGCTTGCCTAGCATGCATGAAGACCTGGGTTTGATTCCTCAGTACCACATAAACAGAAATAAGTTGGAAGTGGTGCTGTGGCTCAAGAGATAGAGTGCTAGCCTTGAGCAAAAGAAGTCAAGAACAGTGCCCAGGCCCTGAGTTCAAGCCACAGGCCTGGCAAAAAAACAAAAAAATAATAATAATACTAGATGACAGATGGTAGATAAATAGACAGACAGATCAGATAGACCAACAGACCCACAGACAGACAGACCAATAATGGAGTGTGAGCTCCCAATGAAGCTCATTTACCTTTTTACCTCCAGCTCTTAACAAAGCATGGGATATGCACTCATAACAGATATGGTACCTATTATTATACATGTTTTCAAAGGAAATTTATCAGTTAGGCACCAGTGGCTCCTACCTTTAATCTTAACTACTTGGGAGGATGAGAACAATAAAAATCACAGTGGGAGACTCAGACTGGGCAGAAAAGTTAGTGAGACCCCTTCTGGACCCATAGCTGGATGTAGTATTATGCACCTGTCATCCAAGTTATGTAAGAAGTTGAGACTGTGAGAACTGTAGTGCCAGGCCAACCCAGGCAGAAAACTCCCTAAGTCTCCTAGGTGGAAAGGAGGTTGAATGCAGTGGTGCAAGCCTGTATCCTAGCACCACAGGAATCCCTAATAGGCAAATTGTGGCTCAGGCACATTCCAAAAAGGGAAGTAAGACCTTATCCTAAAACTAACCAGTGAACAAAGGGCTGACTCATCCATATCATGCCAGCCCAGCAGGCACAAACCTTCAGTTCAAGCTCAAAAAATGAAAGGACAGAAATAAAAGGACACTCTCATCAACAAATTTTACAAAGGGACAGAAAGTAAGATGGTTTGCAAGCTACTATAGTTTCAATGGTGACTATCCCAGGAAGGCACTATTAAGAGGTGCTACGAACTTTTAGGAGGTGGATCTTAGGTTGCTGGGGAAGGAATGTCCTTTATCAGTACAGTGGGACCTTGCCCTGCCTTCCCTGTGACTCTGCATCCTGGCTCATAATGTGAGAAGTTTGTTCCACTATGCATTCCCCCTATGAAATGGTCCCAACAAATGAGGCCATTCAATCATGGAATGGAGCTTCCCAACCAATTAACAAAAATCTTTCCTCTTTTTAGTTAATTCCCTCAGGTGTTTCCTTACAGTGACAGAAAGCAAACTAATGCACAGGCCATATTCCACTCTGCCACTATAGCACAAAAGCAGCCACAGATGAAGCAAAACTTCACAAAAATGGACTGTAAGTGAGACCTCCCTGAAAGTTGTGTAAGGACCAACCTGAGAACCTGAGTAACTAAATATGTTTTAGTGTTAAAATTATAACAGCTTCTAAACCTGGTGATGACTCCATGCTAGAGGGCTGACCCCAACCTGTGAGACTAGTTTTTTGTAGTTTAACATTTAAAAATATAGGGAGCCCTTGTTCCCCTCTGTACCTAGGTAGCAACCATGGTAACGGGCAGTAAAAAATGATCATAGTCATAGACTATAGAAATAACCATAATAGTAGTAGAAATGCCATGGCAACTGTTGGGTTGGTTTACTTATGATTGAGTACTGGATTGTTTTAGCCCACTGTAGCTTGCTTAGTGGTAATAGGAAAACATGGTGGCAATTGTTAAAATAAAGTTGGTACTAGGTCAGCCTGACTGCAGAATTCTGCTTCTGTAAATGGCCTGCTTAACCCATTTGTGACTTGCTCTACCCCCTGCACTAACCCCTTGCATCTGTGCTATGTGACCACCTGTTGTCAGTTCCTGATATCAAGGCCAGTTCCCGTTATCAAAGCCAAAATAGATAACTGAAAGGGTAGATAGCCAATAGAAATAGGACAAGACATGCTTGCTAAATGCCATCCAATCAAGTATCTGCCAAGTTGGAAATACCCTGCCTCTGTTGTAATCACAATAAAGACCCTGCCTATCTGAGGGTCAGGGCTCTCAATCCAGATCTGCTGTGTTGGTGATGGTTGAGAGTCCAGGCTCAAGCTTGCAATAAAGACACTCATGCGTTTGCATCAGAATCGGCTCCTTGATGATCTTTGGGGACCAGAAATCTAGGCATAACAATTGTACTTCACCAACTCTTCAATTAATGTTTATATCTTCAACTGTAATCTTATCCTAAATAAGTAATGTCATAACAATACATTACTTGTTAACATATTGTTCTTAGAGTGCTGTTTTCCCAGCTGTTACAACTTAAATTCGTGTCTAAAATATTTTTTGCATTTTACCTGAATTATTTCAGAATTAAATTTTGATTCCAAATGTGCTGCTCTTTCTGCTTCAATGTTTTCTTCTAATTTCCTCACTCTTAGAGTTGTTGTCTAAAGATAAATTGAACATAAACATTTTTATTTAAAGTAGATATAGATCACTACATTTCATTATTCCAGAATTTTAACTAACATTTTTCTATTATTTAAGTTGCAGTTTCATTGTGTGTGTGTGTGTGTGTGTGTGTTTAATTGTAAATAAAGGTTCTCTAAGATTTGTCTGCCCAAACTGGTTTCAAACCTAGATCCTCAGATCCCAGCGTCCATCACCCATAGTTATTTATGTCTCTTATTAATATCTTTCTTCCCCTAGCCCTCACCTGCCCATCACTAATTCTTTTCAGGTTAAAGATGAGTAGGTCTTTTCTGTTTGCTTTGGTTTTTGAGAGAGTCTCACTATGTGTCTAGACAGGACCTCACTATGTAGCCTTAAACTCATGATCTTGTCTCAGCCTCCCAAATGATGAAACTACAAGCATACAAAATCACATGTGGCATTTTTTATTTTTTAGATAAGGTCTCATTATGTATGTTTCAGGCCCAGGTGGCCTGGATCTCATGATTCTCCTGCCTTGGCTTCCCATGTGCTGGGATTATCGGTATATGCTACCATGCCTACCTGGTAAATCCAGAAAGGTAAAAATAGTGCTTAAGAAAGTATATCTTTTTAAAGGTAAAAATCTATATGAGCATATTATTTTAAAATAGGCATTCTAATACAAGATGAAGCTAGTAAATATTCACAGATCAATCTGAAGATTCAAAACAATGAACTAGAAATGAAGAAACTGGAAGAACTTTGCTAAAACTAAGGAGTTTCTATCTTTTAATGTGATAATGTGTGGTACTTTCTAAATGTTTGTATTTCTAAAATATAAACTCAAACATTCAGGATAAAATGATATCATGTCTGAGAGAGGATGAATGTATTACATATGTCTCAGGATATATGTATATGCAGTAGCGTTGGAAGAGTTTGTGTCATGGATTAAATTTGGGGTAGCTTAATGCTTTTATTGCAAGATTTGTCCAATTAAATTATACTTGATAATTGGTTGTTAAACATCATCATCATCACCATCATCATCATCATCATCATCATCATCATCATCATCACCATCACCATCATCATCAATCAGGGACATAAGAGTAGATATTCATAAGATAGTATTGGCCATAGCTCATAACTGTTGAAGCTGAGCAACAGGCATGTGGGAGTTCACTACAATACTCTTGAGTTTCATTTATGTTTGAAATTTTCCATATTGAATTTTTAAAAGAACAGTAACAAAAGCAAGGATATTAAGACTAAAGGGAAAATGTGGTGCTAATATCATTATTTACAGAACTGGTAAAATTATATTTGACAATGATTAGTACTTTCCTAACATTAAGGCCCTAAATTCATCCATAGCACTTAAATACTCTCTGTACTCACTTCTTTTCACCATCTCAAAATATATTTCGCATATAAATGCTAGTTCTATGGCATGTTATTATTATTATATGAAAAGACAATTTCATTACCAAGTGTATACAAGAGAATTAGAGCTATACAATTTTCTATACTACAACACGCCCCAAAAAGTTAACATGGCAATCCTGAAAGAGAAGAACAAAGTTGGAAGCCACATTTCATAACTGTAAAACTTACTACAAAGCTACAATGATCTAAACATTGTGGTACAGGTCTAAGGATAAACATATAGATACACAAAAAAATACTATCCAACCATAAAGACACCTGCACATCCATGTTTATCGCTGCACAATTCACAATAGCCAAAATAAGGAAACAACCCAGATACCCTACTACAGATGAATGAGTCCAAAAAATGTGGTATATGTACACAATGGAATACTACATAGTGATTAGAAATGATAAAATAATGGCATTCGCAAGGAAATGGTCAGATCTTGAACAAATAATGTTGAGTGAGACAAGCCTAGAGCACAGAGAACAAAGTTGCATGGTCTCCCTGATATGTGGTTGATGGGGGGTGGGGAAGATCAGTAGAGATCATGTCTGTAAAACAACCAACTTCTTTTCAAATGGTATTTCCACATGTTTTGGTCAGCGACTACATTTTGTCTCTAAAACCAAACAATTACTAAATAAGCATAAAAAGGTCTAGGATAGACCTATCAGAGGTTCACAAGAGCTCAACAGCTACATACATATGATTATGTAAGATGAGGCTAAGCAAAATGAACTCCACTGTATATGATCTTGGTACACTGGATATGTACATACACTTATCTGAACTAGGGAGGGGAAAGAAAAATGATGGAGGGTGTAACAAATATGAAAAGCAATGTACTCACTACCTTATTATGTAACTGTACCCCCTCTGTACATCACCTTGTCAATAAATTTAATTTAAAAAAGAAAAAAATAATATCCAGAAATAAATCCAAGAATTGATAGTAAGCTGATTTTTGACAAGGATGCTGGATGATTAAGTGTAAAAGAATCATTTTTCCAATCAACAATGCTGAGACAACTGGATATACCTCTGCAAAACTATGAGTTTGGACTTACAACCAATACAAAAATAAATGCAGATGGCTGAGCAACCTATATGTAAAGAAATGTGAAAACTCTTAGAAGAAAGCAGATTTGGCCATGTGTTCTCAGAGATAAGAAAATAAGCACCAAGTATTAAGAATAAAGAACTCATATAACAAAAAAGATAAACTACTCAGTTAAAATATGAATAAAGGGGCTGAGGATGTGGCCTACTGGTAGAGTGCTTGCCTCGTATACATGAAGCTCTGGGTTTGATTCCTCAGCACCATGTATTTAGAAAATGCCAGAAGTAGTGCTGTGGCTCAAGTGGTAGAATGCTAGCCTTGAGCAAAGAAAAGCCAGGGACTGTGCTCAGGCCCTGAGTTCAAACCACAGGATTGGCAAAAAATATATATATAGGAATAAAGGCCCAAGAATGGTGATTAAAGCCTGTAATCCCAGCACTGAAGAGGCTAAGGCAGGGGCATTGTAAGTTTTAGGCAAGCCTTGCTACATAGTGAGGCCCTCTCTCAAAATATAAAAATAAAATAAAACAATGAGTAAGGAATTGAATAGATATTTATCCAAAGAAAAGATGCAAATGACACGAAAGTGCTTGAAACAGTCCACATTATTAATCATTGAAGAAGTGCAAAATGAAAGATACAAATACTCACTTAGATAGCTATTATTGCCAAACACCAGTGGCTCATGCCTGTAGTCCTAGCTACTTGAGAGGCTGAGATCTGAGAACTCAGTTTGAAGCCAGTCCAGGAAGGAAACTCCATAAGACTCTTATTATTAGACATCAAAAATACTGGACATGGAGCTGTGGCTCAAGTTACAGCACCAACCTTGAGAGGAAAAACTAAGTAAGAGCACCTAGGACCTGAATCCAAGCCTCAGTATCAACACATACAAAAATAACTCTATTTATAAAACAGAAAATAACAAATATTAGCAAAGATGTGCAGAAGCTGAAAACCTCATTATGAAATGGTTTAGCTGTTACAGATAAGTGTAGCAGTTCATCAAACAGTTAAAGTTACCATAAAAGTTAGTTTTAGTCCTATGTAAATAACCAAAACCAGTAAAAATACATTCAAATAAAAGTAGGTAGCAAGTTTATAGCAGCACTTTTCATTAGACACAAAGGTAGGAAGGATATAACTGTCAATCACCAGATGAGTACACAAACAAGATGTGAGTAACAAGAAGATCATGCAGCAAAATGGGAATGAAGTACCAATATAAGGTATAACAGATAAATATTGAAAATATACATTCAAAAAGTGAAAGAAGCCAAGCACTAGTGGCTCCCAGCTGTAATCTTAGCTACTACTTGGGAGGCTAAGAGCAAAAGAACTGTAGTTCAAGACCAGCCTGAACAGAAGAGTTTGTGAAATTCTTCTCAACCCATATCTGGGTGGGTGGCACGTCTGTCATCCTAAGACAGGCTTGGGTGAAAAAATCCATGAGGCTTGCCAGGCACTGACTACTCATGAAGCTGAGATATGAGGAACAAGGTTCAAAACCAGCCCACAAGAAAAGTCTGTGAGACTGTTGTCTCCAATTAACTAGCAAAAAGCTGGAAGTGGAGGTGTGGCTCAAGTGGTAGAGCATCAACCTTGAGTGGAAAAAGCACAAGGCCCGGAGTTCAAGGCCCAGTACAGCGCCAAAAAAAGAAAGAAATCCATGAGACTCAGTCTCTTTAGAAGGGAAGCTAGACACCATCTGTGATTCCAACTATGACAAGGAACCCAAAGTAGATGGATCCTGGCTCAAACCCATGCCTGGGTAGGAAATAAGCACTAAGCTAGCTCCAAAGTATCTGACCAGCCTAACAAGCATGAGGTCTTATGTTCAAACCGAATACTGCCAATGAATGAATAAATAAATAAATAAAATCAGATACAACTCTCACACAAACAACACTAAAAAACAAACAATTCACTTCTTATGAATATAAATACATTAATTAATTAGCAATTAATTATCTGGTTTCCACCCAAAAAGTCAAGAGATTCTATTTTTCCTGCCTAGAATAAAACCAAATGGGGTTAAATAATACGCCAAAGATCATCACATCTTTATTTTCACATTTCTCTGTTTTGAATGAAATACTCACTAAAGAACAAATTTCTTTCGTTAGTGAATATTTTCAAATTTGCAAGGTGTTTATTATTGTTGAAACAACAAATAGCAAGGACAATTAACACTCTTTAAACAAACTCCTTCAAGAGTGAGCTTACTTCTTTGTTGATAAACATTATTAAATTAATTCCCTCCTAATAATTTTTTAATCTTCCATTCTGGTAAACTAATTCTTACAGCCAGCAGAGGGTGCTAGGATAACATCAACATGCTATTCACACAAAAAGAAAAAGAACAGAAAATACCCTTAGCAAAATACTCATAAGATGTTTCTTTGGCAATCCTAATAAAATGAATAAGGCAAGAGCAGAAAGTATAACAGAATTCTAGATAAAATACAAAATTCCAGACATTCATATATTTAACTATAAGCAGTTTAGTTATCTTAGCTTTACTAGTAATACGAGCCCTACATTTTATGTCCCTAAACACTAGGAACAATAGACCAGGTTTTTGTTTGTTTGATTGTTTGCCAGCCCTTGGCCTGGGCCCTGGGGCATGAGCCTACAATTCCAATTCAGCAGCAGAACTCAGTACACAGACTCAGAAATTTTCCACACCACATCAGCTTTTTCAGCTTCCATGAGCCTGTTCCAAAAGTTAGACAAAAGTTGCGAAAGCATATAGATACAACTAATGTGCTAAAAGAGTGAGAAAAATAACCATTCCTAAATCTTTCCTCCTCAATATGATAGAGTTCGCTAAACAGAATATACATGAACTGGCAGCCGAAATAGCTCAGTTGGGAGAGCGTTAGACTAAAGAATATACATGAACTTAAAACAGAGAAACTTTTATATGTGAAATTTAGACTTGACTAGAATAAATAAGACTAAATTTAGACTAATTTAGACCAGACTATACAAAAAGATTACACAAATACATAACAATTCCTAAATGTGCTATTAAGCACCATTTCCTAAAGAGTTACATGAAGTTTACCCCTGGGATGTTCAACAACTTGTACAAATAAAATGAGTATTTAATTATTTGTCTAGATTTTTTTCCTCTGATAATGCCCATTACTAGACACTTTCACGAGTAACTAAAATGGTAATAATCTACCTTCCAAACATAATTCTACAGACATTCAACATGCCCATCAACAGATGATGATACTCAGCTATAACAAAAACTGAAATCAGGGGCTAGGAATATGGCCTAGTGGCAAGAGTACTTGCCTCCTATAGATGAAGCCCTGGGTTCAATTCCTCAGCACTACATATAAAGACCACAAGTGGCGCTATGGCTCAAGTGGCAGAATGCTAGCCTTGAACAAAAAGAAGCCAGGGACAGTGCTCAGGCCCTGAGTTCAAGCTCCAGGACTGGCAAAAATAAATAAATAAATAAAATCAGGTTATTTGCAGGAAAATGATGAGATCATTATGCTAAGTGAAATAAGCCTGGCTCAAGAACACAAATACCATGCTTTCTCTCTGTACAAGGGGGGGAAGGAATTAGGAAAGAGGAAGGCAAAGAGTGAGATGCTAAGTTGAATATGATAAAAGTATATTATATACATGCAAGTATCATAAAGAAACCCATTGTTTTGTACCATTAATATGTTAACAAAAAAAACTTCAAACAACTTCATAGTACTAGATCATAAAAGACTGACATAATTCCATAATGACTATTTTAATGCACTTTCTTTTGTTACTTTTAATAGCTGTAAGTAATATATACGTGTCAATATTAAACTACAATAATTTAAGGCTAGGAATGTAGTTTAGTGGGGTGATGGGAATAAATTGAAGAACACATCTATTTCCTTACTCAACAAAGAATGAATAATAAAGTCTATTATTCACCTTACAAGACAATTTAATGGAAAAAATAGTTACTTTTAGGTATAATAAAAAAATTACAGTTAAAAAAATAAATACTAAACTACTTTAAAATTTTCCTTAGGGGCTGGGAATATGGCCTATTGGCAAGAGTGCTTGCCTCGTATACATGAAGCCCTGGGTTCGATTCATCAGCACCACATATATGGAAAAAGCCAGAGGTAGCACTGTGGCTCAAGTGGCAGAGTGCTAGCCTTGAGCAAAAAGAAGCTAGGGACAGTGCTCAGGCCCTGAGTTCAAGGCCCAGGACTGGCAAAAAAAAAATTTGCCTTAATCTTTTTTAGCAACAAAAACATCAACATTTGGCAATTTTTTAAATGAACTTCCAATATCAAAATCTACTGTGAAGATAGTGTATTTAAATGCGTAATACTTATAAATATGACAAATATTCAGGTGATGTCATCATTTACTTAACAGTAGTCAACAGAAATGGTCATTTTAAAATGCTTCCTACAATACATAAAAAGCCAAATTATACAAGGATGCCTTCGTTGACAATTATGGTAAGTAAAATGCATTTCTCTTTTCCTCTTTTAATTGAGAAGAAGAATATACATTTAGAAGTAAACGCTACCCCAGGCAGGAAAGTTCTGAGAGTCTTATCTCTAATTAGCCACCAAAAAGCCAGAAGCGGAACTGCGGCTCAACTAGAATGCTAGCCTTGAGCACAAAAGCTCAGGAACAGTGCCCAGACCCAGAGTTCAAGGCCCAGGGTCAATACACACACACAAACACACACACACACACACACACACACACACACACACACACGCACACGCAGCTATGGATATGATCGAAATAACTTATTTGCACATATATGAATAGAATAATGAAATATGTTGAAATTGTTTTAAAAGGGGAAGAGGGTAAGAAACACTGATGGGGTAAATTTGAATAGGGATACACTGTATACATGTATGGAAATGTCATGAAACCCTGTTTTGTAGAACAAATGTGTGTTAATAAAATAACTGAAAAAAGTACCATATGCCCTTCTTTATGTTACTGTAATATAGCATATGACTGACAGAAGCAATTCAGAATTGATTTGCAAAGACTGTCTTTTCCACTATTATCTTCAAGAGGCTCCTCAGTTCTCTCAGAATTAGGTTTGCATCTTCTCTTTTCTCTTATTGAGTTAAGCTTATTTCCCATGATAATAAACTCTACTAGTTATAAAGAGATTTATAAAAAAAATAGTTATTTCTT
Source organism: Perognathus longimembris pacificus (assembly GCF_023159225.1). Taxonomy (NCBI): domain Eukaryota; kingdom Metazoa; phylum Chordata; class Mammalia; order Rodentia; family Heteromyidae; genus Perognathus; species Perognathus longimembris. The sequence continues at coordinate 116,507,533 of NC_063161.1, read as the reverse complement.
TTCTTAGTTCACTTTTCCCTTGATTCTGTGGTATCCAGCACCACATATATAAAATTGGACTGGGAGTTTGGTTTTTTTTTAATCTAAGAAACCATTGATCCATGTTGCTATGACTAAGCCACACAATGTTATATAGCTTATCAGGTTTTTAAATTAAAAATATATATATGAAGATTTATTTGGCCCAGGCACATAAAGAAATCATCTTTGTGAAATGAAATTGTTTTTGAAAAAGCTTCACTAAGAGTTAATCCATTTATTAGACTAAATTAGTTGCTTGAGTTCGATATTTCTGGTATTTAAAATGTGCCCTATTAAAATTTTAACAATTTTCCTTTTTATTATTTGTATTGTTTTCATGGGATTATTTTTTATTGTTATTTTAAGTGTTATATACAGAGGAGCTACAGTTACATAAGCCAGGTAATGAGTACATTTCTTTTTGGACATCATTCCTTCCCTTGCTCTTTCCAAGCATGTAATTCCTTTTAAATGCACTTACAAATTACTTAAATCACTGGAATTACTGTCAATTAATGTCTCCAAAACTGAACACAAAACTACATAAAATATATTTTAGAAAGTTAACTTCATCATTTTGTCACATGTTCAAACACAAAATATATTTAGGTAAACAGAAGACAAAATATTTAAAGATCACTAAATATAAAGAATCATAGATAAACCAGAAATTTACATCTGCCCACTTCCCTAAAAGAGAATAAAAACAGACTATCTGGACTATCTTTTTAAGCCTCAAGCTCCAAAAACAAAGATATTATACTATAAAAAAAAGTATTTACTAAATAACCAAGAAAAGCCAACAAATAAAATTAAAACTACCCCTGTCACCATTTGTATGTCCAGAGGAGGCATGCAGAACCGAGACGCTGAGGCAGGAGCATCACAAGGTTGAGGCCAGCCTGGACCACACAGCAAAGCCCTTGTCCATACAACCATAAAGAGCCTTCTTCCCAACCCCCCACCCCCAGTTTCCCACCACTCCAGGTGGTTACACACTCTTTGAGGGAAGAGTGGCAGGATGACATTGGGGTCGGGGGGGAGGCTGGTTCTAGGGACAAACTCAGAGACCTTGGTTGCTCATGGCTGGTGCTCCACCAGAGAACCATGCCTCCAGCCTAGCTTTTTGCTGGCTAATTGACAGTGGAACAACTTGGATTCCAAGTGTGATCCCTGCTGCCTTGGAGGTTCTGAGATTTTAAGGGCAGAGAGAACCAAGTAAGTCCTTTTGCTCATCTGGGCATCCTGGTGTCCAGCAAGATGCCTGACCTTAAGTGTAGGAAGTGGTGAGGGACACTTAGGATGGAGAGCCAGGGATGGACGGACCCTGAAGTGGAGCAGACAAGGTGAAATGCCCTTGTCTGTCTCGCCTTTCTTCCCTGCACAGGCTCCCTGTGGACCTGATTCCTGCAGTATCTAAGTCAGGCTTTGGGAGGGTGGGGAATACGGCCTAGTGGTAGATTGCTGGCCTCCTATACATGAAGCCCTGGGTTCAATTCCTCAGCACCACATATATAGAAAAAGCCAGAAGTGGCACTATGGCTCAAGTGGTAGAGTGTTAGCCTGAGCAAAGAAGCCAGGGACAGTGCTCAGGCCCTGAGTTCAAGCCCCAGGACTGGCAAAAAAAAAAAAAAAAAAAAGTCAGGCTTTGCTCTTGGAGGACAGCAACAGCAGGCAACTGGAGGATGCCTTAAAAACAAGGCCACTTGGAAAATTCCACTTCAGTGTGCTGTGACACCAAGTGCTTTGTGTGCATCCTCCATGCCTGCAGCCTGGTGGCTCCTGCCTGGTTTCTCTGAAGCATCCATGAGTGTGGCCCCTGGACATCTGTGCACACCCCTCCCGCCCTCCAAGCCAGCTTTGGAGGACCTGTGGCTTCCTCACATCAGTTACTTGGGGTGATCTGGGGATGGGTATTAAATGTAAAAAAATAAAATAAATAAATAAAATAAAGCTACCTACAATAACTAGATACTTATAATAATTTATTATTCAGTGATAACAAAAAATGACATGAAGGAACCATGCAATTGTTAATGCTAAGTGGAAAAGTCAGTCTCAAAAGAGCTTGTATTGTTACTTCATTAAATGTCTAGACTATACAAGTTTATTAGGAAAATAGTTCATCATACTTAGTAATCAGGAAATACAGTAATAAGACAATGATGTTTAATGATATGAGATATTTTACTGGAATAGTGAAAACTTTCTAAACTTGAGGGTGATGAGGCTATACAATGCTCTAAGTGTGCTAAATGTCCATGAGTTGTACATTCCAAATAGTCAAGTTGATAGTATGCAATAACTTTCAGCCATCAATATTATAAATCAAACCTACAAATATCTATGCCTATCACAAATATAGGCATACTATCCCTCTCAAACTCACACAAGCTAGAAATTATCTAGAAAATAAATCTTAGCCAGAGGAGGCTAAACACAGAAATTCACAGCAGAGAGTGGGAAAGGAAAACCAAAACTGGAGGAAAATATGCATAAAATTAGCTGGGCATCAGGGGCTCACACTTGTAATCCTAGCTACCCAGAAAGCTGAGATCTGAGGATAAAGTTTGTGAAACTTTTATCTCCAACTAAGCACCAAAAAGACAAAAGTAGAGCTGAGATTCAAGCGGTAAAGCACCAGCCTTAAGTGAAAAAGATAAGAGACAGCACCCAGGCCAGCAGTTCAAGTTTTAGTACCAGCACAAAAATAAATAAATATGCAAATAAACAAACACATAAGCAAATAAAACAGTATATTAAGAGGGCTCCATTTGCTTCTTTTTAAATCACCAAATCAGAAATAAGCAGATTACTCTTTATAAAAAGTAAAGAAGAAAAGACATACATATCATATTTTAAACTTTTCAAAGGAAATATTGTAGTAATGTTTCCTTAAACATAATACTTGTGTATATATGTATATTGTACATATGCACACATATGTATATGCATTTACATGTATATACATTTATGTATATTTATATACGTGTGCATGTGTGTATATTTAATAGCCTGCCAAACATTTCCAACTGGATGTCTAGTAGGCACATCAAATTTGACATATCTAAAACCTGACTCATTTCAAACCTATTCCACCTATATTCTTTACCAATTCTGTTCATGAAAATGCTATTTCTCCATTTCTTAAACATCTTTCTTTTTCATTTTACTTTTTTTATTAATTAAATTTTGTTGACATCTTTAACATCTTTGATATTCTCCTCTCCTTATTTAAAAAGTCACTTAAAATTAACCAACAAATCCTACACATCAATCAATTATACAATGAGATTCAGTTTCACACTGCAACTATACACATACTTATGCCATTTATAAAAATTAAAATTTGGGGCCAGGAGTTTAGCCTAGTGGTAGAGTGCTTGCCTAGCATGCACAAAGCCCTGGGTTCAATTCCTCGGTACTACATACACAGAAAAGGCTGGAAGTGGTGCTGTGGCTCAAGTGGTAGTGCTACCCTTGAGCAAAAGAAGCTCAAAGACAGTGCCAAGCCCTGAGTTCAAGCCCCAGGACTGATAAAAAAAATTAAAATTTGAAAATGCCTGCACTTTTGATTGTATTAATTATTATTAATAAATTTAGCTATGAAACTGATAATATGGCTTCCAAATAAACATGTTATTTTTTTAAATATTTACTATTAAAGTGATAGAATACCAAGGGAGTTTTCCTATATATTACATGGGAAAAAGAGAAGTGAGTAAGAGGAAAAATGATACCAGATTATCCACAACATAGCAGTTGAAGCTCATGATGAATACTACTAATCCATTACACTACTTTACCTTATATGTACTTAACGTTTTCTACAATGAAAATTTAATTTTTTTAAAAGGCCAGGAAACCTGGAGATGAATGAGTAAAGAACACAAGGCCTCTCAACAGCAATATAAGACCATAAAACCAGTGAGGCAAGGCCTTCTTCAAGTTACAAGGCAGACAAACTTTAAATTAAAATTATAGCTAACTTAATATTTTATTAAAAATGTGTTTAGATATACAAGATTAGGTAAAGTTGAGCTCTTAAACTCCCTTTGTTTAGAAACAACCAGCCCAGGTATTCATTTGAAATAAAAGTACCATGGGACTAGGAAAAATAAGTACAACTGAGAAATGATATTGAAGATATCCCAAAATAATTATTGTTCTGCCATAGGCTTAAAGAGCAATGAAAAAAAGTGGTGCAGACTCTATCAGAAAGAATGACATTTCCCCATTTGTAAGGAAATGGAAGAACTTGGAAAAAATTATACTAAGTGAAGTGAGCCAGACCCAAAGAAACATGGACTCTATGGTCTCCCTTATAGGGAATAATTAGGTTTAGGCAAGCCACAGCAGAGGATCACAAGAGCCCAATAGCTATACCCTTATGAACACATAAGATGATGCTAAGTGAAATGAACTCCATGTTATGGAAACGATTGTTATATCACTGTTGTAACTAATTTCAACGGGCTATGTGTAACTGTAGCTTCTATTATTGATGATCTTCTTGTATCCGCTTCCTGTGGTTGTACCTACACTATCTCTGTAATCTTATCTGAGTACACTGGAAACCGTGTATACTGGTATTAGAACTAGGAAATTGAAAGGGAATACCAAAGTCGAGAGACACAGGGTAAAAAAAGACAAACAACTACAAAAGCAATACTTGTAAAACTGTTTGGTGTAAATGAACTGAAAAAATACATGGGGGGGAAATGGAAAGGGGGAGGGGGGGAATGAGGGAGGAGGTAACAAACAGTATAAGAAATGTATCCAATGCCTAACGTATGAAACTGCAACCTCTCTGTACATCAGTTTGATAATAAAAAAAAAATTTTTAAGTGGTGCAGAAAAAACTAGCTCCAGAAGGAAAGAATTATTTTTTTAGAAGGTTTGGGGCTGGGAATATGGCCTAGTTGCAAGAGTGCTTGCCTTATATACATGAAGTCCTGGGTTCAATTCCCCAGCACCACATATATAGAAAACGACCAGAAGTGGCGCTGTGGCTCAAGTGGCAGAGTGCTAAAAAGAAGCCACGGACAGTGCTCAGGCCCTGAGTTCAAGGCCCAGGACTGGCCAAAAAAAAAAAAAGAGTTGAAATGTGTTTACACATATAAAGATATGTACCATTTACTATATATATTCTCTTATTATTATTTGTCTTTAATTAGTTTGAAGGAGGGCCTCTCCTTCTGTATAGATAACTTTCGTCGCCAAATCTATTCCTACGTGGCTTTGTTCCTTTGCTTTTATGCACATGTATACTCCTTGAGTCCTACTCAGAGAGGAAAAAAAATAGTCTAAATCTAAATTTTGTCTTAGTTTATCTTCATTTTTACTTTTTACTGATTTCATCCAGCTGAAATTTATTTCAGAATATAATACAAAAAAGTAATTTCATTTTAATCTGTCCTAAATAGTTAATCACTGAATATTCTTCAGTGAATATATTCACTGAATAATCTTCCTATACTCACTGGATAATCTTCCACCAGTCAATGGTTTAAAAAAAAAAAGGGGGGTGGGGGGGAAAGCTGGGAATATGGCCTAGTGGCAAGAGTGCTTGCCTTGTATATATGAGGCCCAGGGTTTGATTCCCCAGCACTACATATATAGAAAATGGCCAGAAGTGGCGCTGTGGCTCAAGTGGCAGAGTGCTAGCCTTGAGCGGGAAGAAGCCAGGGACAGTGCTCAGGCCCTGAGTCCAAGACCCAGAAGTAGCTTAAAAAAAAATTTTAAAAAAACAAACATAAATTGCTAAAAAACTTAAAATGCTAAATTGTTATATAATCCCTGCAAGGCAACTAGTGGTTTTTTAATTCCATTCAAGTAAAAGTTACTACACTTTTTAGCCTCTAAACAAACTTTTTATTTATGTACTAGAACACTGATTTTCCTTATTAGAACTATTTTGGGGGGAAATCCTAATAGTCTCATTTAATAGACATAAAAATTTTTTTGGTCAGCTGTAGGGCTTAAACTCAGAGCCTGGGCTCTCTTGCTCAAGGCTAGTGCTGTACCACTTTGAGCCACAGCTTCACTTTCAGTTTTTACGTGATTAAGTGAAGATAAGAGTCTCACAGCTGGGCTGGGAATGTGACTTAGGGGTAGAGTACTTGCCTAGCATGCATGAAGCCCTAGGTTCAATTTCTCAGTACCACATAAACAGAAAAAGCCAGAAGTGGTACAGTGACTCAAGTGATAGAGCCTAGCCTTGAGCCCAGGCCCTGAATTCAAGCCCCAGGATGGGGAAAAAAAAAAAAAAAAGACAGGCAGTATTGGCTCATGCCTGTAAACCTGGCTACTTAGAAAGGTGAGATTTGAGGATCATGATTCAAAGCCAGCACAGGCAGGAAAATCCATGAATCTCTTATCTCCAATTAAAAGCCGGAAGTAGAGCTGTGGCTTAAATGTCCAATGGTAGAGAGCTAGCCTTGAGCAGAAATACTTGAGGAAAGCACCTAGGCCCTCAGTTCAAGCCCCAGGACCAACACAAACACAAACACACACACACACACACACACACACACACACACACACACACACACGTCCATGAGAAGAAAAACCTCAGAACAGTATTCAATAATTGCAGTGAATTTAACAAATATATCTCTAGTGTTTGTTATTACATACTCTTTATAAAATGTTTCTTAAGAATATTAAATTTAAGACAAACCTTCTTTACCTACTGAAATATTTCTTTTTCCAGAAAGTAAAAATAAGACAAAAATAACATACCAATTGGATTTCTCTTAAAATTAGTTAGCATCATCATTCATAAACTCATATTTTTCTTTGTAGTATAATGTTCTTTTCTCATCTAGTCTTACTTAAAATCTTCTACAAACCCAGCTAATACAAATGATTCAAAGTACAAAAATAGAATTTCATATTATTATTATCATTTAACCTCTGAGTATACCAAAACTTTACCTGTGTTGCTTCCTCAACCTTATAATATAAAAAATTACTGTCAAGCTTCCCACATACTCTAAGATAATTAATCGTTAAAAGTGAAATTTCTGTCTGGCGCTAGTGGATCCTGTAATCCTAGCTACTCAGGAGGCTGAGATGCAAAGATCATAGTTTGAAGCCAGCCCAGACAGAAAAGTCTTCAAACTCTTATCTCCAATTAGTCATAGAGAAAGCCAGAAATATAGCTGTGGCTCAAGTCATAGAGTATTAGCCTTGAGCAAAAAGAGCCCAGGGATAGCACCGAAAACCAGAGTTCAAGCCCCAGAACCAGAAAAAAAGAAAGTGAAATTTTCAGTCAGGCACCAGTGGCTCATGCCTGTCACCCCAGCTGTTTGGCAGGCTGACACTGAGAAGATCACATACAGCTGGTACAGAAGGCCAGCCCAGGGAAAAACATTTGAAAGACCTCTTCACAACTGAGAGCGAGGCACAGTGGTGGACACATATCATCCCAACTATGCTGAGAAACCTAAAAATAAGCAGATCATAGACAGATAAGGAAGCAAGGCTGTATCTCAAAAATAACCAGTTCAAAAAAAGACCGGCTGTAAAAAGACCGGTGTAGTTCAACAATAGAGCATCCAGCCTAGCAAGTATGAGATGTTGAATTCATACTCAAAAATATTCCCCATCCTCCCCCCAAAAATGTTTTTAATCAGGCACAAAATGTAAAATGCTTTGTTCAAATACTAAGGTTATTTTTAAAAAGCCAAATATACAATGTAAATGCCTCCCAACAGTTACCTTTATATGGTTCTATATGTACTGTAAAATTTTCTCTAGGCTAAAGTCACTAAATAATAAATATATATGTATATATGTTTTTTAAAAGTAACAATAAAACTACCTCAAATTCTTTTCTAAGTCGTTCTTCCCGCTGAGTGCTAAACTCAAGTTCACTTGTTTGTCGCTGTAAAAGATCAGAGCAATCTGAATGTTCTGCTTCTAACTGTTCTACTTTCTTCTGCATAGTTTGTACAGCACAGTCTTGTTCCTGAAAAATAATTCATTTTTGCATCAATAAAGTTTATTAATAGCCATCAATCATCAAAAGTTACTCTATAATAACTAAATTTGTGATCAACTGTAATAGGTTAATTTACATGGGCAAAAGAAACACTACAGGAGTTTTATAATTTAATGAATATGACTAAAACTGAAAATATGTATGGCATACCAGTATATTATGTTAGTTTAATTGAACTCTTTGGGTATTTACATAAAGTTATTATTCAACTGCCACATATTTTTCCCCTCTCATTAAGATTTCATAGTGTTTAGTAATGCAATGTATAGAGTCCCTCTGTGTAATATGGAATGATTACCTTGAATGACTAATAATGATCCATGAGAGATATTTATGTGAGATCAAGGCACTTAAAATTATATGCTTACAGCTCCTAAAATTGTATCCACTAGATGGCTGTGTTTCATTTCCTTTTCAATACTCAAAAAGTCTTCAAATCTTTGCTATATTTAAATCTATCTCCTTTTCTAAATAAAGTCAGAAATCAGAGTTGAATTTTTTGAAAGGTCAGTCATAAAATTAACATACATACCACAGATACTTTCTGCAATAACCAAGTCTAGAATAATCATTCTTACTTCAAATCTATACAAAAACCTTCTTCCTCACCAGCACACTTTTATTCATGGACACACACTCACACACACACACATACACACACACACCACATAAATATTACATGTTTTCAAGAATTCCTAGCCAATCAGAAGGTATCAGAATCATGGAAAATAATCCTCAAATATAATTCTCTTATCAAACACTGTAGTTAGCAAGTATCACTTTCACACATGGAAGCACTTTAATAAAGTAGCATATAAAATACTACCACTATCCTATGTAACAAGTTTCTCTTTTTCAAACAGCACTAGTATTAATTCAAAATCACTGTTAAATTTACACCCTCTTAATTTATAAATATATAATCTCTGATTTTCAATTATCCAACTAGATCATGTGACTATATAGTAACTTACCAGGTTACTCACAAAGTAAATCAAGCAATGTGAATTTTTTTTTAAACTAAGAAAAATCTATAACCAAGAGATGCTTATATCCTTATTGGTAGCTACTTATTCATATAATATTTATTAAACAAAGTTTTTTTTTTTTTAAAGAAAACTTCCAGATGGTCGAAAACTGTAGCTCAATGATAGAACATTTGCCTGGCATGTGTGAGGCTCTGGGTTCCTATCCCAGAATTATTTTTTTTAAGTTTTTTTAAAAATCATTTCAGGGGCTGGGAATATGGCCTAGTGGCAAGAGTGCTTGCCTCGTATACATGAGGCCCTGGGTTCGATTCCTCAGCACCACATATACAGAAAATGGCCAGAAGTGGCACTGTGGCTCAAGTGGCAGAGTGCTAGCCTTGAGCAAAAAAGAAGCCAGGGACAGTGCTCAGGCCCTGAGTTCATGGCCTAGGACTGGCAAAAATAAAATAAAATAAAATAAAAATCATTTCAGAAGCCTCATAAAATTTACTGAGAACTAGGTAGTAGTGGCTCACACCTATAATCCTTCCTACTCAGGAAGCTTAAGATCTGAGGATCACCATTCAAAGCCAGGCTAAGCAATAAAGTCCATGAGCCTCTTACCTCCAAGTAACCACCAAAAAGCCAGAAGTAGAGCTGTGACTCAAGTGGTAGAGTGCTAGCCTTGAGCAAAAGAGCTCAGGGAGGCTGGGCACCTATAATCCTAGCTACTCAAGAGGCTGAGACCTGAGGATTGCAGTTTGAAGCCAGCCTGGGCAGGAGAGTCCATGAAACTGATCTCCAATTAGCCAAGAGAAAACCAGAAGTGTAGCTGTGGCTCAAAGTGGTAGAACACTAACCTTGAGCAGAAAAGTTCAGAGACAGTGCCCAGGCCCTGAGTTCAAGCGCCATGACCAACAACCACAGTAAAACTGTGGGGATGTTGGCTGTATACTAGAGGGGCGGTCCCCAACTGACACTCCCCTCTTCCCGCCCTGGGGCCGCAAGGCTGGAAGCCACTCCTACGCCTTCTGGGTCCGGAACCAGAAGGAGTAGTTCTGGCTCGGCCCACCTCCCATCTCAATCTCGGGTCTAAGATGGCGCCGCCCGAGCCCAGGGGCGGTTCTATTGGGGCATGATGTCAGCCTGTGGGGGAAGTCCCAGGGTGCCACTCTTGCGGAACAGCCCGGCTCAGCCAATCGCTAACCTCCAGCTAGTCACCCCAAGTCCTTCTCCTTCCCGCCTTTATCACCATAATAAATTCTTCTGCCCTCCCTCTGAATAAATGAGACTGGTGTAACACCCAGACCGGCTCCCCGAAACTTCTTGTCCTGTGTTGGCTCCGGACACGTGAGGGGGGACGGGGAGGGAGGTTTCGGCAACTTTTTCCTCAGCTTAGCGCAACCCACAAAGATACGCTTTATTCCTTCTGTTTGCGGGAGGGGTAAAGCTGAGTCTCTTTCATAGTTTGGGATTTGGGCATCTCCCCGGCAGAAACAGGGAGAGAGGGTCTAGAACCCCAACATCTGGTGCCCTAACCGTGGGGCGGGCAGAGGAACGCACAGCCAGGAATTTCAGGGTTCAGTAACCCCACAGGTTGCACTTAGTAATTGTGTTCAGAGGAGAGAGTCCCCACCAAGATGGGCCAAATGCACAGCCAATGAAGCGAATCAACTGTTAAGATATTACGGTTCATGCTCAAAAATACCGGACAGACTATTTCAGATTCTGCCACCAGCGGATTTGGGAAAAGTTGACCCAGGCTGTCCCATGGTTGGTTAAAGCTAACCCACTTTCGTGGGAAACTTGGGACTGGCTGGGAAGGGAGCTGGACGGCAAGGAAGAGGAGTTGGGAGATGATCTCCCTCTTGTGATCTTCCCGATCATCACCTCTCTTAAAGCTTGCTTTTCCACAGGAAAGAATCCATTGGGTCGGGCGGGGGCAGTAAAGGAGAACCCTGAGGGATAGGGAGGCGACCCTCCCTCGGACCTGCAGGAGGAGGGCTCAATGCCCCGTCCTGACGGGCCCACAGATGGGCATTGGGTTGATCTCGATTATGGGCCTGGCTTCCAGGATCCTGGACTAGATGCCGCGTTCTCGGGACACGCGGTCAGGGAGTGGGGTAGCCAGCAGCCCCTGCCGTCGCTCCCCCCCTCCCCCACCAGACACTCCACCCTGGACCCAAGAAAGTCCGCCATGCTTTCGCCGCAACCACTGCCATCGTTGCCACTGCTAGAGGCACGGGCTCCGAGCCCGCTTCCACTGCAGCCCGTGCAGTTCGCGCAGCCGCTGCCGGACTTCTTACCAGGCATGGATGACATGGTAGACTTTGACGTGGGAAGCATCACGACTGGGTGGGAACCTGGGGGAGTCAAGGAATTTCGAGATCTTAAAAAAGCGGTCGCTGAAAAGGGACCGAACTCTGCTTAGGCTCACATCCTACTCCGTGGCCTGAACCACCAGTTTTCCACCACACAGACGTGGAGACGCATAGGTCAGACTCTGCTTATTAAGAAAGAGTACCTGAAATGGTGTGCCTCCTTTAGGAATGCATGCTATGCCCAGGCTGAGAAATATCGAGCAGCCAATCCCCCAATCCCCATAACCTTTGAAATGATGTTTGGGCCCGCCAATCCATATGTTACTAACTTTCAACAGGTCCCTCTTCCCGCCCCCTATTGGGGGCGGGTATGGGCCCTGGGAATGTGGGCATGGAGATCCTTAGGGAGAGAGCCCCCAAAGACCCCGACACTAGTAGTTACTCAAAAGGTGACAGAGGACCTTGCCTCCTTTGTCGAGAGGGTGGAGGGAAGTCTTCAGGAGAAGGCTCCTGGGTCTCAGCTGGACGAACTTGTCAGGTCCCTGGTGTGGGACGGAATGAGCCCAGACCACAAACTAGCTTGTGCAGGAATGAAGGATAAGCCTCTAGAAAGCTGGATATTTGCCTGCCGGTATCTCAGTACTCAGGCCCGCCGGACACAGGCGCTGACTGCCTCGCTTGCTGAGGAGCGCACTCCTGCCACGGCCAATGAGGTAAGCAGAGGGCAATGTTATGGGTGTAGTGGCCATGGCCATTTCAAGAGAGAATGTCCTTCAGGCTCTGTAAGACCTAGTGCCTCATCAGGATGACACTCAGGCCAAACTAAGGTGCCGCCTAAGATACTTTGCCCCCAGTGCAAGAAGGGATATCATTGGCTAAGCGAGTGCAAGTCCAGGTTTGAAGCTGGGGGGAAGCCTTTAAACTAGCAGTGGGGCACCCTCCAGCCCCGTCACCCAAAGGAGGTGACCAGTCTAGCGACCAGCCCTGTGACCAACACGGCGACCAGCCTAGTGACCAACCTGAGGCCCACTGGGTAGTCCCAATACTCTCAAAAACCAGGCCAAATATGGAGGTTACTATAGCCAGCAAAAGGTTCCGATGCTTAATCGATACCGGAGCTGAGTGGACTATATTAAGGAAGGAGGAAATTCCTCCTTGGTGGGATTTGATCTCTGGGCCCTAGACGGTAGGAGTAGGGGGCGAAGTTGAGAGTGAAGTAACTAGGAACTGGCTTTCCTGGAATGATACAGATGGTAATAAGGGAGAAGTGTGTCCCCTGATAATGACAGGCTTATCAGACAATTTGCTAGGATGGGACATCTTAAAGAAGGCTGAGGCCGCGATCTCATCAGGCCATGGCCTGTCAGGTGGCCCTAATGGCCATCAGGGAGTGCCTCCTCCTGAGACCTCAAGGCAAGAGGCTCCTGTTTCTTCTACAGGGCCTCACCCCCAATTCTAAAGGCTACTGTTCCTACCGTCCCTGCCATTCGATGGCTCCCAGGTCCTCCAGTGTGGGTGGAACAGTAGCCACTCTCCTCAAACAAGTTAGAGAGATTAAAGGAAATAGTATCAGAACAACTGTCCCTAGGGCATATTAGACCTTCGCTGAGCCCTTGGAACAGCCCTATATTGTGATACAAAAGGCCTCAGGTAAATGGAGGATGGTACAGGACCTAAGGAAAATTAATGAGCGAATAATCCCCGTAGGCACCCCCTTACGGGGGCTGCCATGGATTCCCTCCATTCCTCGGGATCAGAATTTGATTATAATTGACATCAAGGACTGTTTATTTTCCATTCCCCTTGACCCCCAGGACTGTGAAAAGTGCCTTTTCCGTGCCCTCAGTTAACCACCAGGGGCCAGACCAAAGGTATGAGTGGGTGGTTCTGCCCCAGGGCATGGCTAATAGTCCAGCCTTTTGTCAGCCTTATGTGTCACAAGTCCTTCAACCTCTTCAGAGCCAGCCAGATATTATTCTATATGTTTATATGGATGACATCATTATTGGGGCAGCCGAAATCTGAGTGTTGGACTCGGCCTATAGGAAATTACAAACACTCCTACAAAGAGGAGGACTGCATATAGCCAGTGACAAGATTCAGAAAGTATACCCCTTTAAGATCTTGGGGGCAGAACTTAAACTAGATTCTGTGTGCCCCCTTAAGCCCCAGTTGTCCTTCAAGTCATCTTATACTCCAGTAGAGATGCAAAGACTGTTAGGTGAGATTAATTGGCTAAGGCCTTGGCTTTACCTGCCTACAGAGGAGCTGCTTCTGCTCCATGATTCCTTAAAGGGCAAAGCGCCCACTGATGTTATTACAATAACTCCATCACTCCAAGCAATATTCCAGAAAATCCAAATGGCCCTAAATATGGCACAGTTAGCTCGCTATAAGCCTGAGTGTCCACTATGCCTTTGGGTCCTCCCTGGATCTGAGCTTTCCTCAGCCACTATTACCCAGTCCGGCGAGCCTCTTCAATGGGTGCACACATCGGTGGGAGGAGCTCCCAGAGTTTATTCCCAGCTGGACCAGCTAGCTGACTTAATAATTAAGGGCAGGGATACCTCCCTAAGGCATTATGGGCAAGATCCCGATGTGCTAGCCATCCCTTACCGGCTGTCAGATTTTGAATGGGTCAGAAGGAACCATAAACGAGTGTCTAGTGCCTTGGAGGGTTTTATGGGGAAATTAGATTGCCATTATGGAACTTCGAGGTGGGTGACCTCATTCTCCAGGCTACAATGGACCCCTCCTGTACTTTTCTCTACCAAGCATCTTGTCAAGGCTGCAAATGTTTTTACAGATGGGGGAAGGGCGGGGTCTGCAGTGGTGGTATGCCCCGCCTCCTCCCCTGCCTGTGGGAAAAGAAACACCCATTATTTTGAAGCAGTTAAGGAGTGCAGTTTAAGGAGCTATACGCAGTCACCCTGGCACTGACCCATGTCAAACAGCTGATGAATTTGTTTTCTGACAGTTTGTATGTGGTTAATTTGTTACCAAATCTACTGTCCTCATATATTAAGTTAGATGAGAACCCAATAACCCCTCTAATGATCCAAGTCAGGTCTCTGGTAAAAGAGTGGGCTGAGCCTATACTCTTACAGCACCTTTGCGGACACCAAGGGCTACCTGGGAACCTGGCGCAAGGTAATCAAGCGGCCGATCATCTGGCCACTAATGGGATTATTACAGCTATGGCTGTCTTACAGCCTCAAAACCTTCAAATGGCCCAAGGACTCCATGAGCGTACACATTTAAACTGGAGAGGGTTACATCAGAGGTTTCCTTCAGTTCCTATAAAAGATTTAAAAAAGATTATTAGGACTTGCAGATCATGTATGCCCTTTCTGCAAGTCCCTCCTCTGCAATCTCCTGGGATCAACCCCAGAGGCTTAAAACCTAATGTTATCTGGCAGACTGATGTAACCCACTACGCTCCTTTTGGAAGGTTGAAATATATATTTATGTCCATAGACACCCAATCTCATGCATGTTGGGCCACCGCCCATGTGAAAGGTGAAAGGAGCTGGCAGGCTGAGAGCCACTTCTTACAATGTTATGCTATCCTGGGGCTCCCCCTACAAGTAAAGACAGATAATGGACCTTTTCACCAGCAAGCCTTTACAGGCCTTTTTCCAAACATGGAATATTAAACATACCACTGGAATACCATACAACCCAAAGGGTCAGGCCATAATTGAGAGGCATAATAAGACCCTGAAGAATCAATTATTAAAACAAAAAGGGGGGGAAGCCCCATGACCAGCTGAGGACAGCGATGTTTACATTAAATATTTTAAATTTTTCCAAGGACCAACCTCTGTCGGCTTTCCAGAGACATTGGTCAGGCGAAACACCTTACTTAAAGGTGGAAGTCCGTTGGAAGGACCCCTTACAGGAGCATGGTGAGGCCCGGACCCACTTATCAGTTCGGGAAGGGGCTTTGCATGCGTTTTCCCAATTGGGGAACCAAATCCAATCTGGATACCAGCTAGAGACTTCAAATATTGTGCATCTGAATGATCACCCAAGGGCACCTGCCCTTGAGGGATGTCTCCCCTTACTCTCTCTAGGAAAAACAGAGACTGTGGTGGATTCTCCATGAGGAGACAGAAAGCCTGTGTACATTAGTGGTGGACCAGTGCCAGCTCTGCTTGCTTCCTGGACATCACCTGGCATCCCATGGCACAATGTTTTGCTGTGGCACCGTCGTCTGCAGCATTGCACAAGAACTAAAGGAAAATTTTGCACACTGTTGTTCCTTCTTTTGCTCCTCCCCTTGCTGCTTATCTTAGGGGCCCCATTGGAGGGAAATAGGAGCTAAAGGGTCTTGACACCTTAATGTTTTATGATGTTTACAATAAGCAAGGAAATTGGCACCTTGCTCCAAATGTTTACGTTAAAGTGTTTACTAACCAATGCTTTAAGCTACAAGCGCCTTGGCTGCTGTAGACCAACAAAAGTCGCCAGAGCCAAAGTTTGGACCTGTTTCTACCTCACTACCAGAGAGAGGGAATGCTGTCTGCGTCATCTCGGGTGGCACCAGATCGGATCAGGACACCTCTATCTCTTATGGACCGAGCCAGATAAGAGACCCTCCATTGCATTGTGCCTGTGTTATAACTGCTCATATGCTACAATTGTTCATAATTGCATCTGCCCAGTGTTACAATTGTTATAAGTGCCTTATGTTCACATTTGCACACTGCTTGCTTTACCTTTTGTTAGTCAAAACAGGTCTTCGTTTGTGGCAACATGCTAGGGCTGTTCGGGTCAACAGTGGTTTTTGTTTTTGACCAATTGGGAACCCTACGAGGTTAGTCATAACACCCATTAGAACCTGCTACTGGCCGGGGCCCACAGGCATGAAGCAGAAACATCAGGGTTTTCTCTCGAATGCCAATCCCGCACTCCCCGAATTCTCTCATCGGGCTGGCCGCCCGGCAGGTAAATCAGCCTGAAGTACCAGTGCGTTCTTTTTGCCGATGGATGGGTACAATCTCCCACGGGGGAGGCAACCTAAGACAGGCACGCCCTCAAGTAAGGCGCCTCCTGCTGTTCAAAAAATAAAAGAGAAGGAGTTGTGGGGATGCTGGCTGTATACTAGAGGGACGGTCCCCAACTGACCCTCCCCTCTTCCCGCCCTGGGGCCGCAAGGCTGGAAGCCACTCCTACGCCTTCTGGGTCTGGAACCGGAAGGAGTAGTTCTGGCTCTGCCCACCTCCCGTCTTGATCTAGGGTCCAGGCGGATGCCTCCAAGATGGCGCCGCCCAAGCCCAGGGGCGGTTCTATTGGGGCATGATGTCAGCCTGTGGGGGAAGTCCCAGGGTGCCACTCTTGCGGAACAGCCCGGCTCAGCCAATCGCTAACCTCCAGCTAGTCACCCCAAGTCCTTCTCCTTCCCGCCTTCGTCACCGTAATAAATTCTTCTGCCCTCCCTCTGAATAAATGAGACTGGGGGCTGGGGATATGGCCTAGTGGCAAGAGCACTTGCCTTGTGTACTTGAAGCCCTGGGTTCGAGTCCCTAGCACCACATATACAGAAAATGGCCAGAAGTGGCGCTGTGACTCAAGTGGCAGAGTGCTAGCCTTGAGCAAAGAGAAGCCAGGGACAGTGCTCAGGCCCTGAGTCCAAGGCCCAGGACTGGCTAAATAAATAAATAAATAAATAAATAAATAAATGAGACTGGTCTAACACCCAGACCGGCTCCCAAAAACTTCTTTTCCTGCGTCGGCTACGGACACATGAGGGGGGATGGGGACGGAGGTATCGGCAACTTTCTCCTCAGCTTAGCGCAATCCACAAAGATACGCTTTATTCCTTCTGCTGGCGGGAGGGGTAAAGCCGAGTCTCTTTCATAGTTTGGGATTTGGGCATCTCCCCGGGAAAAATGGGGAGAGGGGGTCTAGAACCCCAACATAAAACAACAACGAAAGCCCAGGGACAGTGCTCAGGCCCTGAGTTCAAGCCCCGAGGACTGATATCAAAAAAGAAAAAAGGAAGAGGAGGAAAGAAAATTGCAAATCTCCCTGTATAATATAATTACTTTTTAATTACTGATTTTAAAATGTAAGTAATGGTCCAACAAGAAAAAAATCTAGGGGGCTGGGGATATGGCCTAGTGGCAAGAGCGCTTGCCTCGTATACATGAGGCCCTAGGTTCAATTCCCCAGCACCACATATACAGAAAATGGCCAGAAGTGGCGCTGTGGCTCAAGCGGCAGAGTGCTAGCCTTGAGCAAAAAGAAGCCAGGGACAGTGCTCAGGCCCTGAGTCCAAGGGCCCAGGACTGGCCAAAAAAAAAAAAAAAAAATCTAGGTACAAAGAAGTTGAAGGAAGGGGAGAAGAATGGAACAAAAAAGAATATGGCCTTTGATTCCACTTTTTTACTAGTAAATAACAGAAAGACAACAATCATTTCAAATCCAATTATACTACACTAAGAATATGTACATCATCCCATGAGACTTTGAAAAAGATACTTCCCAATGAGCATGGTGGCACACACCTATAATCACAGCTACTCCAGAGGCTAAGGCAGTGAGATCACAAGTTTGAGATCAGTTTGGATAACTTAGAGAGACTCTCAAAACTAAGGTAAAAAAGACTAGGGATGGTAGCTTATTGGCAATACACTTGTCTAGCATGTGTGAGATCCGAAGTTCAGCTCAAAATGGGGAATGAAGGGGAGGGGAGGAAGGGAGAAGGAGAGGAAGAGGTAGAAGGTGAGGCAGGCAATTTCTACATCCACTTGCCTAATACTATATGGCATTTTTACTTGTAAACTCATGAGTGACTTAGTTATAATTAACTTTTCTGTCATTCTGGTGTCAAAGATGTTATCAAGATTTTTCTATTCTCTAGAGTTTATTTGCTGTGGAACATTTCTTTATATTCATTAGCAGAGTAATATGTTTGGAATTTTGACTCTCATTCTGTTTTGATGCTCATCCCTGTGATCCTAGCTATTCAGGAGGCTGAAGTCTGAGGATCATGGTTCGAAGCCAGCCTGGGAAAAGTTCCAGTAAAGTCCCAGGTAAAGTCCCCGTGAGATTCTTATCTCCAATCACTCAAAAGCCAGAAGTGGCACTGTGTGTGGCTCAAGAAGTAGAACACTAACATTGAGCAAAAAGAGGCTCAGGGACAGTGCCCAGACCCCTTAGTTCAAGCCCTATAACTGACAAAAAAAAAAAAAGAAGTAAACAGACAGAAATTAAATATCAAATACTGAATGGTGGATATGTTGAGGAAGCTGGATGGTAGTGTGATAGAAAATTCATTAAAATAGCTAGTCTTCAATGATACACATTGAAGCAAATAAATACAACAAACACAAGATGCAGGTAGAAGGTACTGGTTATATTAATTGTATTAGTTGGTTATAATGGGTATTTGTCATAGTAACCCCTGAAATTTTTTTTTTTTTTTTTTTGGCCAGTCCTGGGCCTTGGACTCAGGGCCTGAGAACTGTCCCTGGCTTCCTTTTGCTCAAGGCTAGCACTCTGCCACTTGAGTCACAGCGCCACTTCTGGCCGTTTTCTGTATATGTGGTGCTGGGGAATCGAACCCAGGGCCTCATGTATACGAGGCAAGCTCTCTTGCCACTAGGCCATATCCCCAGCCCCCCCCTGAAATTTTTATATATTCAAGTAGCCAAGTTTATGATTTTATCACTGTAAATACAAGTTTGGAGTATATTATTACACACAGATTAATTTGCTTACGACCCATATAAAGTTACGTTATTTTCTAATCAAACCAAAAACTAATAGAGAACTACTGTGAAAAAGAATGAGAGAGTTGGCATATGTGCACACATACCACAACAAAATGCTTATTACAGGCAGCTGAGAGTGGGTTCATACCTATTATAATCCAATCCATTCAGGAGACCTAGGCAAAAAGACTCTGAATTCAAGAAGTTGGCAAGACTTTAATCTCAGAAATAAACTACAAACAATGGCTCAACTGGTGAAGTTTATGTCCATGCACAAGGTCATAGGTTCAAATCCTCTATACCACAAAAAGAAAATTTAAAAAAAAAAATTACAGTAGACATTTGAAATTGATGCTTCTTCTTTGTGCCACTAGAGGGAGGTGTTGAATTTAAAACACTTTTACATGAAGTTTGTTTTTTTTTGTTTTTGTTTTTTTTTTTTTGGCCAGTCCTGGGCCTTGGACTCAGGGCCTGAGCACTGTCCCTGGCTTCTTCCCGCTCAAGGCTAGCACTCTGCCACTTGAGCCACAGCGCTGCTTCTGGCCGTTTTCTGTATATGTGGTGCTAGGGAATCGAACCTAGGGCCTCGTGTATCCGAGGCAGGCACTCTTGCCACTAGGCTATATCCCCAGCCCATGAAGTTTGTTTTTGAGCTGACATTTAACATCAGAGGAAACCGTATTGTACTGCTACAAAATAAACTTGTTTCACATATTCCAAAAATAGAGGACAAAAAGTATGAATCTTTATATGAGCTTATGTAAACAACATTTCTCCTATCCAAAACATAGTTCCAAATGTAAAACATTTTAATTATAAAAATATAGTTAGAAAAATACCAGAGCAAAAGTATTCCTTTCTAGATCATAAAACCTATCAAAATAGCTACTTAAAAAAATCTCAATCTAGGCGCTGGGGATATGGCCTAGTGGCAAGAGTGCCTGCCTCATATACATGAGGCCCTGGGTTCGATTCCCCAGCACCACATATACAAAAAATGGCCAGAAGTGGCGCTGTGGCTCAAGTGGCAGAGTACTAGCCTTGAGCAAAAAGAAGCCAGGGACAGTGCTCAGGCCCCTGAGTCCAAGCCCCAGGACTGGCCAAAAAAAAAAAATCTCAATCTAGAATCAACTTATTTCTTGAGAGAGCCTGGACAAGTATCACCCCTATATATTCCCAAAGCCAGAACAGTTTTTACAACCAAAAAGGTTGTTCACAGTACAAGTCGTTCACACCTATAATTCCAGCTACTCAGAAGGCAGAAAGGTAGGAAGTTTGCAGCTTAAGGCCAACTCAGACAAAAAGTTAGCAAGGTCCTACCTTACTCAATAACTTGGGAATGGTGGTACTCACTTGTCATCACAATTTTATGGAAAGCATAGGTAAGAAAGTAGGAGAGTTGCAGGATTTACATGGCCAGTGCCATGCAAAACCATGAGAAACAATCTTAAGATTGAAGGAAAGAGTCTTATGGATTCTCTTGCCTGCACTGGCTTCAACCTTTAGATCTCAGCCTCCTTGGCAACTAGCATTTCCAGGAGTGAGCCATTGGCTCCAGCTAGTGTTTGGTTTTGGTATTAAACTCAGGCCCTCACATACACAAAAACAGGCTGGTAGTGTGGTTCAAGTGGCAGGACATCTGACTACCAATCTCAATACTGAAACAAAAAAAAAGGTTGTTGCTGTCAAATACCAACTAGTACAATATGTGTCATACCTATCATAATTATAAAACCTTAAGCTTGCTGACCAAGCAATTATACCCCTAAACATTACACAAGTGAACCACTTGTACAACCACTCAAAAAGATATACAGAAAGATGTTAGTAAACCTGGTTATTTTGGTCTTTTTTTGCTGGATTTTTGGTTGGTTGGTTTTGGTGCACTATGTTTGGAATTAAGTTTTTGTTTTTTGTGCCAGTACTAGGGCTTGAACTTAGGGTGCCTGGGTACTGTCTCTTTATCTGCTCAAGAAGAGCATTCTACCACTTGAGCCATAAGCTCCACTTCCAGCTTTTGGTGGTTAAATGAAGATAAGAGTTTCATGGATTCTCTTGCCTCACTGGCTTAAAACCAAAATTTTCAGACCTCAGCTTCCTAGGTAGCTAGGATTACAGGTCTGAGCCACCAACATCAGCTGGTATTTGGGGTTTTGTTCTTTCTTTGTTTGCCAGTCGTGGGGCTTGAACTTGGGGCCTGGGCACTGTGCCTGAGCTTCTTTTATTCAAAGCTAGCATTCTACCACTTGAGCCACTTCCAGCTTTTTCTGCTTATGTGGTACTAAGGAATTGAACCCAGGGCTTCATGCATGCTAGGCAAGCAGTCTACCACTAAGCCACATTCCCAGCCCTAGTATTTTCTTTTGATGCTAGGATTTAACTCAGGCCTTTTCAAATGCTAGGCAGGTAGTCTTCCTCTGAGCTACACCACCAGCTTAGTAAATATTAGAACAAAAATCTGAAAGAAGGGCTGGGAATGTGGCCTAGTGGTAAAGTGCTTGCCTCGTATACATGAAGCCCTGGGTTCGATTCCTCAGCACCACATAACATGTAGAAAAAGCCGGAAGTGGGGCTGTGGTTCAAGTGGTAGAGTGCTATCCCTGAGCAAAAAGAAGCCAGGGACAGTGCTCAGGCCCCGAGTTCAAGCCCCAGGACTGGCAAAAAAAAAAAATCTGAAAGAAATACATTATGAATATGTACATGACAAAGAAACTAAAAGAATAAGACATGATCATAAGATAGATGTAAAAATATTATTGAAGCATATACTTTATGTAAATATTCTATGTAAATTTTATGTAATATTTTTGTAAATGCTTATACAACCTTAAAGAATGGCATTAGAGGAAAAACGGGAAAATCTTTTTGCTTTTAAATAAACACATTGTAATTTTATTTCTAGTTTAAAAAAACTTTTCAAATAATTTTAGAAGATATTTCCAGTTTGAAAGAAAAAGGAGGCAACATCAATGCAAAGCATTTTCTATGCCATTTGCTAACAAGACATCAAGAAACTACGAAGGCATGCTTTTTGCTTCCCTTGACCAAATTTCTTTGTCATATAATTTCCTCAATTGTCCTTAGATTCCTGGATCTGTCTTTAACATATCATACAGTCTACAAGGGCATATTCTTGCTCTGAAAACTTTAATGTCCATCACCTTATGCTTCTCTTTCTTTAGTTTATGGTATCATTTTCTTTTTTGTGTGTGTATGAGACTTCCATTTTTGAAATACATCACTCTTATAGCACAAACACAACATTTACATTTCAAGTTCTTTTTGCAAAATATGTGTGCCATTTTGAAAAATACTGTTGAGATCATGATCTAAAATACCTGTCAGAGTTCAAAAGTAGTATTGTTTTCAATGTATATTCCATGAGTCATCAGAAATGTCCTCTGAATCACTAGACTACTAGCTAGATACATGCACCATATTGAGCCAACAAAGAAAAGATAACTTTATTCCCCAAATGAATTGTTAAATTTTGGAAGTACAATTAATACTAAAAACATATATATTCATCCTGTAAATGCTTTCAATTCTATTGACTGAATTATACACTGACATGAAAATATGACAAAAGAAGTATATGATGGTTTAAAAATAAAGCTTTACAACTGCCTGTCCCACATTGCCTACAACACGACCATGGCAAATAAATTTATAGTCTCAAAAGTCACATTGCAATCAGGGATTCAAAGAAAACAAATGAATTTTAAAATGTAGTGCTAGCGTTTAAATACAAATTTTAAATAAATATTTTCACATCTGGGTGCTGTTGGCTCATGCCTATAATCCTAGCTACTCAGGAGGCTGAGATTTGAAGATCACAGTTCAAAGCCAGCCTGGACAAGAAAGTCCATGAGACTCTTATCTCCAATTAACCACCAGAAAATCAGAAGTGGTGCTGTAGCTCAAGTGGTAGAGCACTAGCCTTGAACTGAAGAGCTCAGGGACAGTGCCCAAGCCCAGAGTTCAAGCTCCACAACCGACAAAAAAAAAATTTTTTTCACGATTAATTAAAGTACTTTGTTCTAAAATTACCATGGCTTTTATTTGCTTTGCATTTTCATTAATAATACAAAGAATTTTGTTATCAAAAGAGGTCATGGGTTTTTAAAAAATGAGAAACACAATCTCAAAATGAGGTAACTCTAGTAAGAATTTGCATTAGTGTTCTGGAGAAGTATACCCCGGTAGAAATCTCTAATTCCTGAGAAAGAAAAGGTTTATGGCTCTAAATTGAGTTTAGGACTGTTGTTTTTTGTTGTTGTTGTTTTTTTCAGAATGGGTGTGATTTCTAAAGCCCAAATGAGAGAAATATTATACTAGCTTTGTCTGTTAAATATAAGGTTTCACTAAGAATTCCCTTAGAGAGCTACACAAAGAGAATACTATCTGATAACAAAACCTAATTGTAGGGTGTAAAACAAAACCAATCAGTAGCCAATAGGGAAGAAAATTTTACTCTATCCTCGAAGCTGTTTTAAAACAGAATTTTAAAATACAAAATGAAGTGAGAATTTCTTAACCTTGATTTACAGAAAGAAAAGTAGTCATCTTATGTTAATAGAAAGAACACAAGAAATTGAAAAACAAAGTTCTAAAACATTTTGGTTACTAAATATAACACAATTTATCTTACAAAATCGGTAAAGTAAGCTATCAGTGGCAGTAATCACAGAACATATTCTGACTCTTCTCCAATACATCACAATTAAAGATTGACATGAAATTTAAATTCTTTTTGGTACTCCATAACTTAAGGTAGGTATAACTGCATATTTCGTTAAGGATTTATAGGACTGGCCAGGAAAGTAGACCAAAACCATATCAATCACATATTTATTTTGCTTTCTTTTTTGTTGATGTTTGTTTTTGTTTTTTTGCCAGTCCTGGGGCTTGAACTCAGGGCCTGAGCACTTTCCCTGACTTCTTTTTGCTCAAGGCTAGCACTCTGCCAACTTGAGCCACAGCACCACTTCTGGCCTTTTCTATATATATGTGGTGCTGAGGAATCGAACCCAGGGCTTCATGTATACGAGACGAGCACTTTACCACTAGGCCATATTCCCAGCCCTTACTTTCTTTTTTTGGTCAGTCCTGGGGCTTAAACTCTGGGCCTAGATGCTGTCCTTGAGCTTTTTTTCTCAAGGCGAGAGCTCTACGACTTGAGCTACAGCTCCACTTCTGGCTTGTTTTGTACTCTGGTGGAAATGGTGGCTCACACCCATAATCCTAGCTACTCAGGAGGCTGAGACCTGAGGCTCCCTGTTGGAAGCCAGTCCAGGCAGGAAAGATTGTGAGACTCTTAGCTCCAATTAGCCACCAGAATACTGGAAGTGAATGTGAGTCTAGAGCAAAAAAGCTCAGGGACTGTACCCAGGACACCCAGAGTTCAAGCCCTTTCCTAAGGTACACACAGCCGGTTTCAGTCTGTGATCTGAGCCACTGGTACCTAGCTTCAATCACATATTTTAAATATAGTCTCTGATCCTACTTTATAATTATAGATTTCTAGCTGGTAGTGCTACAGATTTCTGATTGTTCAAAATGAAAGAGTTATATGCTTTTATTTAAGCTTATTTCAGGTAGCTGTTAAAACAATTATTAGTAACAGCTCAACTATCACTTAATAGGAAGACTTTTCCATCCTCCTAAGCAGTAATAATCATTTCTTTATGGTTCCATAACATTTTTTTCAAAATGATTTTTTTTTCACTTTACATGTCTCTCTATACTGAAAGACAATCCAGGACAGAAAACATACCTAATCAATTTTATATGCTCAGTACCCTCAGTAGTATCTCAGAAAGCATTTAGGAAACAAATGAACCAATAACTACACAAATAAGAGACAGTATGCCAAGAGTCCAAAAAGAAGATATATCTCAGTGGCAGACCACTTGCCTAACATGTGTCAGGCCTTGGAGTCCATTCTCAGTACCACAAAAAAAAAAAAATAACAAAAAATAAAATATGAAGAGTGATTGTAATGTCCATCCTGTTTACACAGTTGGAAAGAAAACACTTGTAAAGATCAAAGATTCGGGAAGTCATGGCTCAGTCATATTCATTCAACAAATTCAGTATTTCCACTATTTACTGCAACCTTATACTCCAAAAGAAATAAAGTTCCTTTTAATTTATGTATATTTTGGCCAGTTTCTGTCTTGCAAAATTGTTTATATCACAAAGTTATTTCAAAACTTATGTTAGAGCAAGGTACCAAAGGTCTGTTAACATAGGTACTCAGAAGGCTAAGATCTGAGGAATAAGATTCAAAGTCACCCAAACAGAAAAGCCTGAGAAGCTTCATCTCCAAAAATATACTCATCAAAAAGCAGGGCTGGGGCACAATTCACAATAGCTAAAATTTGGAAACAACCCAGATGCCCCTCCACAGATGAATGGATCCAAAAAATATGGTACTTATACACAGTGGAATACTACATAGCGATTAGGAATGATGAAATACTGTTATTCGCAGGGAAATGGTCAGAACTCGAACAAATAATGTTGAGCGAGACAAGCCTAGAACACAGAAAACAAAGGGGCATGATCTCCCTGATATATGACTGTTAACAAAGGGAGATGGAGAGACAGTAGAGACCAAGTCTGTGAACACTGTATATGTGCTTGATACATTGTAAATTGCATATGGGTCTACCTGACCTAGACAAGGGATGGAAAAACAGGTTGTAAGATATCACAAGAAATGTACACACTGCCCTACTATGTAACTGTACCCTCGTTGCACAACACCTTGTAAAAAAATATTTTTTTTTTTGCTTAATTAATAATAAAAAAAATTAAAAAAAAAAAAAAAAAAAAAAAAGCAGGGCTGGGGGAGTGGCCCATTTTAGCCAAGCAAGCAAGCCAAGCAAATATTAGGTCCTGAATCCACCTATAAGTACCCCCGCCAAAAAAAAAAAATTATTTAGATGGATATTTTTCATTCTTGTGAAAATGTATATCTTTGACATATAAAGGCTACTTCAGTTTGTCATTTTGTGTGTAAAAATTACATATAAACAAAATGTATTTTCACAAAATTAATAATAGAAAATGTGATTAAAATGTATTTGAAATACTTGTGGTAGAACTGAAATTTTAACTCAGAACCCTGAGCTTGCTAGGCAAGTGCTCTACCACTTGTACCATGCCCCAGTCCTAAAATTTTAAATTAATTAGTTACTAGGTGTTTCTCTTGAAGGTGATTAACTGTTCACCATTATCCTTTAAAATACTCAATAGCACAACAGTGTGAGTTTTTCTTATCTCTCCTTCAAAATAAAAATAGACACTCTTGTGGCTGGGAATATAGCCTAGTGGCAAGAGTGCTTGCCTCATATACATGAAGCTCTGGGTTCAATTCCCCAGCACCACAGATATAGAAAACGGCCAGAAGTGGCGCTGTGGCCCAAGTGGCAGAGTGCTAGCCTTGAGCAAAAAGAAACCAGGGACAGTGCTCAGGCCCTGAGTCCAAGGCCCAGGACTGGCAAAAAAAAAAAAAAAAAAAAAAAGACTCTTCTGAGAAGATGCAAAATACACTCAGTAAGAGTCCCACAACAGTTACTCGGTTTACAATCTGAGTAAATCAGTAACTGCTTAGTCTCCATCTGTTCATCTATAAAGAGGATAAGATGTAATCAGTAACCTTCAAACTGGGCTGTAAAATCTTAAGGATTGTGTATATTTAGGGAAAGGAGGAATAGAAGATAATTAAAATTTGTACTTCATAAAAACAACTCAAAATCCAGGAACTATAATCCTAGCTACTCAGGAGGCTGAGACCTAAGGATTGCAGTTTGAAGTCAGTCCAGGTAAGAAAGGCTATGAGTCCCTTGTCTCCAATTAATCAGAAAATAGCTGGAAGTAAAGCTGTAGTTCAAGTGGTAGAGAGCTAGCCTTGAGCACAGAAACTCAGGAACAGTGCCCAGGCCTTTAGTTCAAGCTCCAATATCAGCACAAAAAAAAAAAAAAAAAAAAGAATTCATACACTATACTACATGATTTGTAAGGATCCTTTCAAGTAACTAAAAATCTACTATTGTACTCATTTGTCCTATTAAAGACTATTTATTGTTAGTCTCCCTCTTAAACAGGAAAAATACAATGCCAACTACTGTATGAAGATCCTTTTAAAAACTGCAATGGACCCAGGTGCTGGAGGGTCACACCTGTTATCCTAATTAGTAGGCTGAGATTTGAGAATCATGATTCAAAGACAGCCTGGGCAGGAAAGTCCATGAAACTCTTCCAATAAACTACGCAAAAAGCCTGAAGTAAAACTACGGCTCAAGTGGTAGAGTATTAGCCTTGAACAAAAAAGGCCAGGGACAGCACTCAGGCCTTGAGGCCTGAGGCCCCAGGACCAGCACCAAAAAAAAAAAAAAAAAAAATGGAAGTCACCCAATTCTAATATTCATGCTATCTGTTTTGTGTGTGTGGTGGGGGTAGGGTCGTAGGGCTTGAACTCAGTGCCAGGGCACTGTCCTTGAGCTCTTTCTGCTCAAGGCTAGCACTCTACCACTTGAGCACAGTGCCACTTCCAACTTTTACTGTATACGTGTACCCAGGAATCAAACCCAGGGTGTCATGCATAATAGGCAAGCTCTCTACCACTAGACCAAACTACTGGCCCCTCGTGCTATCTATTTTTAATAGTTGCCCTATTTTCAGGCAAAATGGTCTTCTAGAGATCAAAACAAGGAATTATCTTCCCTTTAAGTGAGTTAGCAAATTATTTTAATATCATTCTAATATCACAATTATTAAAAAGACATTAAAGGAACCAATTTTTTAAAATACCTGTACTATAAATTGTAACTCTCTTCTTTCTGCTTCCCATTGTTCTGCTTGTAATCTAAATTCCTCCAATGCAGTCTCCCTGATATGAGACTCCATATCATTCTTCTCTTGCTGGTGTGTTTCCAATGCTTCCTTTATAGAAATAAAATCTTGCTTTACTTTTACATAAAAAAAGCTATCTTCCATCCTTCAACCCAATTTAAACATACATGGTGCTATCCTTTCCTTACCTAAAGATAAAAAAAAAAACCTCAGAATTCAACTTCTATGTACATATTGCAAAAAGATAAAAACCTATAAACTTTTTGGTCACATTATAATAAAACTATTGCTTTGGTAAGAATGATGGTTTAACCATTTAGAACCTAAATCCAAAATAAGAAGTTAGGGTTACTTATTTTAAGCACTTATTTTAAGTTCTTGTGTTGTAGACACATGTGACTCAATTTTCTGAAAAATTTAACTTCAGATGTTAGCACAAAATAACATTATAGGGTAGAGAGACAGAAAGTAGATTAAAATAAATAAATCTCTAAACCTGAACAAATTGTTTAGATTATCTCTGATCATTTATACAAATGTAACAGAAAACAATGGATTCCAAATGGGAAAGCCAGCTACAGTGATTCACTCTTGTAATCCCAGCTACTCAGAGGCAGGAAGACCACAGCTGCAGGCCAACTGAGACAAAAAATAAAATGTAAGTCACACCCATCTCAAGCCGGTTGTAATGGTTCACACCTGAATCCTAACTACACAAGAGTATAGTTTTTATAGTTTTTGCCAGGGCAAAAAGTGTGAAACGGGCTGGGAATCCTAGTGGCAAGAGTGCTTGCCTCGTATATATGAAGCCTTAGGTTCAATTCCTCAGCACCACATATATAGAAAAGGCCAGAAGTGGCCACCGTGGCTCAAGTTGACAGAGTGCTAGCCTTGAGCAAAAACGAAGTCAGGCACAGTGCTCAGGCCCTGAGTCCAAGCCCCAGGACTGGAAGAAAAAAAAAAAGCATGAAACATTTAAAAAACAGCTAATGCAGCTGAAGACCAAGTATCTCATATCTATAATCATCATTACTAAGAAAGCTGAAATCTGAGGAGGACAATTTTGTGCAATAAGTGAATATAAGAAAATACCTGGGCTGGGAATATGTCCTAGTGGTAAAGTGCTCACCTCGTATACTTGAAGCCCTGGGTTCAATTTCTCAACACCACATATATAGAAAAAGCCAGAAGTGGCACTGTGGCTCAAGTGGTAGAGTACTAGCCTTGAGCAAAAAAAGTCAGGGACAGTGCTCAGGCCCTGAGTTCAGCCACAGAATTGGCAAGAAAAAAAGATTCCTGAACATTAAAAAATTGAAAACAAAAATTTTAAATTTAGACTACTTAACTAATTTCTGGTTCTACAGATAAGTATTTTGAAACAGCTTTTCCTATGTGTACCACATTTACAAGATCTAATTTGGTTCAAGCCCTTAATAATATAAAAATCCGGGGCTGGGGATATAGCCTAGTGGCAAGAGTGCCTGCCTCGGATACACGAGGCCCTAGGTTCGATTCCCCAGCACCACATATACAGAAAACGGCCAGAAGCGGCGCTGTGGCTCAAGTGGCAGAGTGCTAGCCTTGAGCGGGAAGAAGCCAGGGACAGTGCTCAGGCCCTGAGTCCAAGGCCCAGGACTGGCCAAAAAAAAAATATATATATATATATATAAAAATCCAAGATCATGGGCTGGAAATATGGCCTAGTGGCAAGAGAGCTCGCCTCATCTACATGAAGCCCTGGGTTCGATTCTCCAGCACCACATATCTAGAAAACGGCCAGAAGTGGCGCTGTGGCTCAAGTGGCAGAGTGCTAGCCTTGAGCAAAAAGGAAGCCAGGGACAGTGCTCAGGCCCTGAGTCCAAGGCCCAGGACTGGCAAAAACAAAACAAAACAAAAAAAAATCCAAGATCATAAGATCAATTTTCTAATTTATTAGGTTTAAAACTAAGTTCCCATTGATATGAGAAGAAAAAACTCCATCACTTATATACAAGAGAAAGAAAGCTTCCTTGCCCATTTAGATCTGGTTTATAAATATTACTCATAACTTTTAGTAATGGAAAGCTACTCTAAGAACTCATCTTCAATCCCAGAACTTACCCAAAGGGCTCAGTACAGAACAGTTCAAAGCCAATATACTGAAATCAAAGCAGAGTTCCCTCAAGCAGTTGTTGAGATCCTATCAATATCTTCTACCTTAAGGTTGAATTTGATGGGTTGTAAGGAAGGCTAATGCCACCCCCTTTCTTTCCTCTTGGCTGTGTAACATTTGATGAGGGAAAAAATTATGCATGCCCACCCAAAGACTGGTAGTACCAACTACACCCAAATATATACCATTCAAATACTAATGGAGTAGGCCAGGCACTATTCCAAGATCTAGGAACACAGTGCAAATAAGAGACAAAACTAGAATTACTGACAAAGAGGAAATTAAACAAAAAATCTGCTAACAATGTCTAGGAACCCTTGTGCCACGACTTTCACATTTACTAAATAATTTTACTAAATAATTTAAAATAATTTTGTAGTGGGCTAGGAATATGGCCTAGTGGTAGAGTGCTTGCCTCCTATACATGAAGCCCTGGGTTCGATTCCGTAGCATCACATACATAGAAAAGGCCAGATGTGGCACTGTAGCTCAAGTGGTAGAGTGCCAGCCTTGAGCAAAAAGCAGCTCAGGGACAGTGCTCAGGCCTTGAGTTCAAGCCCCAAGACTGGCAAAAAAAAAAAAAAAAAATTTTAGGGCTGGGGATACGGCCTAGTGGCAAGAGTGCTTGCCTCCTATACATGAGCCCCTGGGTTCAATTCCCCAGCACCACATATACAGAAAATGGCCAGAGGGGGCGCTGTGGCTCAAGTGGCAGAGTGCTAGCCTTGAGCAAAAAGAAGCCACTGGGGGCTGGGGATATGGCCTAGTGGCCATTTTCAGAATTCAGAGCCATTTACACGAGACATATACAGAATTCATATCTTTTCATTTACTATTACTTCATAAACATAAATATAGGCAATTCAAAAGTCTTAACAATTTCAACTCTACACCCCATAAATACTTTAAGAAGTAAAAGAAAGGGGCTGGGGATATGGCCTAGTGGCAAGAGTGCCTGCCTCATATACATGAGGCCCTGGGTTCGATTCCCCAGCACCACATATACAGAAAATGTCCAGAAGTGGCGCTGTGGCTCAAGTGGCAGAGTGCTAGCCTTGAGCAAGAAGAAGCCAGGGACAGTGCTCAGGCCCTGAGTCCAAGCCCCAGGACTGGAAAAAAAAAAAAAAGAAGTAAAAGAAAAAAAAACAAGCAAAGTGCCATTGGCTCATGCATATAATCCTAGCCACTCAGGAGGTTGATGTCTGAGGATTGCGGTTTGAAGCCAGCCTAGGCAGGAAAGTCCATAAGATTTTTATCACTAATCAATCACCAAAAAAGCCAGATGGATGGGGGGGGGGGGAGGGAAAGAGGGTAAGGGGAGGGAGGAATGAGGAAGGAGGTAACAAACAGTACAAGAAATGTATCCAATGCCTAACGTATGAAACTGTAACCTCTCTGTACCTCAGTTTGACAATAAAAATTTAATTACAAAAAAAAAAGCCAGATGGAGCTGTGGCTCAAGTGGTAGAGTGCTGGCCTTGCATAAAAAGCTCAGGGACAGCACCCAACCTCTGCATTCAAGCCATTAAAAAAGCATTGAAAAAAATAAGAACACGTGTAGCTCAGAATAGTTTTAGTAAAAGTTAAATACACTTCCTAAGTCTTCGTAGAACGTGATCAACATAGAAATGAAGCTTAAATCTAACATACTAATACTTTTCTAACATAATTGAATATTGAAAACAAAATCTAGGACCTAAATTTCTAAAATTTCATATTTTCATACTGTTAAACCAAAAAAGCTACAAGTTCTTGTTTTTGTACAATATGCACACCTAAGTGTTTTACTTTTTGTTTGCTTTGTTTTTTGTTATGCTCACTTGAGCATGCTA
This sequence comes from Perognathus longimembris pacificus, assembly GCF_023159225.1. Lineage (NCBI taxonomy): Eukaryota > Metazoa > Chordata > Mammalia > Rodentia > Heteromyidae > Perognathus > Perognathus longimembris. The sequence goes on along the minus strand of NC_063161.1, from coordinate 116,475,648 downwards.
GGCAAGCATACATACCACTGAGCTACAGTAGAAGCCTTGTTTCCTTCTTAATTCTGGACAGAGATCTCAAGCTGCTTTTCACAAATAAACAGTATACATATTAATACACTACTGAAACATATTGCAAAAAACACTCATAAAAATGCCACTAAAAAGGAAAAAAGAGGAGCTGGGAATGTGGCTTAGTTGTAGAGTGCTTGCCTAGCATGCACGACAGCCTGGGTTCAATTCCTTGGCACTACATATACAGAAAAATCCAGAAGTGGCGCTGTGGCTCAAGAGGTAGAATGCTAGCCTTGTGCAAAAGGAAGCCAGGGACAGTGCTCAGGCCCTGAGACCAAGCCCCAGGACTGGCAACAAAAAAAGGAAAATCAAGAAGTTATATAATGATAACTTCAAGTAATGTACATTATGTCTATATTATATATAGAAAATTTCCCTTATAGAAAAATTTTACCTGAAGAGTTTTTTCTAATTTGCTTTTCTCCTTCATAAGTGCATCATATTCTCGATTGCAATTTTGAATTATACTGTCTCTTTCCTCCAAATCTTGTTCAAATTTTCTACATTCTTCTTTCCATTTCTGCTGTGAAGTATGAAATGCTTGCTCAATCTCATTTGCTTTTCCTTGAAGTTCTGAATTTTGAGCTATTAAAGATGTAATAGAACAGGTATTTTTAGAACCATGAGTTATATAACTAGGAATCAAAAAACCTAAGCTTTATAGCTAATTTTACTAAGACAAAACAACTCTTTCAGTAAAGCTCTTGAAAAGCTCACTGCCCCCAGAACAATCTCACTTACTCTTTTTCTTAGAAAAAGATGATGTTGTTATGAAATAGTATAGCATATTCTAAGACATGCTCAAGTTTAGATGCACCTCACTTTTTCTCTTACTCAAGAAAAAAATTGGGCTGGGGATATGGCCTAGTGGCAAGAGTGCTTGCCTCGTATAAATGAAGCCCTGGGTTCGATTCCCCAGCACCACATATACAGAAAACGGCCAGAAGTGGCGCTGTGGCTCAAGTGGCAGAGTGCTAGCCTTGAGCAAAAAGAAGCCAGGGACAGTGCTCAGGCCCTGAGTCCAAGGCCCAGGACTGGCCAAAAAAATAAATAAATAAAATAAAAGACTAAAGGAGATTATACATTTTGGTAACTGAATACTGGAAACAAACTAGTTGTAACACACCTTACAAAAGAGACCATCATAAAACAGGCTAGGAAGCACTGCTCTTGCACTTAAGATCAGCTGTTTATTCACACAACATGAGATGCTACTAATTTTTACCCTATTGTTAGGTGAATAGTAATCAACACTTCTCAACATACTGCTACTAATGCTCATACATCTAGAAAAAAAGTAAGGAGGGCTGGGGATATGGCCTAGTGGCAAGAGAGCTTGCCTCGTATACATGAGGCCCTGGGTTCAATTCCCCAGTACCACATATACAGAAAACAGCCAGAAGTGGCGCTGTGGCTCAAGTGGCAGAGTGCTAGCCTTGAGCAAAAGGAAGCCAGGGACAGTGCTCAGGCCCTGAGTTCAAGGCCCAGGACTGGCCAAAAAAAAAAAAAGAAAAAAAGTAAGGAAAGGCTTCCTGCTCTGGCTCTATCTCCCACCTCCTGGTTAAAACTCTGATTCTTTGATCCCTCAGTAACTAAAAACATCTTCAAATTATTTTGTTGTAAAAATAAAATGAAGAAATATGTACAAACATGCATGTTAAACAACAACAACAACAAAAATCAATTGGGCCAGGCACCAGTGGCTCACGCCTGTAAATCCTAGCTACTCTGGAGGGTGCGATCTGAGGATTGTGGTTCAAAGGCAGCCAGGGCAGAAAAAACAGTGAAACTCCTAACTCCAATTAACCTCCAGAAAACCAGAAGTTGAACTGTGGCTCAAAGTGGGAGAGCAAAGAGCTCAGGGATAGCACAGCAAAGAGCTCAGGGATAGCACGCAGGCCCTGAGTTCAAGCACCACAATGAACAACAACAAAAATCAATTGCTAGTAATATCATTTTAAAATTGTATTTCTTTCTATTTTGAATAGATCACACATAAGATTCAAATTTCAAAAGTATAGGACATATAAAAGGATATATGGAAACACCCTCCCTCCCACTCAGTTGTTATCCCCAGAAAAGACACCATCTTATGGTCTAGAATTCAATGTTTGAGACCATTTTGACTACCAGATCTTTTGCACTTAACCAGATCTACTCTTTTCTTTTGAAACCTAAAAAACTTCTCTTCGTGTATATTTCTGAAATTGCATACTACCAAACCTTCAGGTAGGTCTCTTTCCAGACTGGTGAGCATTCAATGGCCCAATTCAACTTTCCAACTCATAGAGGTGTTCAGTAACCTCACTGATGATTTATCTCTTTTCTCTCTTACCAGATTTTTTCATTATTTCTGTTATTCATATTGGTCCTCAGGTTTTCTATTTGTCCTCTCTTATTTTCCTGCCTTCCACAATGATTCCTAGAACATTTTTCCATCTTTATTTTCAATGCTTTTATTAACATTTTTCACTACTTTTGTTTGTTTGTTTTTGTTTGTTTGTTTTTTGCCAGTCCTGGGGCTTGGACTCAGGGCCTGAGCACTGTCCCTGGCTTCTTTTTGCTCAAGGCTAGCACTCTGCCACTTGAGCCACAGTGCCACTTCTGGCCATTTTCTGCATATGTGGTGCTGGGGAATTGAACCCAGGGCCTCATGTACACGAGGCAACCACTAGGCCATATCCCCAGCCCACTTCTACTTTTGCATCTTTTCATTTCTAAGAGCTTTCTTTTTCACCCAGATTCTATACTTAAGAGTGAAGGTTTCCAATTGTGGCCTTCTCTAGAAGAGGATATGGCTAAGTCGTTTACTGAGAAATCCCAACATTACTATCATTATATTTTCCTTCTCAGTTGGTCAGGTGACCCATAAAGAATTCTCCAAGTTCCCACATGTAGCTTAAGTATCTAGGTGCTATCTTTTGGAGTAGCAAGTAGAAAAAGGGATATGGATATTACTCTAACTAAAAGAGTACTTAGAAATGGAGAAGATAAAAAAGAGTGAATAATTTAAATTTTTTGTTTTAGCTTATATACAGAGTAGATTTCATTTTCACATTTCCAGACACATTTAAAATATGTTTCAATCAATCTCATCCCTTCTATGAATTTCCTTTCCCCATTCTCCCTTTCCTACCTTCCCAAAACAATTTCAATAGGTTTTCTCGTTCAATTTTTATAGCTATAAACAATCTCTTTCAATCAAATCTATACCCTTTCAAAATGTATTTCAAAATTACGTTCGATCTAAACAGGAGGATTTTATTGTTGTTATGTTTAATGTACTAGGTGAATTTCCATTGGCGTATCCCCTGTGGTCACTGTATATGATTTTGGTACATCAGATATGATATATATACTTATATGAACTAGGGAAGGGAAAGAAAAATGAGGGAGGGCGTAACAAATATAACAAGAAATGTACTGGGCCGGGGATATGGCCTAGTGGCAAGAGTGCTCGCCTCGTATACATGAAGCCCTGGGTTCGATTCCCCAGCACCACATACACAGAAAATGGCCAGAAGTGGCGCTGTGGCTCAAGTGGCAGAGTGCTAGCCTTGAGCAAAAGGAAGCCAGGGGCAGTGCTCAGCCCCTGAGTCCAAGGCCCAGGACTGGCAAAAAAAAGAAATGTACTCATTACATTATGTAACTGTAACCCTTCTGTATACCACCTTGTCAATAAAATTTAATTTAAAAAATTATGTACCTTCTAGTGTACTTCTGTCTCTGAGTCTCTTTTGTAATATGTTTCAGCAGTGTATTAATGTGTATACTGTTTATTTATGAAAAGCAGTTTGAGACCTCTGATCAGAATTAAAAAGAAAACAGAGCTTTCACTGTAGCTCAGTGGTATATATAATGCTTCCCTAACATACTCAATTGAGTTTTATTCCCAGCATAACAAAAATAAAGCAAACAAAAAACAAAACACTTATGTTTGCATATTGTACAAAGGTAAGAACCTGTAGGGGCTGGGAATGTAGCCTAGTGGTAGAGATATTGCTTACTATGCATGAAACCCTGGGTTCGATTCCTTAGCACCACATATACAGAAAAAGCCAGAAGTGGCACTATGGTTCAGGTGATAAGAGTGCTAGTCTTGAGCAAAAAGAAGCCAGGGACAGTGCACAGGCCCTGAGTTAAAGCCCTAGGACAGGCAAAGAAAAAAAAAGAAGAAGAAGAAGAACCTGTAGCCTTTGTGTATGAAAATATGAAATTTAAGAAATTTAGAATATTGTGTTGTTTTCATATATATAGTTTTCTTATGACTGAAAACATATGATATTTTGTTTTCTGAGCTTAGCATGTCTCACTCAGTGCATCTATTTTCCATTTTTGTTTATTTTTTGCCAGTCCTGGGGCTTGAACTCAGGGCCTGAGTCCCTGGCTTCTTTTTGCTCAAGGCTAGCACTCTACCACTTGAGCCACAGCACCATTTCCAGCTTTTTCTATGTATGTGGTACTGAGTAATCAAACCCATGGCTTCACGTATACGAGGCAAGCACTTTACCACCAGGCCATATTCCCAGCCCCCATTTTCCTGTAAATGACATGATTTCCTATAAATGACACAGACATACAGTGCCAATACCAGGCTTTTGTTACCATGGTTCTTTAAGATAATTTGAGGTTTGGTATTATGCTTGGTGTCTGTGCTTGAATACTGTCTGTAGTATCTTTTTCTGTTGAAATCTAGTTTAATTCCATTATGGTCTGACAGAATACATAGAGTTATTTCAGTTTTCTTATATTTTCTCAGATTTTCTGTATATAGAAAGTCTTATGAGCTGCTAAGAACATGTTTGTGCTATAACTGGGTGAAGTACTCTGTAGATGTCTGATAATTTCATTTGGTATATGCTGCCATTTAGTTCTAGGGTTTCTTTGCTGAGTTTTTTGTGTAGATAACCTATCTGTTGGGGAGAGTGGAATACTGAAGTTGCTCACTATTACTGTGTTGCTACGTAACAAAGTCTGTAAGTCCAGAAGTGTCTAATAAATCTGAGTGTGAGCTATTTGGTGCATATATATTAACAATTGTAAATTTTTTTCATGGATCATTAACTTTATTAATATGAAGGGACTCTGACTAATTTTTAGCTTGCAATCTATATTATTATGTATAAATATGGCTAATGGTAAACACTTTTGAAGTCCATTTGCTTGGAAGGTCTTTTTCACACATCCTTTTACCCCAAGCCATGTTTTTCTTATAGGCAACAAATGGTTAGATCTTGTTTTTTGATCCAAGTATGCACTATATGTCCTTTTTTTTTTTTTTGGTTGGTCATGGGTATTGAACTAAGGGCCTGGGCATTGTCTTTGAGCTCTTTTTGCTTAAGGCTAGAGCTCCACCACTTTGAGCCACAGCTCTACTTCTGGTTTTCTGATGGTTAACTGGAGATAAGAGTCTCATGAACTTTCCTGCCCAGGTTGGCTTTGAACTGTGATCATCTGATGTCAGCCTTCTACTAAGTAGCTAGGACTACAGGTGTGAGGCCCCAGCGCCCAACTGTTATGACTTTTATATATCTTTTGACTGAAGAATTAAGATCATTAACATTCAATGTTAATATTCAGAGAAGTATGCCATATTTCCTGGCATTTTGGTATTCTTGTGATGTTTGCTTCTTTCCTCTTCCTACTTTGCTAAACTATTCTACTAGTGTTTGTTCTTTTCTTGCTATTTTTAGATTTCCTTCTTCTGTGGGTAGTTCATCCATAAGCACCTTTTGTGCTGGTAGTTTAATAGTCATAAATTCTAGTAGTTTTTGTTTATTGCAGAACATTTTTATTTCTCCACCAATTTTAATGGATAGCTTCACTACGTAAAACTGCGTAGGTTAGTAGTGGTTATCTTTTGAGTCTTAAATAATATCTTTCCATGTCCTCCTTGCATTTAGTGTCTATATTGAGAAATGTGCTGTTGTTAGAATGAGTTTGTCATAATAAGTTACTTATTTTTCTTCTTTTGACGCTTTCAATATTCTTTATTCTGTATATTTAGATCCCTTACTATAATGTGCCTAGGAGCATTTCTTTTCTAATCTTGCCTGTCTGGAGTTCTGTAGGCCTTCAACATAAGGATGATACTCTATTTCTCAAATATTTTCTACTATTATTTTGTTGAATAGATTCTCAAAGCCTTTAATTTTTATTTCTTCTTCCTCATTGATCCCCATAATTTGTAAGATTAATCTTTTTTTTTTTTTTTTTTTTGGCCAGTCCTGGGCCTTGGACTCAGGGCCTGAGCACTGTCCCTGGCTTCTTCCCGCTCAAGGCTAGCACTCCGCCACTTGAGCCACAGCGCCGCTTCTGGCCGTTTTCTGTATATGTGGTGCTGGGGAATCGAACCTAGGGCCTCGTGTATCCGAGGCAGGCACTCTCGCCACTAGGCTATATCCCCAGCCCAAGATTAATCTTTTGACTGTGTCTGAGAAGTCTTGTCTCTTCTTGTAACTTTCTAAGTACTTTTGCAGTGCCTTTGATCTAATTTATCTGCTCCAATCTTTTCCAGTTTGCCTTAGAATCCAGAGTATTTTCATACTCTAGAAAGACCTTCTTTAATAAGGGTGGTAGTAGGAATCAAGGGTAAATAATTTTGAAATGCATTTTAAAAGAGGATGAATACTCAAGTAGCACACACAAGGCCCTGGGTGGGATCCTCAACATCATAATTTTTAAAAAAATAAAAGAACCTCACAAAATTACCAGGTTTTATACACACTCAGCAAAGTCCATCAATCAAAGGCCATTCAATGAACCAAACCCTCACTTTGATCCTACACAAATATACACATCAAGCAATGCCAAAGAATCATATTACTACCCTAAATATTAAAAGAAACAGAAATATTCTTACCACGAAGTTTTTCTTGGATCCTATGGGCTTCAGCTAATCGTTCTTCAGCAGCTCGTCTTCCAAGACCAGCTTCCTTTCTAGCAACAGCCAGATCATATTCCAGACTTTGTCGTAATGCTTCTCCTTTTTCAATCTCAGACCGCAGCTTGGCAATCTGGCTCTCATAACCTGACAACTAGAAACAAATTTGTAAGCTTAAGAAATAATATTAGGGGGCTGGGAATATGGCCTAGTGGCAAGAATGCTTGCCTCATATAAATGAAGCCCTGGGTTCAATTCCCCAGCACCACATATTTGGAAAATGGCCAGAAGTGGCGCTATGGCTCAAGTGGCAGAGTGCTAGCTTTGAGCAAAAAGAAGCCAGGGACAGTGCTCAGGCCCTGAGTCCAAGGCCCAGGACTGGCAAAAAAATAAATAAATTTAAAATTATAATAATATTAAAATATGTCTCCAAGATATTGATATCATGTACTTAAACATTTAAATTTCTTAGAACAACATGATTCCATACATTTGTAAGAATTTACAAATTTGTATTGTCTGGAACACTAGAAATATTTTTGCATCAAATGACATTCAATAGTTTCTTGTTTTAGAGAAACTACTAGAGAGGGAGAAAAAACACCTCTTAAAGCTACGCACCGATAGCTCACGCCTGTAACCCTAGCTACCCAGAGTTACTCTATTCAGAAGACAGAGGCTCAAAACCAGCCCAGAAAAGTCCATGAGACTCCTCTCTCCAAAATAAGTAGCAAAGAGCTTGGCTAGAGGTATGGCTCAAGTAGTAGAATACCAATAAACAAGCAATTCTAGCCAAAAATATTTAAACTCTCATATGAATTTGTTATACAAATAAAGAAAAATCATGCTTTTAGTAATAAAAGTACTTAAAGTACATAATACATAAGCAATTAAAATTTATTTTCTCTACTTCTACTCTGTAAGCATAATCAGAAAGCAAACTGCATCAAAGCACTATTTACTAAACATTGTCTATGTTATTTTTGTTCATTATGACATCAATGACAAAGCATAAAGTATTGAAAGTGGCAACTCTTCAGAAATCTTAACTACTAATATGTAACCCTCCATATTCCTAGCCCTGAGTCAAGGCTTATGTATATAATGATACTCTTCACACTACACTGAGATGACTAGGCTAAGCTTTAAAAATGAATAAAATCTGGGGCTAAGGTTGTAGCTTAGTAATAACTGCATAGCCTATCCTTGGTCTCCCAACATATGAGAAAAAAAATAAAAGATTTAAATAGAGGGGGTTGCCAAATAGCAAAAAACAATCCTAAGTAGAAAGAACAGTGCAGGAGGAATATCAATACCACACTTTAAATTGTACTACAAAGCTAGAGTAATAAAAACAGCTTGGTACTGGCACAAGAACAGGCCTGAGGACCATTGGAACAGAACTGAAGACCCAGAAATGAACCCATAGACCTATGGCTACCTAAACTTTGACAAAGAAGCTAAAAATATAGGTTGGAACAAAGACAGCCTCTTCAACAAATGGTGCTAGCAAAACTGGGTCAACACCTGTAACAAACTAAAACTAGACCCCTATTTATCACCCTGCACCAAAATCAACTCCAAATGGATCAAAGACCTGGAAATAAAATCAGACACCCTGAAAACTCTGCAAGAAGAAATAGGAGAATCTCTAGGACTCCTTGGCACTGGAAGAAGCTTCCTCAACAAAGGTCCAGAAATCCAACAAATCAAAGAAAGTCTGGACAAGTGGGACTGTATCAAATTGCAGAGCTTCTTCAGGGCAAAAGATATAGCTTCCAAGATAAATAGAAAGCCCACAGATTGGGAAAAGATCACCAGCCACACAACGGACAAAGGCCTGATATCTAAAATATACACAGAACTCAAAAAGTTAAATTCCTCCAAAACGAACAATCAAAGAACCAACAGCCCTCTCAACAAATGGGCTAAAGACCTAAAAAGAGACTACTCTGAAGAGGAAATGAGAATGGCCAATGAGTCACATGAAAAAGTGCTCTACATCACTGGCCATAAAAAAAATGCAAATCAAAACAACACTGAGATACCACCTCACCCCAGTAAGAATGTCTATATCAGAAAATCTAATAATAACAAATGCTGGAGAGGATGTGGCCAAAAGAGAACTCTACTACATTGTTGGTGGGAATGCAAACTTGTTCAACCCCTCTGGAAATCAGTGTGGAGGTTCCTAAGAAGGCTAAACATAGAGCTCCCCTACGACTCAGCAGCTCCACTTTTGGGCATCTACCCAAAAGATTACAAGCAAGAACACACTAAAGCCACCAGCATAACAATGTTCATCACAGCACAATTTGTCATTGCTAAAACATGGAACCAACCTAGATGCCCCTCAGTAGATGAGTGGATCAGGAAAATGTGGTCCATATACACAATGGAATTCTATGCTTCCATTAGAAGGAATGACACTGCCCCATTGGTAAGGAAATGGAAGGACTTGGAAAAAATCATACTAAGTGAAGTGACCCAGACCCACAGAAACATAAACCCTATGGTGTCCCTCACAGGGAATAGCTAGTACAGGAATGGGCTAGTCATGGTAGAAGACCAAAATACCCCACATAATACAAATACACCACATAAGAAGATGCCAAGTGAAATGAACTCCACATTACGGAAATGAGTTGTGCCACTGTTGTGATTGTTCTCAGAATGCCATGTGAACTCGTACTGCATTTTTTCTTTTTCCTTGTCAGTTTGTTTGACTGAGTAGTTCGTCTAGTTTTGTTTCTTTTGTAGTCCCTTCCTGTAGCTGTACCCTTGCTATCACTGTGCTACATCCAAGTACCCTGGATATTGTCTGATACGGGTAGTAGAATTGGGGAAGGGAGAGGGAATACAAGGATCAAGAGACAAAGAACAAAAAGACAAACTATTCAAAAAGCAACACTTAGAAACCATTTGGTGTAAACCAACTGCACAACTCTTGGGGAAAGAGGGAAAGGGGGAGGGGGGAAATGAGGGAGGAGGTAACAAGTAGAACAAGAATTGTACTCACTGCCTTTCATATGAATCTGTAACCCCTCTATATCACACTTTGACAATAAAAAACTGAAAGAAAGGAAAAAAATAGAGTAGGATGGAAATGTGGCCTAGTGGTAGAGTACTTGCCTAGCATACATGAAGCCCTGGGTTCAATTCCTCAGCACCACATAAACAGAAAAACCCTGAAGTGGTGCTGTGGCTCAAGTGGTAGAGTGCTAGCCTTCAGCAAAAACAAGCCAGGGACAGTGCTCAAGACAGAGTTCAAGCCCCAGGACTGGCAAAAAAAAAAAAAAAAAGAACACAAAAGACAGGCTATATAATCATAAATGATCATATAAGAGAAAGAAAATACTGTCCTTCATAAATATAAATAAATATGTATTTAAATACATATGAAATATATATACTATTAAGATATAAAAACATAATAAAAAGAAACTAAGATAATTTCTTAATTATACTATAATTCAAAATTATATACTCAAATCTACTTAGGATATTGCTCCATAAAGGAGACCATAAAGAACATACATTGTGATTTCAAAACTGTCTAAGCCAGGCATGAGGGCACACATCACACAGCTCAAGAGGCTGAGGCAAGAATTCAAACACAGCCTGGAGTATGTAGTAAGACCCTGTCTCAACAACAACAACAACAAGTCTAATTTACAAATCCTGTAAATATTAGATACATTCATCAATTAAAATTCTTGTCAAGTCAAATCCTAAAAAGCCTACAAAGTGTAAAAAACATACAAATGTAATTTGTTAAAGTTCTACTTTAATATTCCTATGACACTGGTGGCTCATGCCTATAACCCTAGCTACTCAGGAGACTAAGAACTAAGAATCATAGATCAAAGCCAGCCCAGGCAGAAAAAGCCTATGAGACTTTTATCTCAAAAAATAACTACCAGGGGGCTGGGGATATGGCCTAGTGGCAAGAGAGCTTGCCTCGTATAAATGAGGCCCTGGGTTCGATTCCCCAGCACCACATATACAGAAAACGGCCAGAAGTGGCGCTGTGGCTCAAGCGGCAGAGTGCTAGCCTTGAGCAAAAGGAAGCGAGGGACAGTGCTCAGGCCCTGAGTCCAAGGCCCAGAACTGGCCCCCAAAACATAAATAAATAAATAAATAACTACCAGAAAACCAGAAACGTGGGCTGAAAATGTGACTTAGTAGTAGAGTGCTTGCCTAGCATGCATGAAGGCCTGGGCTCAATTCCTCAGCACCACATAAACAGAAAAAGCCAGAGGTGGTGCTGTGGTTCAAGGGGTAGAGTGCTAGCCTTGAGCAAAAAGAAGCCAGGGACAGTGCTCAGGCCCTGAGTTCCAAGCCCTCAGGACTGGCCAAAAACAAAACAAAACAGAAAACCAGAAGTGGAGCTGTGTCTGGAAAGTGGTAGAATGCTAGCCTTGAGCAAAAGGATATCAAGGACAATGCCCAGTCCCTGAGTTCAAGCCCTACAACTGACAGGGAAAAAAAATTACCTGTATTCTTTACAACAGTTTTCTTTTAAGTAGAAGAATGACAGAGCAGTAAAAGTGAAATATGGAGTTTTTCATTTGAATGTAAAAGCTTATACATTGCTGAAAAGAAAAATAAATTCTACCTCTGCGTTGTGCTTAGTTGTCATTTCTAATTTTTCTTTTTTAGCCCGATGGAGTTTCTTTCTGAGATCAGTAGTAATATCTGACTCTGTTTCACTCTTAAGCATTTGTTTTACTTCCAATGAAGCATTCTTCAACCTACAAAATAAGGTCACAATAAAATATAATTCTTATAAAATATATTTCACAGCACTTCTGATGTTTCTGGAAACTCATTTATCAAAAACACAGGGAACCCAAAGTCCTTTACTTAAAGAATTTTCAATCTAATCAATGTATTCAATATGAAAGTTAGATTAAAACACAAAGCAATATATTCCTAGTAACAAAACACTATCCACTAGAAATCCACTACATCATTCAAGATTAGCATTTAAATTGTCTGACCACATCACATGCTGGGTAGCTTTGGCAGATACTAAGGATATTTTCATTTTCTTCTACCAAAACATATTTTACTTAGTATAATTGCAATATACATTACAAAAGAACAGGTACAAGTAAGAGAATATAGGCTCTTGCTCTAAAATGGCAGACTAAAAGTATTCTACCCTGTCCTTCCCCCCCAAAAAAATTTTAAGTATTAGGAAACAGAATTTAGAAATAGAACTCCAAGGAGGAAAAGCATAGAAGATGAAACAATAGCAATAAAAATGGGAAGCTAAAAGCAATTTTGGATAAGTAACTGATCTAACTAAGAAAGTTTAATGAAAAGCAAGTGGGGTAAGGAGTTGGGCACTAGTAGCAACTGGCCTGTAATCCAAACTACTCAAGAGGCTGAGATCTGAGGATTGCAGTTTGAAGCCAGCCCAGCAGGAAATTCCATGAAATTAGCTCCAATTAATCACCTAAAGGGTAGCTGTGCCTCAAGTAGTAGAGAACCAGTCTTGAGTAAAAAAGCTAAGGAACTCAAGCACCCAGGTTCTAAGTTCTAATCCCAGTACTGGCACTAAAAAAAATAAAATAAAATAAAGCAAGTAGTGAGGAAACTAACCCAATTTACACCAAAGGCCCCAACAGTCTAATAAACAGATCAGTCTTTGAGTTCAATCCCCAGTACTAAAAACAAATAAAAAGACAAGCCAAAAATAGACAAGAAAAATGAAAATCAATTTTTTTAATTAACAAGACTAAGAGGTTCAAAATCTATATAAAAAGAATTATAGGACAGTACAAGAAATGTATCCAATGCCTAACGTATGAAACTGTAACCTCTCTGTACATCAGTTTGATAATAAAAATTTGAAAAAAAATAAAAATAAAATACTTATGCACAAGGAAAAAAAAAAGAATTATAGGGCTGGGGATATGGCCTAGTGGCGAGAGTGCTTGCCTCTTATATACATGAAGCCCTGGGTTCAATTCCCCAGCACCATGTATACAGAAAATGGCCAGAAGTGGCGCTGTGGCTCTAGTGGCAGAGTGCTAGCCTTGAGCAAAAGGAAGCCAGGGACAGTGCTCAGGCCCTGAGTTCAAGGCCCAGGACTGGCCAAAAAAAAAAAAAGAAAAAGAAAATAATTATGCACAGGGAAAAAAAAAAAGAATTATAGGGCTGGGGATATGGCCTAGTGGCGAGAGTGCTTGCCTCTTATATACATGAAGCCCTGGGTTCAATTCCCCAGCACCATGTATACAGAAAATGGCCAGAAGTGGTGCTGTGGCTCAAGTGGCAGAGTGCTAGCCTTGAGCAAATAAATAAATAAATAAATAAATAAATAAATAAAAATAATTATAAGGGCTGGGAATATGGCCTAGTGGTAAAGTGCTCGCCTCATATACATGAAGGCCTGGGTTTGATTCCTCAGCACCACATATATATAGAAAAAGCCAGAAGTGGCGCTGTGGCTCAAGTGGTAGAATGCTAGCCTTGAGCAAAAAGAAGCCTGGGACAGTGCTCAGTCCCTGAGCTCAAGCCCCAGGATTGGAAGAGAGGGGAAGAGAGAGAGAGAGAGAGAGAGAGAGGAGAGAGAGAGAGAGAGAGAGAGAGAGAGAGAGAGAGAGAGAGAGAGAGAGAGAGAGAGAAAATCATAAATTGTGATTATAGGCCAGGTGCTGGTGGCTCATGCCTATAATCCTATCTACTCAAGAAGCTAAGATCTGAATGCCACAATTCAAAGACAGCCTGAGAAAAATCTCCGTGAAAATTTTATCTCCAATTAACCACCCAAAAACCAGAAGTGGTGCTGTGGCTCAAAGTGGTAGAGCACTAGGTTTGAGCCAAAGAGCTCAGAGACCATGCCTTGGCCCTGAGTTCAAGCCCCATGACCGAGTTCAAGCCTCATGACCAATTAATAATAATAATAAATGTTATAATATAAATTGGTAACAAAAAGCCTTATTTCTTTACAAACACTCATCTGAGCCAGGCACTGGTGATTCACTCCCATAATCCTAACTACTCAGGAGGCTGACATCTAAGAATCACAGTTAAAAGCCAATCCCAACAGAAAAATGTGAGATGCTTTTCTCCAATTAACCACCTAAAAACTAGAAGTGAAGCTGTGCCTCAAAGTGGTAGAGCACTAGCTTTGGATAAAAAAGCTTGAGATAGTGCCTAGGCCTTGAGTTCAAGCCCCATGACCAACAACCAACCAGAGAGAGAGAGAGAGAGAAACCTCATCTAAGCCCCCCCCTTTTTTTTTGGCCAGTCCTGGAGCTTGAACTCAGGGCCTAGGCACTGTCTCTGGGTTCTTTTTGCTCAGGGCTAGCACTCTACCACTTGAGCCACAGCACCACTTCTGGCTTTTTCTATATATGCGGTGCTGAGAAATCATACCCAAACCTAGGGCTTCATGTATATGAGGCACATACTCTAACACTAGGCCATATTCCAAGCCCCTCATCTAATTTGGCATAATACTGCTAGATACCTGACAGACAGATACCATTTTGAGCCAGATGTACAAATGAAGAGACTTGTCACTTGCTATGAGACAGAAATTGAATTCAACTTGGCAGTTTGGCTCCATGATATGTCCTTTTAACCTACACATAATAATGCCTCTCTGGAAGAAAGGATATCATTAAAGGGAAAAAAAAAACAGTACAAATGCTGAAGAATATTAGTTCAATGTGTGTTCAATGTTGAAAAATATCAGACAATGGAGTTGCAGGAGACCTTCCAGCCAGGTGCCAGTGACACATATTAAATCCTAGTTATTCAGGAGGCTAAGATCCAGATCATCAAGGTTTGAAACCATCTTGGGCAGGAAAGTCCTTGAGACAGCATATCCAAAATAACCAGCAAAAAGCTCGGCTGGAAACATGGCTCAAACATCAGAATTCTAGCCAAGCATGTATAAGGACTTGAATTCAACCCCAGAACAGGTAAGAGTTCCTCCAATACTGGGGCTTAAACTCAGAGTCTCATGCTAGCCAGGCATCTTCCCACTTAAGCTACAGCATAGATAGGATCACAGATGTACACCACCACACCCAGCTTATCATTTGACAATAAAAAGTTTTAAAAAAAGAACCAACTCAACAAGAGAAGCAATATGTCAACATAAATTTTTTTGTCAGTCATGGGACTTGAAATCAGAGCTCTACCACTTTGAACCACAGCTCCACTTCCAGTTTTCTGGCAACTAATTGGAGATAGGAGTCTCACAGCCTTTCCTGCCCAGGCTGGCTTCGAACCGCAATCCATAGATCAGCCTCCTGAGTAGCTAGAATTATAGGTATGAGCCACTGGTGCCCAGCTGACATAAGATTTATATCAAATGTTCATTGCAATCAAAAGTAGAAACCACTCAAACACCTACTAACTAGTTAATGGATAAGCAAGATGTAGTGTATCCATACCATAGAAGATACAGGCTACAACACAATAAAGCTCAAGAATATGCCCAGGAAAAGAAGCCAGACAGAGAAGACTACTTATTCCACTAATACAAATTAGAATCTGTAAAAAGGCAAATGCATAGGTTAGTGGTAGTTTAAATAATTTTGTCCAAATGCTAGAATTATGAAGAATAATGTAGTCATTAAAAATATGAATGATTTCCACTCAATTTTCCTCTCCACACTAAGAAACAATGAAACTAAATAATGTGAACTTTAATATATTAATACTTTCATAGGAAAATGTCTGGACAAATATTTCCCAAAATATTACTGGCAGTATAGTCTAAGAAGTAGGATTACATCCAGACATGTATATGGTCTAGATCTATCCTTCTCAAATTAAGTATGAAAAAGACTATCTCCACCCAGCCCCTGTGATGTTTCTGCAGAGTTTGTATATATGTGTGCTGGTATTGTGGTTTCAACTCAGGAATTTGTAGCATCCCTCAGCTATTTCCCCCTCACATTGGTAAGCTACTATTTGAGCCAAACCTCTGCGTCCAGCTTTTTGCTAGTTAATTGAAGATAAAAGTCTCCTGGGTTTGAATGCCCAAGCTCACTTCAATTATAAGATCTCAGCCTCTTGAGTAGCTAGGATAATAGAAATCAACCACTGGCACCTGGCTTGTAAAATATTTTTAAATAGATTATTTTGAAAGCAAAAATAAAATACACAGAATATAATCCCCAAAGTTTTATTTTTAGTTTTAGCAGAGTACTACTCTGATGTGTGACTATAAAAGTTCTGCATATATACATTTAATTTCTGTATTTACATTTTTGTAAACCAAGGAGAATATTGCATTTTCCTCTAGGGCCCAGTGGTATAATACCTAGAATATTGTACGACACCTACCACAGGTGAATGAACTAAAATGAATCACCTTACTCAAAAATAGAAAGAAATCTATGATACAAAAAAGATGAAGCAATAGCAATTAGATGCATCTTCTCAAAATGTAAATTGAGAGATACCAAGTACAAGAGCAATTAACAGTAGAGCTAAAAGAATGCTTAAACAGAAGCAATGAATTAGAGCTACTGAGATGAACAAGAGAAATTAGAACCACAGAGGTTAGGGCAAAATGAAGTAAGGGCCAAACCCAAGTGAAAATAAGCAGAAACACAAGAAAAAGGTTTAGAGTAATGAAGGAAAAAAAAAAAAAAAAACAACCAAGGATCTGAGCCACAGGACAAAGTTCACACACACAGAATTTGAGATCCAAGTTAACAAAGAAGCATAATAGTCCCTATAGAATCTCTGGACCCAGAGCTATGCTTGTAAGGCATCATCCTGGTTCCTCGATTCCAAGATATTTCTACTTCCTTTATGATTCCATAAAAATTTTTACAATTAGCTCTGACAGTCACTTAATTCTCCCTGTTCCTTGCAGCCAATAGCATTTTTCAACCAAAAAAAAGAGACTAGAGGCTTACCTTTGAGTATCACCAGTGGTACTATCTGAAGTGTTTACACTCATGGTAAGTCTTCCAATTCCTTAGAAATACTCCACTGTTTCTTAATGATATAGTTCCTTATTGATGATTGAAATTGTTCAAGATGTCTGTGTTACAGGTTAGGTGGACTAAAGTCTGTTAATATAATAAACAATACAACAACAGATTTATATTTGAATCCTGAAAGAACTGATTATTTTTCTTTTGAGCTATAGCCTTCTTTCTAAAGATTTTAAATTAATGTATAACAAGTGATTTTTTAAAGTATGTTTTATTTTTTAAAAGCAGACAGGTGCGCTGGTGGCTCACTCCTGTAATTCTAGCTACTCAGGAAACTAAGATTTGAAGGTCATAGTTCAAAGCCAACCTGGGCAAGAAAGTCTATGAGACTCTATCTCCAATTAACCACCAGAACACAAAAAGTGTCACAGTGGATCAGTGGTAGAGCACTAGCCTTGACCAAAAGAGCTCAGGGGCAGAACCCAACACTCAAGCTCAAGCCCCACAACAGACCAAAAAAAAGCATCAGAAGCAAAAATGAAAAAAATGTTTTTAAAAATAGATAATCCTTCTTGAAAAGACAGGTATTTACTTTAATATTTCATATGAAGCTATCCAAAATATATTATAAAAAACAGCAGGGCTGGGAATGTAGCTTAGCAGTAGTGTGCTTGCCTTGCATGCATGAAGTCCTAGGTTCGATTCCTCAGCACCACATACACAGAAAAAGCTGGAAGTGGCACTGTGGTTTATGAGGTAGAGTGCTAGTCTTGAGCAAAAAGAAGCCAGGTCAGTGGTCAGGCCCTGAGTTCAAGCACCAGGACTGGCATAAAAAGAAAAAAAAATATGCTTGAATGTGGAAAAGGAATATGAAGTGCCCACCAGCAGGACAGAGAATTCTTTTTCTTTTAACTACTTCTCATAATATGTTTGGGTTTTTGTTTTTGTTTGTTTTGTGCTTATCCTGAGGCTTAAACTTAAAGCCTGAGCTTTCAGGCTTAAGGTTAGCGCACTACCACTTGAAGGACAGCTCCACTTCCAGCCTTTTTGGTGGTTAACTGGAGATGAGTCTCACAAACTTTCCTGGTTGGATTTGACAAGATCATCAGATCTCAGCCTCCAGAGTAACTAGAGTTACAGGCATGAGTCACCCATCTCCTGCCTAATGAGATTTTTTTTTTTTTTTTTTTGCCAGTCCTGGGCCTTGGACTCAGGGCCTGAGCACTGTCCCTGGCCTCTTCTTGCTCAAGGTTAGCACTCTGCCACTTGAGCCACAGCGCCTCCTCTGGCCGTTTTCCATATATGTGGTGCTGGGGAATCAAATCAAGAGCTTCAGGTGTAGGAGGCAAGCACTCTTGCCAGTAGGCCATACTCCCAGCCCCTAATGAGATTCTTGTAATACAATGTTGCAACTAAAGAGTAAAAACCTCTCCCAAATAAAAGGTCCCTAGTGATTTGTTGTTTGTTTTATTCAAAGCTCTTCAATAGAAATTTATCTAAAAGAGGAAAAACAAAAACCAAAAAAGCTAACAATCCAATAAAATGTATGGTTAAAAAATCTTTTTTTTTGCATTAAGTCCTAGGAAAGAAAACTACAGTTATCTCTCACCAGACATGTAAACCATCACTGGTAAACAAAAATAAAAAGCAAAAACAAGAAATTAACTCTCAGCTAGCAATGGTGGCTCATGCCTACTACATATAGCTATGCAGAAGACTGAAGAGAGGAGGATTGAGATTCAAAACCATCCTGGGGAAAAAAAGCCTTTGAGACTGCATCTCAAAAATGATAATAATAATAACCAGCAAAAAAAGTAGGCTCAAAGGCTGGGAATATGGATCCACGGGAAAGTGCTTGCCTTGCATGCATGAAGCCCTGGCTTTAATTCCTCAGCATCATATAAACAGAAAAGGCTGGAAGTGGCACTGTGGCTCAAGAGCTACAGTGCTAGCCTTGAGCAAAAAGAAGCTAGGGACAGTGCTCAAGCCCTGAGTCCATGCCTCAGGACTGGCAAAAAAAAAAAAAAAAAAAAAAGCCTAGCAGCTTAAGTGGTAGAGTTCCATCCATTAATAAGAAAACCAAGTGAGAGCAAAGGGCCCCTAGTTCAAGCCCAATACCAACATACAAAAGTATAATAATAATTCTCTTGGTCATAGATAGCACCATAAAAACCCTTTTTACTCATTTGTACAAAAGGTCTTTCTTCATAAATTAATTTTAATAATTTGTTCTATGGTAATTTCCAAAGCCTTCTTCCAAACAGATCAAAGAAGAAGGTCACTTGCTCCAGCCTGCCTATTTCCTGGAGATACTCCAACTTAAATAGAGCCAACTTACCTTACTACAATATTAAGGAATCTTCGGGTAAATATTCTAAACAGAGACAGAATAATTATTCCCTACATCCAAATATATGCAAATACTAATATACCACAATAACCTCTACTCATAGGAATCCAATATTCTAAGACAAATGATGGGGCTGGGAATATGGCCTAGTGGCAAGAGTGCTTGCCTCCTACACATGAAGCTCTGGGTTCGATTCCCCAGCACCACATATATGGAAAACGGCCAGAAGGGGCGCTGTGGCTCAGGTGGTAGAGTGCTAGCCTTGAGCGGGAAGAAGCCAGGGACGGTGCTCAGGCCCTGAGTCCAAGGCCCAGGACTGGCCAAAAAAAAAAAAAGAAGACGACAAATGAGTTTTTTGCTGTTGTCATTAATTTTTCATTTTAAATTCAAATGGTTCTACAAAGGGGTTATAATTTTCCATACCCATTTATGTATATACTGAATCTTGATCAGTCATCACTCTATACTATCAACCTACCCCTCCAGCAGTCATATCGTTTCCCTCATTCTTCAGTTTTTATTACTGAACTTAAAAAATGAAAAATATGACTACTGATTAAGGAAGGAAATAGGCAATACTTGAAGCAATTTGGTCTAAGGGAAAGATGTAACGAAATAAATAGTGACATTTTGAATGTATACAGACATCCTGAAGACTAAACAGGAGGGGCAAAAGTACCCGTCTGCTCTCTCTCTCTGCTCCCACTAAGCAGTCCTCAGAAGGGACCACTGGGGATGAAAAAGTTATTCAAATAAGGAGACTAAGGAGAAGACACTACAATGTACTAAGAACAAATGTCTACCAAAAACACAAAATGTTCAAAACAGTCACTAATAAAATATTTTGTCCTAAGGGGGGAAAAAAGTGAAATTTCAGCCAAAGCATCAGGGATGAAAAATCCAATTTCTCCAAGACCTAAATAACTTGAGAATAGTGGTAGAACCACAAATACAAATATATTGAGCAACTTACTACAGTTCCAGCCACTTTACTTGGTAATTATGTCTATACTAGAGCATTGCTCCTGTCAACACAGTAATAAAAGGATTTTTTCCATTTTTCAAAGGAGAAAACTAAGGCTCATTAAGTAGAAATGCCTTAACAAATGTTATATAGTTATAAGACCAAACTTCCAATTATAGCTCTAAAACTCCAGCTCCATCTGCAAGGCCTTTGATTCCTGAAGTGAAACTATTGTTATTTTACCTCAGGTTTATTATCTTTTTTAATTTTTAATTTTATTATAAAGGTAATGTACAGAGGTGTTACAGTTACATAAGTCGGGTAAAGAGTACATTTCTTTTTCAACGTCACCCCTTCCCTCACTCAGGTTCATTATATTTGCTTAAGTAAACCTGATTTTGAGAGGCTAAAGATTATCCAAGACCAGCTACCCATTAAGTAGAGGTATCTGGGAAAAACTACCAATCAAGCCCTTTTGGATACTGAGTCCCAAAATCATTTCATTATACCACTATTTTCCCAAAGGTAAATCCCAAAGACATTGCCTTCAGAATGGAAGAAGATAGGAAATTGGGAAGAAATATACTTTTTATTTGGAATAAACTGCACACATGTATATATACATATGGCACAAAAGGTACCAACAGCCTTTCACTTGCTTTATAGGAAAGGAAAGTGGTAGGATATTTGATCCCCATCATTACAAAAAACTAAGTTGGAAAAAAATCACAAATTTTCAGCATATGATTTCAGCATCTAACATCTTCAGATCTAACTGCTCATCCAGACCGACAGAAATTTCCACATGGAGCTCAAAACTTGGATATGTTTCTTGAATTTCTTCTTTTTTCTTTTTTCTGTTTTTCTGGTACCAGGGGTTGAACCCAGTGTCTCATCTCTTGGCTCCCTTGCTCACAGCTGGTGTTCTACCACTTGCATCATGCTTCCAGCATGAAATGGAGTCTTATAGATTTTTCTTCCCTATTTAGCTTCAAATCTCAATCTTTGGATCTCAGTCTCCTGAGAAGCTGAGAGGTTTATGAATTTCTTCAATTTCCACATCATCCATACAGATAATGTAATACAGGTAATCAGATGATGCCCATCTTCACAACCAGTATGACTCTATTACTTGACCCTCACCTCTAGCCCTTTTTGCTCTAAGTTATTTTCAGACAAAGTTTCACCCTTTGGCCCATACTGGCCCAAGACAGCAATTCTCTTATCTATGCCTACCACATATCTGGGATTACAAATACATAGTGAAAGATCCATCCCCAAGAGGGCTCCATGCAGATACCCCACACACACCTGTTTTAGTCTGCGCCCAGTACCTGAGTTACCTATGTAACTGGCACACCTGAGGCAGTTACCTTCTCCTCCTCTGAGGTCAGATCCAATCCACCTGGCCATATATCCCACCTTTTCCTATATAATCCAGCTTAACACGGTACCCACTTTTTCCTTTTCTCTTACTCTCTCTTGCTCTTTCTTTCCTTTTCTTTTTCTCTTCTTCCTTCCCCTCTGTCTCCGTGTGCCTCCATCTTGTGTGGGCTGGCAGTTTGTTCTCCCCCTAATAAACTCTTCTCTGCCTGAACTATGTGGCGGGTTTCCTTTCCTGTGAACCTTATATCTGGTGCGGTGACTCAGGAGGGGACAGAGTCAGGATCGCTGGATCTCCTCCTCTCTCTTCTCTTCTGAGGGTTAATCCACCTCCTTGACTGCCCCTCCTAGGACCAAACTGCCAAAAGCCGGAGTAACCTCACCTTGGACGTCTTGCCTTTACCATTGCTGGCTTTACACTTTCACCACACCATCTCCTCTCTAGGTCTAGTCAGTGACTCCCGTCTACAGGTCCTCTGTTTGACCACGCCAGAGGGACCCCTAATGCCTTTTTGGCCAGGCTGTTCTCATTTCAGAGATGCCTGAATCAAAACTTCAACTCTACATCCTTGTGGACCCTCTATGTCCTTGTGGACCTCTGTCTACGCCCTTATGGATCCCCCCCCCCCAATGTCTTCATTGGACTCCTATGTCCTCACCAGATTACTCCATAAAGTCAAAATGCCTCATATGCTAGAAAATTGGTCTCAATTGCCAACCTTTTGGCTTGTGCCCTCTAGAGTACAATGCAGGCTGGGTTCCCTCTAGAGTACAATGCAGGCTGGGTTCCAGGGACCCCCTCTAGGTTCCCTCTCAAAAGCTAACCATTCCAGGTTTGACCTACTACACAAGCCAAAGGAAAAAGCGGACCGTTTTGGAGAAATAACTTTGACAAGTATTTGTAGTCAATTCCTAATAAGTTACAGCCCCTGTCTCATGAGACTTCTTCCAGGCTTCATTCAAGGACTGGCATCAACCATCAAGGGACAGCTGCTGCTTGTCTTCTCCCGGAGGGGCCACATCTCTACCTTTTACCCCTAATATCAACGCCCCTTGCCAGCAGGAAGTAGCCAAAGAGAGTCGACGCCCTTTTTCTTTTTTTTGCCAGTGCTGGGGTTTGGGACTCAGGGCCTGAGCACTATCCCTGGCTTCTTTTTGCTCAAGGCTAGCACTCTACCTCTTGAGCCACAGCGCCCATTCTGGCTTTTTCTATATATATGGTGCTGAGGAATCGAACCCAGGGCTTCATGTACGCTAGGCAAGCACTCTACCACTAGGCCATATTCCCAGCCCCTCGACGCCCTTTTTCATAATTATTAAAAGGTCAGAATGTAAGATCCATCCCCAGGAGGGCTCCATGTAGATGCCCCCACCTGTTTAAATCTGTGCCTAGTACCTGAGTTACCTAGGTAACTGGCACACCTGAGGCATTACCTCCTCCTCTGAGGTCACATCCAATCCACCTGGCCATACCTCCAACCTTTTCCTATATAATCTAGCTCAACACGGTACCCACCTTTTCCTTTTCTCTTACTCTCTTGCTGACTTTCCTTTTCTCTCAATCTCTCTTGCAATTTTTCTCTTTCCTTTTCTCTCATTTTCTCTTCTTCCTTCCCCATCTGTCTCCATGTGCCTCCATCTTGGGTGGACCGGCAGTTTGCTCTCCCCTAATAAACTCTTCTCTGCCTGAACCATGTGGCAGGTTTCCTTTGAAACAAACCTTACACATAGTACAGTATCTAGCTCGTTGGTTGAGATGGGATCTCACTAACTTTTTGCCCAGGCTAGCTTTTGAACCACAATCCCCCGTTTCTCAAGTAGCTGGGATTATAGATGTAAAGCATAAGACCTAGCCCAAGATTACTCTTATATCATATCCTTCCCTTAACCATGAACAACCTATGACTTGCTTCCATTGCAGAGGTGATGGGATAACATTCCCATGACTGATTAGGTGTGTCACTGACTCTTAGGAGTTAGGTGTGTAACTCAAGTGATCAACTGCTATGATCACAAAACCTGCAGGGGAGCAGGAAGTATCTACAGAAAAGAGAGGCAAATTACATCCACAGAGTCAACAGATACTTGTTGCAGGCCAATTTGAGAACAGATGATCAAACAAGATAGGGCACCTGGTAAGATAAGTCATGAATGGGCTGGTCCAAACCTCATGCACTACTAAAGTTGACCCACCAAGGTCCCCTCCCTGGACAGGGGTCAAACTAAAGAAAACCCACTGGGGATGGCAAAATGTAGCAGGTTAGCAAAAATAAACTAAGGAGATGGCTCAGATCACACTAGAGAAGAAAAAAAATCTCAAAAAGCAAGCACTATTGTCATTAATATACACCTAGAAAAATACATTAAATCTTATGAAGTTGGAAATGCTTTTCTCAACTTTTGTCTCATTCTCAAAGTTCAGGTCAATTTAATTGCCCACAAAAATAAGCAAAAGAAAAGCACTGTGGTCAAAAGCTATAGAGTTAAAACAAGAAAAAAAAAAGAGTAGAAAAGGAATAGTATAAATGAAAAATAGTGCGGAAAGACATGCTCATAAAACACATGAAAACTATTTCAATATGAACTACAAGACTTCATGACTTTAAGCCATGAAAATATGAATCATAATTATTAGAGCTTACGGGTGTCAATGATCCAAAAGAATGGGGAGTAATAGGAAAAATCCATTTGACCAATGAAGTTTAAATTAGAAAACAGGCATATAAAGCCATAAAGATTGAAATGTGAAAACTAGGCAAATTCAGATTAGCAAGGCTCAAGGTTACCAGACAGTCAAGAACAAGAAGACATTGTATCTGATAACAAGTTTCTTTTAATGGATAATGGAAATATTCAGGAGTTAAAATAGTAGTGATTTTTGTATCACGTAATATACTAAAAACTACTGAATTCAAAATAACCAGCAAACAGCAAGGTGAAAGGTGTGGTACAGTGCCAGGGAAGCATACAAGCAAATGTGAAGCCCTTAGTTCAAACTCCAGTAACCCCCCCCAAAAAAAAAAGTTTAAAAATAAAGTGCTTTCATCCTTAGAAAACCACCGCTGTCTATCAGCAGTTTCACATTTTACTTTTAAAGATAATGCTCAAGATGTGAGAAGGTAGCTCACAGCAAAAGATGCACGAACAGGCCCCTGGGTTCAATTCTACTATCACACACACACACACAAAGGTGGGGAGCCTATCCACAAAACAAGACTAAGAGAAAAGACAAAAATAAGTTTAGAATTAAAAGGGGCTTCAGAAACTAAGTCCATTCTCCTTATCAGACCAATAAGGAACCTAATGCCCAGAGAGGCTAGGTGATTTGCCTGAAGTCACACAGTTAATAAAATGGCTAAGGCAGGACTAATACAGAAAACTGATGACTGAATGAAACTGCTTCCTCAGTTTCCTTCACAGCAGGTGGCAATGCCTTTGGCGCCTCTGCATTTCATAGGAAAGCATGTTCACTTCCTTGCTCTAATGACTCTTTTGTTACTAGGCACTGTTAAATGAGAAAATGGTAGGTTCTTTCCTCCAGGATCATTAGACTTATCGATGGGTTAGCTATGAATACTCATTCTTTCTAATAAATATCTCCCTAGAGAAAAAAGAAGAAAAACATCAACACGGAATGAACATTTAAAATGAGACGCCACGGTAGAAAATTTAGCTTTAGAAAAACTCACAGCCTGACTTTTCTAAGTTTTGGAGGGGGTCTAGTGCATGGCTGGCAAATTAACAAATGAAAACTGAATGATGAATAATGAATGGATAATGGATGGATGGAGGGAGGGTGGGTGGGTGGATGGATGGATTGGATGGTGTGGTTATGCCCCTAGAGGCGTTCTGATGGTGGGAGGGTAGAGGCCTGCCCACTCTTCTCTTCCGAGGATGCTCCACAGGGATCTACCTGCAGTGGGGCGAGGAGACTGAGCCCGGGAGGCGTGTCCCGGCTAACGATAGGGCCCCGGACAGCTCAAATCAGCTTGGGGACCCCCGGCCCCCACGCGGCTCGTGTCCACATCCCCGTCCCGGTCGACCCCGCGGTTACCTCTGGGGGCTCTCGTGGTCCAGACCGCACTCCTAAGACCCCAGAGGCCGCTCCAAGTCTCCGGGTAGGACGCCACGGCAGCCTTTGGAGGTACAAATGAAAACTGCTGGGGACCGGAGGGCCTCTAGGACCCGGGGAGAGGGGGGGACAAGCGAGGAGGGGGGGGCGGGAGGAGAAACACTCCCCCCGCCCCAGGTGAAGTTTACAACCGCCACTTCCGGAGACGGGAAAGACGGAACTCTGCTCACACTCCTCCTCAGACTTTCTCGGGCCTTCCCGGCTCCGCCCCAGTCTCACTCCCGGCCGCCACTCCCGGCCGCCGGGCCCGCCCCCTGCCGCCCGCCGCCCTCTGCCGGCAGCTCGGGGATACGTACTCGGAGAACGACTGGCTCTCATTGGAAGAACTCGCCCGCGAAGCCGCGCGCCTTCGCCAGGCCAGCGCATGCGCTGTTGCTGGGAGGCGGGGAGGGGGGAGGAGACACACGCACGCGCGCGCACGGGGCGCGCACGTTCCCGCCCTAGGCACTAGCATTCGCGCTCCCGCTGCTCCGCGGGCGGTTCCCTAGTCACTGAGGCTCTCCTGGACCTAATGGGAGTGCAGCTTCCCGTTCCCCATCCCTTTTGCCAGCCTACTGAATAAAAATCGCAGAGGCCAGAACCCAGCTCCTGCATCTTTAAACTAGCAGGCCAACTGATCGTTTGAGCCGAGGGACAAACTGCCCCCCCCCGCCCCCGGGTTGCTGGGCGAGTCCCAAGACCTCCAGGGATTTTTCTGGCTGGGCTGCTGAACAGGTGGCTGGATTTTTCTCAGCTCAGTTCCCCGCGTGCGCAGGGACTTTAGTCCCCTCCTCCCATCCTCTTTTTATCCTAGTTTGGGGGAGGGGTGGGGAGATAAACCGGGATCGAAGAATACAGGTCAATGCACTGCATCTGTAGAAGCTCCTGATAATATAAATAATGCATAACTGAAAGGAGGAAGCCTTAGATTTCTCTCTCTCTCTCTCTCTCTCTCTCTCTCTCTCTCTCTCTCTCTCTCTCTCTCTCTCTCTCTCTCTCTCTCACCTCGATGATTGATACGGTACTCTGATTTCTCTTGGTAGCTGCTGCTTCACAATCTGCCACTGCTTTGGGGAGATTGAAAACCAAATCCTCTTTTGTTCCTTGGCTTTTGAAAGCCTATTCCCCAAAGAACAATGCAAATTGGCAGGATTTTGATTAAGGATTGTATGCTCACCGCCACCTCCTTTCCAAAAAGGTGTTTAACACAAAAAGCTTTTTATGTTAAACTAGTCTCATGTCGATTGTCTTCAACCTGAAACCAAAGTGTAGGGGTCGACTTTCCCTAGTTCTCCCTCTGGAGAGCCAACGGTCATAAATGCAAATATAAATTGAGATTAAAACCTTGATTCTTGTATCTCTGAAACCTTAATTGGTTTGAGTTTAGTCATTTAGATTTAAAATGAAGATTCTCTGCTTCCTAATACTTTGGCTAGAAAGAGGATAATTGCTTCAAAAGAAAGAGCTTAAGGAATGAAAAAAAAAATTAGCCAGCTCCAACATTTAGAAATTTAATAGAAAAATACATTAAAATAGTAAGATTAGAGCTCTTTTTACAAGCTCTAAATATTTTGTAATTTCTTATGTATGTTTTAACAGCGCTATGAAAATGTTGTGTGGCAAGAACAAATGCTAAATGTGCATTTTTAAATAAAAAATGGGTATAATGTGAAGCCTTGAAATCTTTATTTGCTCATTTGGTGTTTACAGAATACAGAGTATTTACCCAACATGGAATGACCTATTAGATATACTAATAGATCAGAAGGGAAATGTTTATATCAAGCCTGATTACCTAAAAATGATTTATGGAGAACTTTCAATTTAATCTGAGAAGACAGTTATAGATTCACCAAACTAAAGAAACTGGAAGAAAGACATGGAAGGTACAGATATTAAAACAGCGGGAGGCTGTAGATGAAGTAGAAGCTCTGTATGCAAGAAGGGCAGGGAGGAGTAAGACCAGATGGAGAAATAATGTAAAATCCATTCACAGGACCTTTTAGATTTACTGAAAATTATAATAATTAAACAAAAAAATCAGACCAAGCTGAGTGCTAGTGGTTTATGCCTGTAATCCCTAGCTATTTGTGAGGCTTAGATCTCAGGATCATGGTTCAAAGCCAGCCTGGTCAGGAAAGTAACCACCAGAAAACCAGCAGTGGCCCAAAGTGGTAGAGCACTCATCTTGAGCACAAAAGCCCAAGGACCATGCCTAGGCCCTGAGTTCAAGTGCCATGACTGACCTCCCATCAAAAAAAATTTTTTTTAATCAAATCATTCCAAAATATCTAAAATTGTCTATAATGTTCTGGTAGTTACAAGGTAGATTCTGTTTTCTCCTTTAGTTAGTGTACTACTTAAGAAAACTATATGAGAGGGCCGGGAATATGGCCTAGTGGCAAAGAGTGCTTGCCTCATATACATGAAGCCCTGGGTTTGACTCCCCAGCACCACATGTATAGAAAATGGCCAGAAGTGGCGCTGTGGCTCAAGTGGTAGAGTGCTAGCCTTGAGCAAAAAGAAGCCCGGGACAGTGCTCAGACCCTGAGTTCAAGCCCCAGGACTGGCAAAACACACACACACACACACACACACAGAAAACTATATGAGATGTTCTCCAACCTGTATGAGATGTGCTCTTTGCTGCTCAAAGAACCACTGTGACCTTTGGTGTGATCTTTTATGCTTGCCTCCACCTTCACAGATAAGCTTCCCAGGTGAGTGATCTCATCTATTCCCACATAAACTTGTCTTGCAACTCAATTATGTATATCTATCTCTGACTTCTTATGAACTCTGGTTTTGCGTTTTTTTTTGTTTTTTTTTTGGGCCAGTCGTGGGCCTTGGACTCAGGGCCTGAGCACTGTCCCTGGCTTCTTCCCGCTCAAGGCTAGCACTCCACCACTTGAGCCACAGCGCCGCTTCTGGCCGTTTTTCTGTATATGTGGTGCTGGGGAATCGAACCTAGGGCCTCGTGTATCCGAGGCAGGCACTCTTGCCACTAGGCTATATCCCCAGCCCTGGTTTTGCGTTTTTAATTCTCATTTCAACAGTGTCATTTGAAGTCCAGTAGTAGTGAATCTAGAATATCCAAAACATAATTATCTTTCTCAACTTACCATGGGATTCGCCCAAACTACTCTTCTGCCTATTTATAAAGCATCTAATCTCCTAGACTAAGGCAAGAAAAACAGAGAATCTTCTCTCTCAGGTTCTTAGTTCACACATCCAAGAATCCTACTTTTTCCTCTAAGCCTCCTTTTTATTTCTCTATGCCTGAATTGTTTTTGTTTTCCCATTGCTTCCTCTCCAGACCTCATATAATGAGGACCTTGTTTGTGGTCTAATGCAAATTACTTATATCCCTCTTCTGTTCAGTTGGCAATTAACATCTAGGGCATTTTTGGACTAGCAAATATGAGAGAAGAGTATTAAAAAAAAACATTAAAAATCAAATCAAGCCTAGGGGCACATGTGTATATTTATTACACTTGGGAGTGTTAAAAGCTCATTGCACTTATGTGGGCCTCAGGGCTTCTTAAACACCAGATGAGCCACATCCTTTTGACCCTTCTATAACCTCCCCAGAAGGTTCAGATGCCAGGTGCTG
Source organism: Perognathus longimembris pacificus (assembly GCF_023159225.1). Classification (NCBI taxonomy): domain Eukaryota; kingdom Metazoa; phylum Chordata; class Mammalia; order Rodentia; family Heteromyidae; genus Perognathus; species Perognathus longimembris. The sequence goes on along the minus strand of NC_063161.1, from coordinate 116,446,361 downwards.
GATTATTGTGCTGTTTGGGTAGCAGTTCTTCCAACTGAAAGGCCTTAGCATAATTGTTGTTCTTGGTGGCTCAGGTCCTTTGTTCCTTCCATATGCTATAACAGAAGTGATCTTTCTAAAGCATAACTCTGATTATGGTACTGTCTTGCTTAATTCTTCAAGTGGATCCTTATTGCATACAGAATAAAACTCAAACTTTTCCTGTCCACCAAAGGTCTCTGGTCATTTTCCTAGATGCCATTCTAGCTTTGCCTGTTCCAATCTCACAGTCTTCTTGTCAAATGGTATTTCCCACAGGTTTGGGTCAGCAACCTTACATTATGTAACTAAAACCAAACAACTACTCAACATATAAAGGTCAAAAATAGACCTCTCAGTGGATCACAATAGCTCAAAAGCTATGTATGTATGATTATATAAGACAAGGATAAGCAAACTCTATTGATGACGTTATAAAGTCCTAGGTGAATTTCCTTTGGCGTATGCCACGTGGCTACTGTATATGTTTTTGGTACACTGTGTATTGTATATATGCCTACCTGATCTAGGGAAGGGAAAGAAAAACAGGGTGTAAGATATCACAGGAAATGTACACACTGCCCTATTATGTAACTGTACCCTTCTGCACAACACCTTGTCAAAAATTTTTAATTAATAAATTTTTAAAAATAAAATAAAATTTAGTGCAATTACAGAATAGTAAAAGTCTCTCAAAACTCCCCAAATAGGTAAGGAACTCTTTTTTTTTTTTGGCCAGTCCTAAGGCTTGGACTCAGGGCCTGAGAACTGTCCCTGGCTTCCTTTTGCTCAAGGCTAGCACTCTGCCACTTGAGTCACAGTGCCACTTCTGGCCGTTTTCTGTATATGTGGTGCTGGGGAATTGAACCCAGGGCTTCATGTATATGAGGCAAGCACTCTTGCCACTAGGCCATATCCCCAGCCCCAGGTAAGGAACTCTTAAAATTCAAAAATGAAAAAAAAGGAAGCCAATATTAAAAGCTGGCTAAAGGCTTTAAAAGATTTCACTGAAGAACATACAACAAATAAGCATATAAAAATATTCTATCTCATATTTCATAAAAGAAATGCAGACTAAAACAAGAGCCAGGTGCAAATGGCTCATACCTGTAATCCTAGTCGTTACCCAGAAGGCTAAGATCTACAAAGCCAGCCTAGGCAGAAAAGCCTGTGAGAATCTTATCTCCAATTCACCACCAAAAAGCCAGTAGAGGAACTGTGGCTCAAATGATAGAGCACTAGCCTTGACCACAAGAACTCAGGGGCAGCCCTATCTCTGAGTTCAAACCCCAAGACTGGCACCCACACGCACACACATACACACCACTGCACTCTTATGAGAATGGCCAAAATCCAGAACACTGATGCCACCAATTGCTAGTGACACTCTGGAGCAATAGAAATAATCACTTCTGGGTTATGCTTAACATTCTACTTTGGAAACCAGTCTCACAGACTTGCCTGCTTGGGCTGGCTTCACATCTCAATTCTCAGCCTCAGCCTCCTAAGATTACAGGTGTATGCACCAGTGCCCAGTCAAATGTACTCTTATACAATCCAGCAATCTTGTTGGATGGAGCTCTAGGTTCCATCCTTATAATGCAAAAAAAAAAAAGACAGAAAAATACAATTAAAAATGATAAGTAGAAAGAGCTACATTTTTCTGCTGCCCATTTGTATGAAATATGAAGTTACCTCACATTACTACACACACCACACTGGTTCCCTTCTTTCATCTTTATCCTTATTCTCACTCCTGAACTTTCTGCATAAAATAATTTTTAATAGGCTCAATACTTTTTTTAAAAAAAACTTTAAAAACTTAGCTAAAATGTTTGAATTATCCCTCATAAAGTTTTAAATCCAATTCTTAGAATGACACATTCTTTTTTTTTTTTTAAATCAGTTGTGGGGCTTGAACTCAGGGCCTGAGTGCTGTCCCTGAGCTTTTTTCCCCTCAGTGCTAGTGCTCTCCCACTTCAAGCCAAAGTGCCTTCTGGTGGTTAACTAGAGATAAGAGTCTGACTGACTTTCCTGCTCAGGCTAGCTTTGAACCGTGATCCTCAGATCTCAGCCTCCTGAGTAGCTAGGGTTACAGACATGAGCCACTAGTACCTGGCTAGGCTAGCCAATTCTAAGTTTCATAACAATGGTGATATAGTAATTGTTGCATCCTTCCACTTTCACAAAAACGACATCTCTAGATTTTACTAAACTATATTAGTCGTCAGATAAATGCAAATAATTCTATCATTAACTAAAACAATGACATATCCCTTTTTACCTATCAACTGGAAAGTAAAGAATGCTATCAGAAAAGGAAATAAACACTCATACCATACTGATACTTCTTTAAATTGATGCACTCTTCCTGGAAGCGTACTTAGTAATATGTATAAATAATTAAAAATGCTGTCAAATCTTGTTACTCAAAAGTTCACCATAAAATTGCTGATCAAGCAAAGTTACATTTACTAGTTTTGCTGAAGAAAAATAAACTAACGTTGCATGAAAATAAACTGCCTTGGCAGTGTCTGGTGTAGAAAATTAGAGACTGTTATTTTTAGGATTCTTGAGCTGAATAATTTTAGGGAAGATTTTTGTAAGTCAGAGAAATAATTAGTCTATGAAACAATAGCCCCATATTGATGAGCAAAGCAATGCATTTGTTTTAAAGCATTTCTTGGAGCTGGGGATATGGCCTAGTGGCAAGAGTGCTTGCCTCATATACATGAGGCCCTGGGTTCGATTCCCCAGCACCACATATACAGAAAACGGCCAGAAGTGGCGCTGTGGCTTAAGTGGCAGAGTGCTAGCAAAAAGAAGCCAGGGACAGTGCTCAGGCCCTGAGTCCAAGCCCCAGGACTGGCCAAAAAAAAAAAAAAGCATTTATTTCTCTCTTTTGGTGCTGGTAGGGGAGCTTGAACTCAGAAGCTCATACTTTTGCTCAGTTTGTTAAAGCATTTCTTGATAAATAATCAATCTTCTTAAGCACTCTGCTTAGTAAATTTACAGTTTTATCTTCCACCTACAAATAATCCTTGTAGCAACGGAAGATATTTTCGCTGAATCCAAAACTGTTTCACCTAAACACTAGAAGAATGTCCAATTCCAGCTGGGAAAAATGGCTCATGCTTATAAGACAGAGATTGAGAAGATGGCAATTTGAGACCAAACTGAGCAACAAAAGTTCATTAGCCCCTGTGTCAATCAATAAAAAGCTGAATTGTAGCCCAGTGCTAGTAGCTCATGCCTGTAATCCTAGCTACTCAGAAGGCTGAAATTTGAGGATCATGGCTCAAAGGCAGCTGGAGAGCAGACAAGCACTGTACCCTAATAATTTCTTTTTTGAAAGTACATGATATGCTATGGTTTATCAGCAGAGGGCACTGGAGTGACACTGCCCTCTATTTTTATTCTCCCACACAGTAGTAGCCCAGCTACTGTGAGTTCCAGCTGTGCTTTCAGGCTGATCTCCCTCTCTTGGAGGCTGCTGTAGAACAGGTCCAGCCCATGTGCATCTACTGGCCATTTCGGAAAAACTAACCCATTTTGACTCTTCCCTGCAAGCATGGCAAACCAGTTTTACGGATTCTAAAGTCGTCTTCACTATTGGCAGGCTGTGTAGCTGTGGATATAGTTCACATATTGTCTTTGAAGAGGTCTGATTTTCACCCTTGGTTTAGGGTAGGTAAGAGGAGCTCTTCACTTTACCCTTACTTCCTTTATTATTCATTCTTCCTTAGCCTACAAGATAACTTTTTCTGTACCTGCTTCTTGTAGTATATGTGTGTACTTGCCTGTGTACATATGACAGTCCTAAGGGCTTGAACTCAGTACCTGGGAGCTGTCCCTGAGCTTTTGTGCTCAAGGCTAGTGCTCTACT